>NW_026057576.1:57524199-57898684 GCF_023721935.1 Panthera uncia
GACGCTTAACCGACTGCGCCACCCAGGCGCCCCTCTTGTTCTTAACCCATGCTCCTGATGGTGGTTCATTTAGTCAAATCCGCCTTATTTCTTTTCTGCATATTCCATACTATAATATATTTTAGTGGTTATGGAAGGATCCTGGTTGAAAGGTGGAAAAATAATCAGATTGAGTTCTGATGTATTCAAAAGAGTGATGAATCTAGCAAGACATGAAGAAACTGTATCCTAAGGTGATTCAGTTAAAGAGAAAATAAATGTCCTATTTTCTAAAAAAGAAAAGTTTGAGTGAAGTTTCATTCAACTGCTAATGAAAATGAATATTTAGTAATAGTTATTGAGTGCTTATTATATGATTGACATTCAGAGATTCTAAGTACTGTTTTAAGGAGTACCTTTCCAAACTTTTCCATTACCTTAGATTATCTGGTGAGTTCCTTCCAGTTTGAGTTTTGAAATGATTCCTTTAATACTTTGATATATCTTTGTGACTCAGCCTCCAAAATATAACAAAAAACAATAATGCATAATCACCTAGCTCATGGCTTAAAAGTAACTGTTTTTTTTTATAGTTCTTTTCATTGTGTATAGTTCCAACCTTCCCTGATCTTCATAAGAAAGTCTCTTTTCAGAACAATGAGTAATATTTTTTCTTCAAGTTTTTTATTTCACATTGTTCCTCAGACCATTTTAGGATGATTTTATTTCAATATAAGTTTTTCTTTTATGTTTAATATTTAATATTTCCTTTCACAAGCTTAATTAGTGGTTTCCTATTTCAAGTTCTTGTTCTAAAGTCCTTTCATTTCTCACTGTTTTTTCTTTGGCTCTTAAAGCCAGAGAGTTTTCTTTTTCATCTCTATACTTGATTTTTACAGACATACTATTCAGGCTAGTCCCATATTCCAAACTCCAAATATAAAAATTTGTCCTATAATAAGTCTCCTTTTTATATGCATTTGTTAATAAAATCTACCATTACTTTATTATTGAATCCAAGGGTTTAGGCCATTAAATTATGCAATCGTATTCAAGACTAATGAATAAACTGGAGGTATTTTTTAATTGGTGGAAATAAACTTTGTACCTGCTGTCAAACCCCTGGAAAAGGCTGGTTACTTCCAATATACAAATGAAATTAAACAATTAATCTGATGATAACATTTTTGAATAATTATTCACTCTTTCTTGGATTATTATTTACTCATTCTTGAATAATTATTCTTTCTTGAATAATTATGCACTCTCCACATATTTGAGGTTTGAGTAAAGGCAAAACTCAGCAGAGAATCATTCGACTTTGACAGAATTTAAGTAACGTTTGTAGGTGTAAAACGGAAGTTACATCTTAAATGTGGAAACAAACCTTGTGTATTTATGAAGTTGGAGTGTATGTGAGACAATAACCGTGCAATTGAAAAATCATAATAGATCAAGTATGGCTTTGACACACATGTTGGATTGATAATGGAAGTTAATTCTTGTGTGGAAATTTTCTTCTCTAGGAGGTAGAAATTAGCACATTTTCTTTAAATGTGAATTATAGTCAGAGTCACAGAGAGGATGGGGCCCACCGCAAAATAAAAACATAGAATTCCTTATTTAAAAATCATCAATAGGGGTGCCTGGGTGGCTCAGTAGGTTGAACATCCAACTTTTGATTTCTGCTCAGGTCATGATCTCAGAGTTCTTGAGATCCGCCCTACATAGGTTTCTGTCTTGATATCATGGAGCCTGCTTGGGGTTCTCTCTCTCTCTCTCTCTCTCTCTCTCTCTCTCTGCTGCCCCCTCCCCCCCCCCGTGCATGTTTGCACCCTCTCCCTCTCTCTCAAAATAAATAAATAAAATGATTAATAAACTAAGATATCAACATCAGAGCATTAAAGGAAGCACAAACCCATCTAAGCCAAGACCCTGTGAAACTGCAGAGTTGCATTCCTTTGAAGTTAGCAGAAAACCGGAATTGTAGTCATGCAGATATGCCTATCAGATCCTGACCATCGGGAATATAATTGACCCCCGGCCCTGGTTGCTGTTCCCTGAGAGCTGTCACTGTATCCAGTTAACTCATACCTCCAGTAGGGTCTTCTTAGTAATGACTAAGTGTGTCAGCATTACTGAAATTGGCCTATTCCTGAGATACATGTTACATTTCTAGCAGGTGACTGGCTTGATGACTCAACATTGTCCTAGCCTTAACTTTCTTAGAACTGTAACAGTCTTAGGAATTTTTTTCCTATCATATCTTTCTTACTTCCCTCTCTGCTCTACAGGATTAAGACATGCATTATGTTCTGACACTTTCCTGAACTTCTCTGGCTCTCTCCCGCTCTCTGTCCCTCAATAAATCTTTTCATATCTAACCATATCTTAGTGTCTGCTTCTTGGAGGACACAAACTAAAACATATGGCTTCACTAGTGGTCTGAAGCAAAGGGTCTGCTTTATGGGAGCATTAACGCATCATCTGATGAGCAAATATGATGATCTCCGGAATAGTATGGATGGTACTTCCAGTGTGGTAGTGACAGTACAATTGCTAAAGATTATTGCTGGAACATAGTTACAGTTGTGAGAAATGGCCTTGCGGGTGCAATGATTTAGGTATTTGAAAAGTGTGCGAGATAGCATAAATGGCTAGTTATTGCTAACACTCTACAGAGAGATAAGGAGGAGCTTAAGGTCATTAATGGCAGATAAAGCCTAAGTTTGGGAGTCAAAGGATATATTTTGTAGCTTACAAGTAGGTCCTTCTCTCCTGTAGTGAAAGGATGAACATATTTGAGCAAAAAACATAACATCAAACAATTAGACATACAGAATCAGTAGATATTAAATACAGTAGATATTAAATACACATTCAGTCAATCTTGGGAATATCCCAGGTATTGGAAATTGAGGATGCTGGATCAAGAGGGTGAGCATATAAAAACACGCAAGTAAAATTTCATTGAGTTGAAAGTACTTTCTGGAAATATGGACTTTAACAACCTGGTAAAGATCCTAGGGGTGGATCAGATTCTGTTAGGGTGCCTGTGAAAGATCTGGAGAAATTGATGGCTAATGCTGAGAAGAGTAGAAATGATCAAGCTATTCTGGCTGCCAGTAAAAAAGGAAGAAAAAAGCTGAGGAAAGTGGACATGCTGAAATTGAAATTTGAGAGGTCGACAAAACTGCCAGAGTATTTTGTTCTGTTGTAAGATTATACTTTCGCATTTTCCAAGGCTGTCAAGAATGTGTTGGTAAAGGAATACCAACCGCACTAGGACGTTGTGATGGCTTTCCATTTCAGGCCAGGTATGACAGTTGAGGTGTTGAATCAGTGATCAATTTACCAATATCCATGAGATGCTAAAAGAGGGAGCACTAGTAGAGGTCAAGTGACAACATTTAACTATCAAAAACCAGAGGGCTGCAATTACCATAACAAATAGCAAGCTTGAAGGCACAGATAAGAGGGCTTGGCTAACAGGGCATTTTATGAACAGTTAATTAAATATGGTGTCACTTGGAACAGTGAAAGATGGTGTAGGAGGACACAGCTGAGACTGGTCACCTCAATAAAGATTCATGACTCTTGCTCGCTTTCCAGACCTTTCCTGATTTTCCATTCTGGAATCTACTGACTGGAGGAGTTTGCAAGATTCTTATGAGAAAGTACTCTGCAGCTATATGGCAAGTTTATACCATACTAATTCATCCAGTCTTTGACCAAAGAACCTACAGCCTTTTATTCAGTTTTTACTTGTATTCGGTTTTTCTTTTATTCAGTTTTCACTGAGGAAAGGAGAATAATCAGACATTTTGAGAACTGTTGAACATAAGGTTCTGAGATGGCAAGAATACCCAGAGACCTGTTGTGTCAGCATGGACCTCTTGTTAGAGGAGGCCTTGTGGGGACCAGATAATAAATAGCATTACAGTTAACAGTGGGTCCATTCGGTCAATGGACACATTCACTAATAATTTCTACTGACCCAAGGTGTACAAGTAGTATCTATAGACTTGACAAATGGAATAACTCCCACATTGCTTCTCTGCTGTGGGGTAAGAACTAGCCTAGTAGAAAAGGGCCAAAGACCCTGAAACTGCTGTTCCTCATCTCCCAATTTCACAAAACAGTATGTGTTGTACTTTGTTAGGAAAATGGATGTACTGACCTGGAAGCAAAGAGAGAGGAAGATACTGTGATCCAGAAAAAGGTGGCAGGGTGGAATAAGGATAAATTGAGAATTAAGTTAAAGATATATCTGTAACAGCTGTGTCTACTTCAAAGGATTCAGGAACAACAGAGGAAAATTAAACATCAACCAGAAATTAAAGGTATATCTAACTGCTCTAGTAAGGGAATTGGCAAAAAAGGAATGTTTATGCAGTCACGAATATAGTGCAAATTATAAGATTTGGCAAACTCAAACACTGAAGGAAGGCAATGCTTTGGGGAAGACTACTAGGCTAAGTGCATGTAATTTCTTACCGGGTGGGTTAGACTTATGGACCTACAAGATCAGGAGGAGAAAGGAAGAAGGAGAAGGAAGATAGGCACCCAATAAAGTACATTCAAAAAATGCCATGTGTTTCTCCTGAGATTGAAACAATGCAGACAAAATAGCATGAGATGGGATTAGGGTAAGAATCGTAATGTTAACTGTGGCTTGTCCCCAGTTTGGAGTGTCTGCTGGTAACAGAGAATAATTTCTCTCTCTGGGCAGTGTTCTTTTATGCATTGTGATTCCTACATGAAGTTGTTAGAAAAGAAATGGAAATGGAGTAGTTTTAAATATTTAAGAGATCCCTTATGGGGAGAAACTGTCCTCAAATTGTTGTCATGATAGCAAATTTAGACTTAGGAACAGGTCAGAATTAATTTCTTCATGAATGATTTCTATCATCTGATTTTAAAATACCAATTCATAGCGTCTGGTTAACTGGCATGGATTGATTAGATTTTGGTATGAAACTAAGATGAATTCCTCTTCTATTCTGTGTTCTAAAATATAGTGTTTAATAAATATTAGGTAGGGAGGTCATTTGAAGTAATATTTTTGCTACAGTGCCTTGAAATGTAAGTGTAGAGCTACAACTTAGATATCCTCCTGACACTTTGAATTATTAAGCAGTTTTCTGATACGTTTTTTAATAAATTTAATCATCTGCATTTGAGTATTCCAATGGAACCCCATCCATGATAATGAGTAAAGTCCAAACTGAAGCTAAAGAATGACAATCTAAATAAGCTCAAGACCAGACCATTTCTTGAGACGTTTAGTGCTTCTTTGCTCAGCAGCTGCCCTTCCACTTTTCTAGAACATACTGGATTTACATTTGAAATTATGGATTATAAGATACTTATCACTTTGTATTTTTTCATAATTTTTTATGTTTATTTTTGAGAGAGAGAGAGAGAGAGAGAGAGAACAAATGGGGGAGGGGCAGAGAGAGAGGGAGACAGAATCAGAAGCAGGCTCCAAGCTCTGAGCCTGTCAGCACAGAGCATGATGCAGGGCTCAAACCCAAGAAATGTGAGATCATGACCTGAGCCGGTGGGTCGCTTAACAAACTGAGCCATCCAGGCGCCCTGATAATTACCACTTTTTGAATTATTGTCTCCTTAGTATTTTGAGTGACCCTGGGGCCTTGGTCTTATCAAAACTAGATTAATCTGTTTTCCAGATCTAAGAAGGAGACCAAGTGCTTTTCGGGGGACAATCCTGCTTAGTTTCCATGAGTGGCATTGTTTGCTGACATGTATTGGAAGCCTGCCTAGAAAATAAAGCCAATTAAGCAATGGGAAACAGAGGCAAGAGATGAGGTGAAAAAGATTTCATGCTGAAGACCCTGGTTCCATTGGTACTGAGCCTTTACTACTCCATTATTTTCTCTAGAGTTATATGAGTTTTCTAAGAAGAGCTTTGGGGCCACAGCTAGTTGGATTTGGGATTTCTTCCACTCTTTGTATTGAAGTAAAAAAGAGGAGAAGGTAAATTTTAAAGACTTTGATTTTTCCAAAAAGGATTTGCAATACTGCCTTTCAACTCTAACTTAATATTTGAAAATAGATATTACTTACAATTTGAGGAGAAATGGTAAAATTAATATATCAGTGATTTTGTTGTTGCTGAAATCATTTTATTTGAGATGCATTGCCCTTTATTTCATTAGATGAAAGCTCCAGCAGGGAAGGGAGCTTATCCATTTTGTTTTCTGCTCATCCTAAATACCTAGTCCAAGAAGAACTCAATAAATATTTGTGACTCCTTAATTGTGCTATGCATCTTACCCCAATCATTAGGAATTAAGATGTACAATGCAATTGGAATAGTAACAGGAAGGGAACTCTACCTAAAGAAAGGTATAGTCTCGACATCAACTTTATTAAAATCCTCTCACAGTTCTTTTTAGAAGCTTCTGGAACTAATACAAAATAAATTTTGAAGACTATTTCAAGGTTCAGCCACCACATTATTGGTCATACAAGAAATGCATGTTATTACATGGAAATGACATCAGATTTTCCCTGATTTTCAGCAACTCTTCTCCCCTGAGACCATAGTAAACAATGGCTTTGCTGATAAACTAAGTAACTTAACAAAATGAACTAAATGGTATAAGTGAAAAGATACTCTTTTCTTTTCCTCACTCAACAAATAATTCATTCATGTTATGTAGCAATTTGAACCACTCACTGTGTCTTTCAGGAAGACATGGATGGGAGATTTCTTTTTGCTTTCCAGACATGTAAGCTATTTTTGAATTTGATACATTATTCCATTGGCCAATATTCTTTTTCCCATTCAGAAATTTCAAATGACAGATTCTGTTTCCTAGCAAATAAATCTATTTTTAGGAGTTCTTGTAATACCTGTTCTTAGAACAAAATCACAATTTCATTATTATTTTTAAGAATAGTGATAAATTTAGATAGAAAAATCAATCTCTTGCCAAAAAAAAAAGATACTTGGTAGAAGGAAATATTCCTGTGAAAAATTAAACAAATACCTTTTAGTAGAGGAGGTAAAGAATATTTCTTTTTTTATTTTTTGAGAGACAGAGAAGAGACAGAGTATGAGCAGGGGAGGGGCAGAGAGAGAGGGAGTCACAGAATCCAAAGCAGGCTCCAGTCTCTGAGCTGTCAGCACAGAGCCTGATGTGAGGCTCAAACCCACAAACACGAGATCATGACCTGAGCCAAAGTCGGATGTTTCACTGACTGAACCACCGAGGCACCCCAAGAATATTTCTTTAACTATTTTATCTGGCTCCAAAAATACTTAAAAGAGGAATTCAAAGAATAATTATACTAGAAGTAAGTGTTAGCAAAATAATTTTAACTGAGCAAAAAACAAACCAGATTATTTGTTAATAAATTGATTATATTCAAAATTAATATTAAAGTATCAAAGTAGTCCCTATAATTGATCAAATCCCTATGAAATCAAGTTGAGGAGTTTTTGTGAAGTCTTTTTGTTTGAAGAGCTCTGACTGAAGCCCCCAAGAAATGAAGCATTAGCTGAGAAAAAGAAAAGATACATAGGACCTATATAAAGAAACCCTAAAACTCTACTAAGCAACATAAAGACAAACTTAAATTTCTTAACGAATTTTATGTGCAAAAGAAAACAAAACTTATGTCACTTTCAGATTAAGTTCTATTAGGGGTATGGTGATTTACTAGATATTAAGGACAAGATAAAACGGTAGCAAGTGGAGAAAATAACCACAGAGCAGTGTCGACTGGGAACACATGTTGGGAGGTGCTAGAAAGTTACTCCTATTAACCCCAGCACAACTAGGAGATGGGTTGCCTTTGTCATCAAGAAACTCATTCCCTGTCCATGGGAAATAATGACAGTAAAATGTACGGGAGGGAAAAGCAAGTTTGGGGACCTAAAATTTGGGGGGCAGCTCTGCCACATCATCTTTTCTCTCTTGTAAGGTGTGTCTCACACCAGGGAGAATACTACGGCTTCTCAGAAAAATGAATTTTTTCCCAAGGAATCCAGGCATTTCTTGATAAGGGCAAGACAATTACAAGAACAACCTGTAATATCTTGTCAATCCAGAAAGCAGCAGAAGTATTTTAAAAATGAAGGAGAAATGTTAGGACACAGAAGCCATCATTAAGAGGCTCCTACTGGAACTGGAGAGTGTGATGCTAAGTGAAATAAGCCGTACAGAGAAAGACAGTTACCATATGGTTTCACTCTTATGTGGATCCTGAGAAACTTAACAGAAACCCATGGGGGAGGGGAAGAAAAAAAAAAGAGGTTAGAGTGGGAGAGAACCAAAGCATAAGAGACTGTTAAAAACTGAGAACAAACTGAGGGTTGATGGGGGGTGGGAGGGAGGGGAGGGTGGGTGATGGGTATTGAGGAGGGCACCTATTGGGATGAGCACTGGGTGTTGTATGGAAACCAACTTGACAATAAATTTCATATATTAAAAAAAAAAGAAAGAAAAAAAAAGAGGCTCCTACTGGTGAAATCTGGGACAATTTAGACATCAAAATAAGTAATGACTGTAATATGTTATAAACTATTGACCAAATGTGGAAACCAAGACTCCATACTAATATAAATTAATACAAGAATAAGTATTTACGTAGTTTTAAGTGTTCAATCCACAAAATAATTATATATTACGAAGGATAAAAGAGTAACTTTATAATGAAGACGTCTGGCAGACAACACATTAGTCAGATGATCAAAGCGAATATCATCAGCAATGGGGAACACTATGGGCCATTTGATAAGGCACAATGAAAAGAACACGGTATCACTTCTCTAACCTTCCTGCCAAAGATGCATAACCAGAATCCAATCAAAAGAACAAATTGAAGTCTACTCTACAAAATAACTGACCCACTATCTTCAAAAGCATTGGGGTCATAAAGATTAAAGAACTCTTCCAGACTGAAGGAGACTAAAGAGATATGACTATTAAATGCAAGGCATAATTCTGAGCTAGGCTCCACTAGCCTTGACTCCAGCCTGTAGCTCCAGATCTGTACCACGTGTCTTTCATTCTTCTGGATTAGCAAGTTGCCTAAGGCCTTTTGTGTGTGTGTGTGTGTGTGTGGCCAAAATTCAGCACAAGTTAACTGCATAAATGCAGTTCAAGCTCCCCTCTCACTTCACATCTAAACTATCTAATTGGCTTGTGCATGTCACAAGGCTAAGCCCAGTTTTAAGGAATGGGAACACACATGGATGTATAATAATGTTACAACTGGGCACTGAAGATAATAATGTTACAACTGAGACCATTACTTCAACCTACCACACTTACTGTGCGCCTTATGCTTTCTTAGACTCACTATATGACCTGGCATACAATGATGAATTCCCCATCTCAGGCATGATTTACTGCCACTCACATTGTTGACCCTAAGGAAGATGCTCATTCTTAGTGATCTTTTACTGTTGCATATTTTTTTCTACCCTGGTTGATAAACAGTCTACCATGTCAATGTTAACTAACGATGTTGGTTTTAGGAAAAGGTTGCCTTCCTGCATTTGGAACTTCTAAAATCTGCAAACATTTTGCATCATCAGTTTTATGTTTATTCTGGTCTGGAGAAATAATCACAGATGTGATTTAAAGAAAAAAAGAAAAGCATGAACAAGGGTGCTTATTACAACATGGCTTGTGAGAGTGATAAAGTAGAAAATCCCAAAGGTCCCTCAACAAGGCAGGAGCTAAATAATACTGGCATTTCCAAGACAGTTAAAAAAAAATAGAGTTAAAAAAAAAAGATAATATAGTGAAATGAGCTGGCTTTTGAGTCATAATGCCTGGGTTTATGTGCTGGCTCCAGCATAGAGAAGCTCTGTGACTGGATGAAAATTAGGTAACCTATCCAAATCTTAATATCCTCTTCTCTAAAACCAGGTAATGAGGAATACATACTCTATGAGATTGTCTGAGAATTAAAAGAAGTAATGCTCATAAAACAGTGCCTTGCCTGGCCCATTTCAAAAGCTCCTGGGGCCTCACACTACATTGAAAATTACGATTTAGTAACTATGTATTTTTTTTTAAATTTTTTAATATATGAAATTTACTGTCAAATTGGTTTCCATACAACACCCAGTGCTCATCCCAAAAGGTGCCCTCCTCACTACCCATCACCCACCCTGCCCTCCCTCCCACCCCCCATCAACCCTCAGTTTGTTCTCAGTTTTTAACAGTCTCTTATGCTTAGAAAAAAAAAAAAAAAAAAAAAAAAAAAAAAAAAAAAAAAAAAAAAATTCCTTCCCCTCCCCCATGGGTTTCTGTTATGTTTCTCAGGATCCACATAAGAGTGAAACCATATGGTATCTGTCTTTCTCTGTATGGCTTATTTCACTTAGCATCACACTCTCCAGTTCCATCCATGTTGCTACAAAAGGCCATATTTCATTTTTTCTCATTGCCACGTAGTATTCCATTGTGTATATAAACCACAATTTCTTTATCCATTCATCAGTTGATGGACATTTAGGCTCTTTCCATAATTTGGCTATTGTTGAGAGTGCCGCTATAAACATTGGGGTACAGGTGCCCCTATGCATCAGTACTCCTGTATCCCTTGGATAAATTCCTAGCAGTGCTATTGTTGGGTCATAGGGTAGGTCTATTTTTAATTTTCTGAGGAACCTCCACACTGCTTTCCAGAGCGGCTGCACCAATTTGCATTCCCACCAACAGTGCAAGAGGGTTCCTGTTTCTCCACATCCTCTCCAGCATCTATAGTCTCCTGATTTCTTCATTTTGGCCACTCTGACTGGCGTGAGGTGATATCTGAGTGTGGTTTTGATTTGTATTTCCCTGATAAGGAGCGACGTTGAGCATCTTTTGATGTGCCTGTTGGCCATCCGGATGTCTTCTTTAGAGAAGTGTCTATTCATGTTTTCTGCCCATTTCTTCACTGGGTTCTTTGTTTTTCGGGTGTGGAGTTTGATGAGCTCTTTATAGATTTTGGATACTAGCCCTTTGTCCGATGTGTCATTTGCAAATATCTTTTCCCATTCCGTTGGTTGCCTTTTAGTTTTGTTGGTTGTTTCCTTTGCTGTGCAGAAGCTTTTTATCTTCATAAGGTCCCAGTAATTCACTTTTGCTTTTAATTCCCTTGCCTTTGGGGATGTGCCGAGTAAGAGATTGCTACGGCTGAGGTCAGAGAGGTCTTTTCCTGCTTTCTCCTCTAAGGTTTTGATGGTTTCCTGTCTCACATTCAGGTCCTTTATCCATTTTGAGTTTATTTTTGTGAATGGTGTGAGAAAGTGGTCTAGTTTCAGCCTTCTGCATGTTGCTGTCCAGTTCTCCCAGCACCATTTGTTAAAGAGACTGTCTTTTTTCCATTGGATGTTCTTTCCTGCTTTGTCAAAGATGAGTTGGCCATACGTTTGTGGGTCTAGTTCTGGGGTTTCTATTCTATTCCATTGGTCTATGTGTCTGTTTTTATGCCAATACCATGCTGTCTTGATGATGACAGCTTTGTAGTAGAGGCTAAATTCTGGGATTGTGATGCCTCCTGCTTTGGTCTTCTTCTTCAAAATTACTTTGGCTATTCGGGGCCTTTTGTGGTTCCATATGAATTTTAGGATTGCTTGTTCTACTTTCGAGAAGAATGCTGGTGCAATTTTGATTGGGATTGCATTGAATGTGTAGATAGCTTTGGGTAGTATTGACATTTTGACAATATTTATTCTTCCAATCCATGAGCATGGAATGTCTTTCCATTTCTTTATATCTTCTTCAATTACCTGCATAAGCTTTCTATAGTTTTCAGCATACAGATCTTTTACATCTTTGGTTAGATTTATTCCTAGGTATTTTATGCTTCTTGGTGCAATTGTGAATGGGATCAGTTTCTTCATTTGTCTTTCTGTTGCTTCATTGTTAGTGTATAAGAATGCAACTGATTTCTGCACATTGATTTTGTATCCTGCAACTTTGCTGAATTCATGTATCAGTTCTAGCAGACTTTTGGTGGAGTCTATCGGATTTTCCATGTATAATATCATGTCATCTGCAAAAAGCGAAAGCTTGACTTCATCTTTGCCAATTTTGATGCCTTTGATTTCCTTTTGTTGTCTGATTGCTGATGCTAGAACTTCCAGCACTATATTGAACAACAGCGGTGACAGTGGGCATCCCTGTCGTGTTCCTGATCTCAGGGAAAAAGCTCTCAGTTTTTCCCCGTTGAGGATGATGTTAGCTGTGGGCTTTTCATAAATGGCCTTTATGATCTTTAAGTATGTTCCTTCTATCCCGACTTTCTCAAGGGTTTTTATTAAGAAAGGGTGCTGGATTTTGTCAAAGGCCTTTTCTGCATCGATTGACAGGATCATATGGTTCTTCTCTTTTTTTTTGTTAATGTGATGTATCACGTTGATCGATTTGCGAATGTTGAACCAGCCCTGCATCCCAGGAATGAATCCCACTTGATCATGGTGAATAATTCTTTTTATATGCTGTTGAATTCGATTTGCTAGTATCTTATTAAGAATTTTTGCATCCATATTCATCAGGGATATTGGTCTGTAGTTCTCTTTTTTTACTGGGTCTCTGTCTGGTTTAGGAATCAAAGTAATACTGGCTTCATAGAATGAGTCTGGAAGTTTTCCTTCCCTTTCTATTTCTTGGAATAGCTTGAGAAGGATAGGTATTATCTCTGCTTTAAATGTCTGGTAGAACTCCCCTGGGAAGCCATCTGGTCCTGGACTCTTATTTGTTGGGAGATTTTTGATAACCGATTCAATTTCTTCGCTGGTTATGGGTCTGTTCAAGCTTTCTATTTCCTCCTGATTGAGTTTTGGAAGAGTGTGGGTGTTTAGAAATTTGTCCATTTCTTCCAGGTTGTCCAATTTGCTGGCATATAATTTTTCATAGTATTCCCTGATAATTGTTTGTATCTCTGAGGGATTGGTTGTAATAATTCCATTTTCATTCATGATTTTATCTATTTGGGTCATCTCCCTTTTCTTTTTGAGAAGCCTGGCTAGAGGTTTGTCAATTTTGTTTATTTTTTCAAAAAACCAACTCTTGGTTTCGTTGATCTGCTCTACAGTTTTTTTAGATTCTATATTGTTTATTTCTGCTCTGATCTTTATTATTTCTCTTCTTCTGCTGGGTTTAGGCTGCCTTTGCTGTTCTGCTTCTATTTCCTTTAGGTGTGCTGTTAGGTTTTGTATTTGGGATTTTTCTTGTTTCTTGAGATAGGCCTGGATTGCAATGTATTTTCCTCTCAGGACTGCCTTCGCTGCATCCCAAAGCGTTTGGATTGTTGTATTTTCATTTTCGTTTGTTTCCATATATATTTTAATTTCTTCTCTAATTGTCCGGTTGACCCACTCATTCGTTAGTAGGGTGTTCTTTAACCTCCATGCTTTTGGAGGTTTTCCAGACTTTTTCCTGTGGTTGATTTCAAGCTTCATAGCATTGTGGTCTGAAAGTATGCATGGTATAATTTCAATTCTTGTAAACTTATGAAGGGCTGTTTTGTGACCCAGTATATGATCTATCTTGGAGAATGTTCCATGTGCACTCAAGAAGAAAGTATATTCTGCTGCTTTGGGATGCAGAGTTCTAAATATATCTGTCAAGTCCATCTGATCCAATGTATCATTCAGGGCCCTTGTTTCTTTATTGACTGTGTGTCTAGATGATCTATCCATTTCTGTAAGTGGGGTGTTAAAGTCCCCTGCAATGACCACATTCTTATCAATAAGGTTGCTTATGTTTATGAGTAATTGTTTTATATATCTGGGGGCTCGGGTATTTGGCGCATAGACATTTATAATAGTTAGCTCTTCCTGGTGGAGAGACCCTGTGATTATTATATAATGCCCTTCTTCATCTCTTGTTACAGCCTTTAATTTAAAGTCTAGTTTGTCTGATATAAGTATGGCTACTCCAGCTTTCTTTTGGCTTCCAGTAGCATGATAAATAGTTCTCCATCCCCTCACTCTCAATCTAAAGGTGTCCTCAGATCTAAAATGAGTCTCTTGTAGACAGCAAATAGATGGGTCTTGTTTTTTTATCCATTCTGATACCCTATGTCTTTAGTTGGCGCATTTAATCCATTTACATTCAGTGTTATTATAGAAAGATATGGGTTTAGAGTCATTGTGATGTCTGTATGTTTTATGTTTGTAGTGATGTCTCTGGTACTTTGTCTCACAGGATCCCCCTTAGGATCTCTTGTAGGGCTGGTTTCGTGGTGACCAATTCCTTCAGTTTTTGTTTGTTTGGGAAGACCTTTATCTCTCCTTCTATTCTAAATGACAGACTTGCTGGATAAAGGATTCTCGGCTGCATATTTTTTCTGTTTAGCACACTGTAGATATCGTGCCAAGCCTTTCTGGCCTGCCAAGTTTCAAAGGAGAGATCAGTCACGAGTCTTATAGGTCTCCCTTTATATGTGAGGGCACGTTTATCCCTTGCTGCTTTCAGAATTTTCTCTTTATCCTTGTATTTTGCCAGTTTCACTATGATATGTCGTGCAGAAGATCGATTCAAGTTACGTCTGAAGGGAGTTCTCTGTGCCTCTTGGATTTCAATGCCTTTTTCCTTCCCCAGTTCAGGGAAGTTCTCAGCTATAATTTGTTCAAGTACCCCTTCAGCACCTTTCCCTCTCTCTTCCTCCTCTGGGATACCAATTATGCGTATATTATTTTTTTTTAGTGTATCACTTAGTTCTCTAATTTTCCCCTCATACTCCTGGATTTTTTTATCTCTCTTTCTTTCAGCTTCCTCTTTCTCCATAACTTTATCTTCTAGTTCACCTATTCTCTCCTCTGCCTCTTCAAGCCGAGCCATTGTGGTTTCCATTTTGTTTTGCATTTCGTTTAAAGCGTTTTTCAACTCCTCGTGACTGTTCCTTAGTCCCTCGATCTTTATGGCAAGAGATTCTCTGCTGTCCTGTATACTGTTTTCAAGCCCAGCGATTAATTTTATGACTATTATTCTAAATTCACTTTCTGTTATATTATTTAAATCCTTTTTGATCAGTTCATTAGCTGTTGTTATTTCCTGGAGATTCTTCTGAGGGGAATTGTTCCGTTTGGTCATTTTGGAGAGTCCCTTGCGTGGTGAGGACCTGCAGTGCACTTCCCCTGTGTTGTGGTGTATAACTGGAGTTAGTGGGCGGGGCCGCAGTCCGACCCGATGTCTGCCCCCAGCCCACTGCTGGGGCCACAGTCAGACTGGTGTGTGCCTTCTCTTCCCCTCTCCTAGGGGCGGGATTCACTGTGGGGTGGCGTGTCCCGTCTGGGCTACTTGCACACTGCCAGGCTTGTGTTGCTGGGGATCTGGCGTATTAGCTGGGGTGGGTAGGCAAGGTGCACGGGGGCTGGAGGGGCAGGCTTAGCTCGCTTCTCCTTAGGTGATCCACTTCAGGAGGAGCCCTGTGGCAGCGGGAGGGAGTCAGATCCGCTGCCGGAGGTTTGGCTCCGCAGAAGCACAGAGTTGGGTGTTTGCGCGGAGTGAGCAAGTTCCCTGGCAGGAACTGGTTCCCTTTGGGATTTTGGCTGGGGGATGGGCGAGGGAGATGGCGCTGGCGAGCGCCTTTGTTCCCCGCCAAGCTGAGCTCTGCCGTCCGGGGGCTCAGCAGCTCTCCCTCCCTTTGTCCTCCAGCCTTCCCGCTTTCCGAGCAGAGCTGTTAACTTATGACCTCCCAGACGCTAAGTCGCGCTTGCTGTCGGAACACAGTCTGTCCGGCCCCTCCGCTTTTGCCAGCCAGACTCGGGGGCTCCGCTTGGCCGGCGAGCCGCCCCTCCGCCCCGGCTCCCTCCCGCCAGTCCGTGGAGCGCGCACCGCCTCGCCGCCCTTCCTACCCTCTTCCGTGGGCCTCTAGTCTGCGCTTGACTCCGGAGACTCCCTTCTGCTAATCCTCTGGCGGTTTTCTGGGTTCTTTAGGCAGGTGTAGGTGGAATCTAAGTGATCGGCAGGACGCGTTGTGAGCCTCGCGTCCTCCTACGCCGCCATCTTCCGGAACCCCCCAGTAACTATGTATTTTTAATTTTGAGTACAATAGAGAAATTAATGTATCATCAGTTTTAAAAGAAACAACTAGTTCAATGAACTGATATCAATTGTCACAAAACTTAGTTACATATCAACATATACATATATTACTACATGTATATATCAGCTATATACATACACGTATATACATCACTATTTAAAAATTATACATAAAAATGTACAAATACAGTGTCTTTATCTGTCATTAATGAAATAAAAGTGGTAATTTAATTAAATGTTTGGAAGAAAAACAAAACTAGATTATCCTTCCCCCAAATATTTTAGAACATTATTCTGTATATTTAATTCATCCTATATAAATAAAAATACATTTTAACATGTAAAATCGAAGATTTAAAGAGAATACAAATTAGTTAACACTTCCTTAGTACCAAGATAGAACAGAAACAATAAAAATCCAATAATTTTATATATGAATATCACTTCTTTCTGTAACAAAGCAAACATATAAATTTGAAAGCATAAAAATAGTGAAAAATTACATTTTAAGTATTGTTAATGAATTTAAATAAAATACTTTCAATTAAAAAAGATAAAAATCCCTATATTATTGTCTAATAATAAAATGATAGGAGTTCTGTTTAATCACTGAAAAAAAAAAGGGAGTTATTTTTCTTAAATACTACATACATTTTT
Source organism: Panthera uncia (assembly GCF_023721935.1). Lineage (NCBI taxonomy): Eukaryota > Metazoa > Chordata > Mammalia > Carnivora > Felidae > Panthera > Panthera uncia. The sequence continues at coordinate 57,540,864 of NW_026057576.1, forward strand.
CTTTATTTTAAAGATGCTCTTAAAATATTTGCTCTGCAATATTTTGCTTTATGATATAAGTTATACTTCTAATGAAGTAAGAGTTTCCACTAGTTTGTAATTAATTTACCTAATTGGACCAAATAATATCAAATACATTTAATTTCACTATGTTTGAAACTACTCATTTTGATCTCTCACACACTTGTAACAGAAGCCACTTTGTCCAACCCAGTTTAACATTGTCAGATATATGAATTAACTTGTAATTATTCCTCTCCCACACTTATTAATTAATTCAAAATTATTTATTATATATTTATTATGGGCAAGGAATAAGACATAGTACTTTCTCATTCCTATATAAGACTTACCAAAGTCTCATATTTTCCTTTGGGCTACCACAGGGACAAAATTCATACACACACACACACACACACACACACACACACACTGACACACACAGAAAAAAGGTTCTAGTTTGGGGTAATATTCCTATATTTATACATTTATTTAATTTATTAATATACCCAATCCTATTTATTGAGTATTTTTATATGCAAAGTACCTCATATGGCAAGATAAAATAAGTGAATAAATCTGTTCAAGTAGATAAATAAGTGAAATATAAGGTGGTGTATTGTTAAGGTTTAAATATATAGATACTTTTAAAATAAAATATAAATATAATAATAATAATATAAATATAAATTTAAAAACTTTGCCATTTCATCCCAAATGCAAATTGTATAATGTATTATTTCTTTAAGTACAAGCAACATATCAAGCTTATGGAAAAATACAAACATGAGAAATTCTTTGACTCCAAATATTAAATCAAAGAATTAAAAATTTTCCATTAAAATATTTTTATTAATTTATTTTCCTCCACTGTTTACTACAGATGAGCCCTGTAATAATTTTTTGTTAGTTGAAACTTTGTTTCTCATAAAAGGTATCTCAATTATTTGTTGTATTACCTACCTAAGCCTCTACCCAACACATTTCTATTTTTTTTAATATGAAATTTATTGTCAAATTGGTTTCCATACAACATCCAGTGCTCCTCCCAACAGGTGCCCTCCTCAATGCCCATCCCCCACCCTCCCCTGCCTCCCACTCTCCATCAACCCTCAGTTTATTCTCAGTTTTTAAGAGTCTCTTATGGTTTGGCTCCCTCCCTCTCTAACTCTTTTTTTTCCTTCCCCTCCCCCATGGTCTTCTGTTAAGTTTCTCAGGATTCACATAAGAGTGAAAACATAACGGTATCTGTCTTTCTCTGCTTGACTTATTTTACTTAACATAACACTCTCCAGTTCCATCCACGTTGCTACAAAAGGCCATATTTCATTCTTTCTCATTGCCAAGTAGTATTCCATTGTGTATATAAACCATTTCTTAATGCACGTATGTATTCATTCTCCTATCATTCCTTTAATGCTTAGTTAATGAGAATCTTCTCGATGAAGGACGATGTACTAGGATCATGAATGGGCGTTAAAATCAATGATGTCTGGAAGACATTTATTTGGCATTTAGAATTTAACTTCACTGAATCTCAGAATTATAGTGCATGATAAAGTACTAATGGCCTCTAAACTGTCATGAAAATATTCTTCAGAAAAATATGACACATCACTATGGTGTGGTTTCCTCTGCAACATCACCACGATACCTTTTAAGACTCATTAAAGAGAGGGATTCCAAAATATAAATGGAGTTCAGACGTTCTGCAGTTAAGAAAACAATAATGTCTATGAGACCATTTTAGGAAACTTCGTAATATTCCAGCCCTCACTTCTCTCTCTCTACTGTCCTAAATGCACTATACAAGCAAACTCCATTACTTGCTTACTAATGAACACATGCCCACCCTTCCTAGTCTCCATTTCAACCGTTTTCTCTAATTATAAAATTTGAAAAGTCATTTCCATTACTTATTGGTGATTTGGATAACTCCTCCCTCTTTGGCATTCTCCAACACGCGCCAACACGCGCGCGCGCGCACACACACACACACGCCTTTCAAACTTTCAAATGGTACAAATTATTGATAAAACCAGTGTCTACTTTCTATGGAAATGCGGGTTCCAATCAATTCCTCTGATCACCCTTAAATACTAGCAGCCATCACATCTACCTTCAGTCTACCAGACATTAAAGACTGACTCCACAGAGAAATGCGTTCTCACAATTACTTTTTATTGTAACTTTTACTGTACTTTTTATAGCAACACCTGAGCACCTAATACTTTTTATTGGTTTTAATAATAGTAACAACAGTGTCAAAAACAACAGTAAATGACAATATAGTAACTCTGATAATTTCTTAGCATATATATTAATCAATGCAGTGAAACTAAAGTTGGCTATTATATTCACCTTTTACAAATGAGCTAAGTGATTAAGAGAGAATTTAAATAATTTGCCAAAGGTAACATTGTCAGTCTATGCCTAGAAGTAGTAATTCCAAAGCCTGATTTGTATGCTTTTTCCATACTGCCTGGTATGTTAAAGCTTTTACTAAATTTGTTATTATTATTATTATTATTAACTTTTATTGCAGCTGGGTACATTTATGTCTCTGTTATTTAGACTATTACATTTTAGAGAGAGAATTTTATATGATTTTAATCTTTCATCTATCTATTTTCATGCTTGTTATAGTGGCCTAGTAAAAATAATATTCATCATGTATTTACTGAATTTAGTAGTTAATAGAAAATAAGTCATAAGTATCACAAGAATACCTCATTACATTGTTTTAAAAAAATAGCTTTATTTCCCATAATCTCATTTCATTTAATGCTAAAATGAAATATACTTAATTTTTCCACTTGGAGAGAATTGGATAAAAGTGGAAAAGAGTTCTGATCTTGTCATAAAGCCCACTAATAGCTCCTGTATAAATTCTGTTAAATTTCAAATCAGATTTTTTTTTAAGTACAAGTGTGTGGGCTGTGATCTTGACAAGCTTCTGAAAAACTCTTATCAGACTCTGGTTGCTCTGGTGATCAACCATCTGTTTATACAATTGCAATTTTATTTCCTTCAGAAAATTAGAATAAAAAAGGAATTGAGAGCTACTATGCTTGTGTTTTTCATCCTACTATTTTGTTATAGGTTGTTAGTATTGGAAACTAGCAACTATGATCATCCAAATAGTTTTAAGAAGAAAGATTTTGATTTTATCTGAAATTTAAAAGTTATGATTTTTAATAGCTTATGATAATTTCCTGATAAAATCATTTAGCTTAATATGTAAGAATTAATGTAAATACAAATTCTTATTTTTAATTAAAGTATAGCTGACACACAATGTTACATTAGTTTCAGGTGTGCAACATAGTGATTCAACAACTCTATATGTTATGCTCACCCCAGTGTAGCTACCATCTGCCACCACAAAATGGTAGTACATTACCGTTGACTATATTTCGTATGCTGCATGTAGCTTCCATCCCTGTGACTTATTCATTCCATAAGCTGGTACCTCCCACTCCCCTTCACCTATTTTGCCCACCCCTCTACCCTCCTGTCTGGCAACCACCTATCTTTATACCACATCTTGGTTACCACATCTTTATCCATTCATCTATCTATGGACATTTAGGTTGCCTCCGTATCTTGGGTATTATAAATAATGCTGCAATAAACATAGGAGGGCAGATGCCTTTTCTAATTAATGTTTTTGTTTTCTTCAGATAAACACCCAGTTGTGGAATTATTGAATTATATGGTATTTCTATTTCTAATTCTTTGAGGAACCTCCATGCTGTTTTCCATAGTGGTTTCATCAATATGCATTCCCATCAATAGTGAAAGAGGGTTCCCTTTTCTCCACATCTCACCAACACTTATTTCTTACCTTTGTTATATTAGCCATTCTGACAGGTGTAAAATTATATCTCAGTATAGTTTTGATTTACATTTCCCTGATGATTAGTGATGTTGAGCATATTATCATGTGTCTGTTGGCCATTGCCTGTTTTCTTTTGAAAAATGTTTATTCAGGCTCTCTGCTCATTTTTAAATCAATTTATTTGGATTTTTTTGGTGTTGGGCTGTATAAGTTCTCTATGTTTTCTTATTATTGGAGTATAATTGGCATGCAATGCTTTATTAGCTCCAGTTGTACAACATATTTAACATATATATGTATATATATTTGTTTTGTTCAAGATTTTCTTCACTGTGCAAAAGCTTTTGGTGTAGTCTCAATAGTTTATATTTGCTTTTGTTTCCCTTGCGGGAGGAGACATATCTAGAAAAATGTTGCTATGTCTGATGTCAAGGAGATCACTGCCTATGTGTTATTTAGAGAGTTTTATTGTTTCAGGTCTCATACTTAGGTACTTAATCCATTTTTAATTTATTTTTGTGTGTGGTGTAGGAAAGTGGTCTAGTTTTATTCTTTTGTAAGTAGTTGTCCAATTTTCCCAGCACCATTCTTGGAGAGACCGTCTTTTCCCCACTGTATGTTCTTGCTTTGTTTGTCATAGATTAATTGACCATATAAGCCTGGGTTCATTTCTGTGCTCTCTATACTGCTCCACTGAAATTAATATATACCTATAAGTAAAAGAAATGGAATGTTTTTATTTTTAATTTTAAAAGAATAATTCAAAATGGTTGTGACAGGGAAGTATGCCAAGGTCAGATTAATATAAATATGACAATAATTATAATTAAACCACTTATTTATTGTATAGTGCATTTAGGAAACAAATTTGGGGAAAGAGGGGAAGAAGATAAAAAAAAATCCCTGTCAAAGTGACAAAAGTCTGAAATTCATTTTCCAAATTCTAAAGAAAATTTATCCAATATTTTATTTCCTCAACTCTTTCCATTGGATGGCAAAGAGGAAAGTTTTTTGAAAATTTCTGTTGAAATTTCATACTGATTTGACAACTAAGCAAAGTTGGGAGTGACATGAAAGGGAGAAATTGGAGCAGAAAAAAAGGAAGCAAACTTACTGAGGTGAATTTTTTTCAATTTTGTAAATTTTATAAAATTATTGTGACTTTAAACATTATTAAGACCCTCTCTGTGCCTGGGAAGAGGCAGGCCCATACGAGTGAAATCCACAGATTCTGAGCTTTATGACCCTCTTAGTAATTCAAACTCTGCTCATTATATATTTTCCTTAGCTTTACTGAGGTATAATTGATAAACAAAAAATTGCACACATTTAGTAGACACAATTTGGAAATTTTCTTGGTCTCTTATTAATATGTAAAACCAGGAGACCTGTTGAAATTTCATGTTTGACAAATAAGCAATGCAGGTTGATCAAGATTCTCTTTATTTAGATTACTACATGTCATTACCCACTTGTTATATTAGTGTTCTATTGCTCCCAGAACAAATTACCATGAATGTAGTGACTTAAAACAAAGGAAATTTATTATATTTCAGTTCTCTAAGTCCAAGTTAGATACAGGTCTCCCTAGGCTAACATCAAGGTGTGGGCAAGGTTTCATCCACTTCTTTTTATTTTATCTTACTTCATTTCATTTCATTTCATTTCATATTTCATTTCATTTCATTATTTTATTTTTATAATTTACTGTCAAGTTAGCTAACATGCAGTGTATACAGTGTGCTCTTGGCTTCAGAGTAGGTTCCCATGATTCGTCACTTAAAACACCCAGTGTTCATCCCAACCAGTGCACTCCTCAATTCGCCATCACCCATTTTCCCCGCCCCCTCAGCCCCTCACTCCCTTCCAGCCTCAGTTTGTTCTCTGTATTTAAAAGTCTTATATGGTTTGCCTCCCTCTCTGTAACTATGTATTTTTTTCTTTCCCTTCCCCCATTGGTCTTCTGTTAAGTTTCTCAACTTCCACGTATGAGTGAAAATATATCATATCTGTCTTTCTCTGACTTATTTACTGAGCATAATACTCTCCAGTTCCATCCGTATTGTTGCAAATGGTAAGATTTCATTGTTTTCCATCACTATATATATATATATATATATATATATATATATATATAAATAACACATCTTCTTTATCCCAGTTGATGGACATGGACATTTGGGCTCTTTCCATAAGTTGGCTATTGTTGATAGCACTGCTATAAACATTGGGGTACACATGCTCCTGTGAATCATCACCCCTGTATCCTTTAGATAAATTCCAAGTAGTGCTATTGCTGGGTCGTAGGGTAATTCAATCTTTAATTTTTTGAGGAACTTCCACACTGTTTTCTAGAGTGGTTGCACCAGTTTGCAAAAGTGTAGATACTACCCAAAGCAATCTACAGATTCAATGCAATCCCAATAAAAACAGCACCAGCATTCTTCTCAGAGATAGAACAAACAATCCTAAAATTTGTATGGAACCACAAAAGACCCCGAATAGCCAAAGTAATGTTGAAAAAGAAAACCAAAGCTGGAGGCATCACAATGCCGGACTTTCACCTCTACAACAAAGCTGTAATCATCAAGACAGTATGGTGTTGGCACAAAAACAGACACTTAGCCAATGAAATAGAATAGAGAACACAGAATTTAACCCATAAATGTTTGGCCAACCAATCTTCAATAAAGCAGGGAAGAGTATCCAGTGGAAAAAAGACAGTCTCTTTAGCAAATGGTGCTGGGACAACTGGACAGCAACATGCAGAATAATGAAACTGGACTACTTTTTTACACCATACACAAAAATAAATTCAAAATGGATGAAAGACCTACATATGAGACAGGAAACCATCAGAAAACCATTTTCTCCTAGAAGAGAAAACAGGCAACAACCTCTTTGACCTTGGCCACAGAAACTTCTTACTTGACACCTCTCCAAAGGCGAGGAAAATAAAAACAAAATGAAATATTGGGGCCTCATCAAGATAAAAAGCTGCTACACAGCAATGGAAACAATCAACAAAACTAAAAGGCAATCAATGGAATGGAAGAAGATATTTGCAAATGACATATCGGATAAAGGGTTAGTATCCAAAATCTATAAAGAACTTACCAGGGTGCCTGGGTGGCTCAGTCAGTTGAGCGTCCAACTTGGCTCTGGTCATGATCTCATGGTTTGTGGGCTCGAGCCTCACGCCAGGCTCTGTGTTGACAGCTCAGAGCCTTGAGCCTGCTTCTGTGTCTCCCTTTCTCTTTCCACCCCTCCCCTGTTTGTGTTCTGTCTCTCTCTCTCTCTCAAAATAAATAAACACTAAAAATAAAAAAATAAAAAAAACTTACCAAACTCAACACCTGAAAAACAAATAATCCAGTGAAGAAATGGACAGAAGACATGAATAGACATTTTTCCAAAGAAGACATACAAATGATTAACAGACATGTGAAAAGATGCTCAACATTGCTCATCAACAGGGAAATACAAATCAAACCTACATTGAGATGCTACCTCACATGGGTCAGAGTGGCTAAAATTAACAACTCAGGCAACAACAGATGTTGGTGAGGATGTGGAGAAAGGAGAACACTCTTGCATTGTTGGTGGGCTTCATCCCCTTCTAAAGAGTATCAGGAGAATCCATTTCCTTGCTCATTCAGGTTATTCAGTTCCTTGCAGTTGTAGGACCAAATTTTCTGGATTCTACAGATCTCCCACATTCCCTGACTCAGGGAATTTTTCCTCTATCTTCAGAGCTAGGGATGGCGATTTGATGCCTTTCATTTGGTATCTCTCTGATCTACTCTTCTCACTTCCTTCTCCACAATTAAGGATCCTGTGATTAAAATGGGTTCACCTGAATAAGCGAAGAGAATCATACTGAAGTCCTTAACCTTTTTCATACCAACAGAAATCACACCTACACAATCTCTATTGTCATGAAGGTACATTTTTATAGTTTCTGGGGCTTAAGATATGGAGATCTTTGGAATGATATTATCATCCTCTGGTATCATTACCCTCTGGAAAATCTTGAAAAATAAGGGAAAATATTATTTTAAGTCTGAATATTTGTTAGGCATAACAGAAAAGCAAAGAAAATGAACACCAAAAAAGAAATAAATTTTTAATTGCCACGGTTGTACTCAGAGAAGAAGAATTTTTTAAGATACTGGTATTATTTCAGAGAGTTTTTATAATGCACAAAAACAATCACCTCCAATAGGCCAGATTTTACATATTCTTTACAAGTAAGACACTGTAATGGGGGAAACAATCATAACTCAGAGACAGCTTTAGCAAGTTGTTTCTGCAAAGTGATCTATAATACAATAAAATACAGAAACACACACTCAGAGTTTCTCAGGATGATTGCAACATAAGCAGATAAAAATCTAGCAATAATTAGAACAAAATTAACATATTCACTCTACTAGTTTAACTTGTGCTTGATCAACCTAAAAGAGAGAGAAAATCAAATACTTGCTGTACAAGAATCAAAATGGCCTTTGAATCATAGGCTCACTTCTGTTAAATTAGAAGATTACTGCAGAAAAAGTAAATGCTTACATAAAAACTTACATATTTTATACCATTTGTAGACTAGCCTTATACAGGAAATATATATTTTTCATATATCCTTTTTTAAATGTCTATTTATTTTTGAGAGAGAGGGACAGAGAAAGAGGGAGACTAGGGTCTGAGCAGGTCTGTGCTGACAGCAGAGTTCTGTGCGGGGCTCCGACCCACAAATGGTGACATTGTGACCTGAGTCGAAATCGGACACTTAACTGACTAAGCCACTCTGGTGCCCCAATAAATATTCTTGACCTAACACATAGATCATCCTTGGTGCCTGTTTATCAAATATCACTTCTCATCCTTGCTCTTTGGGAGCGAATAATATGCTATGCGTAATGTTAGTGATATCATCATAAAAAAGTGAATCCCAGGGACTTTAAACTCTTAAATGAAGACAAAGTTTCAATCAAGAGAATTGTTTTGATTCAATTCACAAAATAAGAATGGGCCTGAACTGCACTTAAGGTGATTAAGAAAAATAACATATAATGAACATTTTTCTTAATGTTCTAAAATTCTTAAAAAAGGAAAAAACAAGTGGGCTACAATTAATAAATAGACAAATTTTATATTATATGTTGACGAATCCAAAGAGTTGCAGAATTATTTGGTCATTAAACATTTCATGCCAATTCATAATTTTCCCCCTTCCAACAAATTGTGCTAACTTAAAAATTTCATCTGGTTTTAAACGCAAGTTAAAAGGTAAGACTATTTGGTGTATATGCTCATGTGCTGTATCTACATGCAATTTCAAAGGACACACTAATAATTATTTAAGGAAAAGAAAAGATTTAAGAATACTGATAGTTCTCTTCAATACTGGAAGTCTGCTCCTCTGAATTGAGTTGACTCTTCTGGGGGCACCTGGGCAGCTCAGTCAGTTAAGCATCTGACTTCAGCTCAGGTCACGATCTCACAGTTTGTGAGTTTGAGCCCTGCGTGGGACTCTGTGCTGACAGCTCAGAACCTAGAGCTTCAGATTCTTTGTGTCCCTCTCTCTCTGCCCCTCCCCCGGTCGCACTCTGTCTCTCTCCTTCTTAAAAATAATAAATAAACATTAAAAAAAGAGTTTGCTCTTATGTTACAAGCATGTGACAGCTTCAAATGTCCCTCTCAATTAAGCTACACATACTCCTATCAGGTAAATTAATGTCCATTAGGTAGAATTACATTTTTTTTTCAATTTCATATTAGCAGAATTATGCTGGCTGCACTTAATGATAAGAGCTGTTCCAGTTGTCAGATGGGACCTACCACGTTTCCTATAACCAGAGTAAAAACCAATTGACACATAGTCCATTCATTGTAATGTAACAAAAACAAAAACAAAAACAAAAAAACAAAAAAAGCAAAAAACAACAACAAAAAAGGAAACATGGTTCTACCACTTTGTTTTATAAATAGATTCTTGCTTTACTGTGTCAGCATGATGTTGGTCTAGAGAGTGCAACCATTGTTTCATAAACAAACTTGCTAGGAACATTATAACATTACATTCTCAAGATGTAGTCATCCATCCAACTATGCCAAGGACTAGGAATTGTCTTGTCACTTTTAAGATGGTACACAACAGTATTTCCCTGAAACATTAAATGATATATAATGTTAGTTTTACAGGATCATCCTAGTTCATATTAATTTAACATCAGACAGTAAGAGAAATAGAGAATACCAGGTGTTTAACATCATTGACAATATAAAAATTTCATAAACTCTGTTAATGTCACTGGGAATGTCAAGAAAATATAGCTGAATGGCTTTGTTTAAAAACTAACTTAAGATATTAGGAATTTGTGTTCTCCATGATGCAGATATCTACACTACAATGTATATGTGTAAGGGAAAAGAAAGGTTTCCCTTTTTCCCCTATTATGTTAGATGAAGATTAAAATGACAACCTTCCCTACACACACACTGAACAGTTTAGAAATCTCTACACTACAATATCTGTTATTCATGTTATATCAACATTAAACAGTTAACACAAGGACACCTGTGTGGCTCAATCAGCTAAGCATCAGACTTCAGTTTAGGTCACGATCTCATGGTTTGTGAGTTCAAGCCCTGCATCAGGCTCTGTCCTGACAGTGCAGAGCTGGCTTGGGATTCTCTCTCTCTCCCTCTCCCTTTGTCCCTCTCCAACTTATGCTTTCTCATAAATAAATCAATAAACTAACAAAAAATTAACATTATATTAATGTCATAATTATATACTCAGGGATTTTTAAAAAGAAATCCTAGAACTATACAGAGAATAATTCAACATCTAAAAGCACAATGAATTTGCCATGTTAAAAACTGAAATCATTTTCCTTCTCAACATATCCTCTATTCTTCATTATGGTTAGGGATCCCTTATAATTATTTTACATATCTTAGACAAAGTTCTATAAATCAATTCCTATAGATAATTTCATATCTATAACTAAACTTATTGGAGAATAATTATGATGAATTCAGAGATCCTCAGCTTCTAAATAATGTCTTATATTTTATCTAATTGAATCTATAAAAAATTAGAAGGAATATTGTCAATATAATCAGTACTGAGTAAGTTACTCTTCTTCAAACTTTAAGACCTTCTACTTTGTTGAATTTCAAATACAGGTAGCACTAGATATTACCAAAATGTATATTAACTTGTAGTAATGATAGTGATGGGTGTTTTACTTTTCTAATATAATACCACATTTGTAATTTCCTTATTAGGACATCACTTTTAAAAACATATGAGTGACACTGAGATAACACAGGTAGTCAGACTGACAAATTAAACTCACAAGAATTGGAGGTATTAAACTTTACTAATAATTCAAATGATAGTGATAAAAAAACACAGGCTAAACATGGAGTATGAGACAGCCAACACAACTCTTAGTTTCTACGTAGCTCTATTGGTGGGCACTCTGACTGAGATTGAGCATATGAGGTATCTGAAGTGGTATACGAGTGGTATACAAGGGACATCACCTTCAGAAAGGGAGCTATTTCAGTTAAAAATATCTTCACATTTTTTTTTTTTGTCCAGGAATTGTGTATCTATCATTGTTATTTTTAAAAAGTCACATACTTTACATAGATCATACATTTCAATTTTGGGATTATAAGCAACCTTTGGGTAGTTTGGGTACATCCTGTTGAAGATAGCATAAGAAGGTTCTGTGGGCACATTTACAGAATACTTTTACTGAGCTTTTTTTTTTTTTTTTTGGTGTTTTCCCAAGGCTACAGACTAGCTGCTAACTCTTTACTTACCAAGCATGAAATTCAGGAAAGTGTCATGGAGATTAATATGTTATAATGTTAGACATATATTACATATATTCCTAATGAAATATATAGCCCTGAATTACCTTGTCTGTTTATTTTTTAAAAAATCTGAAACAGTATCACATCACTCTCCTAAATCACATGGTAATTTTTAAACTTAAGCAGATTTTTTCACACTGAAAAGTTAAAAGGTTTATTATGCTGTTTTTTCAAGATTTTGATAATTTATTTTATTCTGATATCCGACCAAAAGGAATGTATAAAATCAGAGAAAATATAATGGGGGAGGAGTTAGAATCAAGTAAAATATCAGCGTGAATCACAAAACAGTAGAAAAATAAAGCAATCTGAAGTGAATGATAAAATTTAATCTTTTCTTAAAAATCTGTTCATTACCTTATTTTAAAGAAATAAGTAAGAAAAACATTGTTTGCCAACTACCCAGCTAATAATGGAGGATAATTTATCAAGGTCAGAAATGAATAAGATGGGGGTGGGGCGCCTGGGTGACTTAGTCAATTAAGCCTCTGACTTTGGCTCAGGTCAGGCATGATCTCAGGATTCTTGAATTCCAGCCCTGCAGGGTTCTCTGCTGTCAGTTTAGAGCCCACTTCCAATCTTCTGTCTCATTCTCTCTCTCTCTGCCCCTCTCCGCGGGCATGCCCTCTCTCTCTCTGAAAAATAAATAAACATTTTTAAAAAATGAATAAGAGTAAATATTTTTACAATATTTAGAAATAAATAATTATCGAGGTGCCTGGGTGGCTCAGTCGGTTAAGCTTTCGACTTTCGCTCAGGTCATGATCTGGCGGTTTGAGTTCCAGCCCTGCGTCAGGCTCTGTGCTGACAGCTCAGAGCCTGGAGCCTGCTTGGGATTCTATGTCTCCCTCTCTCTCTGCCCCTACCCTTCTCGTGTTCTGTCTCTCTCTCAAAAATAGACATTAAAAAATGTATAAAATTAGAAACAAATAATTATTAAAATATTTGGTTTGTCCCTTGACTAGAGAACTTAGAGCAACAACTCTGTTAAGTGTGATACACTTGACAAAAATAAATAAATAAATAAGTAAAATAAAACAATGGCAGGAAGAAAAGGGCACAGTACCCATATGCAACAAAGAGGAATTGCAGTGCACCCAAAATGAATAGTACATGTTTTTAAAATTATAATTAATAAATTTATAGCATGACATAATGTAACCAACCCAATGATGCGGTATGTCTAATTCACTCTTCTGAATTTACAGTTGGCAAACGAGTCATAGGAAATGACCTCTTCTACAAAACATCATGAAATGTATGAACTGACTTCATCAAATTCATTAGTCATATCCAATATTGCTACCCCTTGGTAAAGACATATGCCTTAATGTTACTGTTAAATTAGCTAATCCACTTTTGTTGTTATTATCAATTTGTGTTTACTAACTACATGAAGAAAAAGATTGGGCAATTTTAGATCAGAGATCTCACTTTAAACATATTTTATTTCAACTAGAATTGAAAATAATAAAGTTTAAAAACAGTACAGGTTCTGGCAAATCTTGTAATAATTTTTCTGAAAGGCAGGGAACATGACTCTATTTATCAAGATCACTATGGAGCTTTTCCAACATCAGTACACAGTGTGTATTTGTTTATTTGGTTTACCAGCATGTGGCAAAATAGGCATGTGTATGTTGCTCCATCCACTCTCAAGAAATCTTATTAAAGTGAAAATAAAGTGATGCAAAAGAGAATAAACCCCCGAAAGCTGAGATGAAGAGATACCAGAGGATGAAATATATTAACTGTTTTTTAAATGCATAAAGCTGTTAGAAGTGAGTTTACAAATGAAACTGAGAGAAGAAAGCAAGTATCTTTTCAAAATAGATTCACTATCAGACTGCTGTCAAAATGGAAGTCAGTTCTCCAGGCAGAATCCTGGAGATTTTCCAAACATGGTATAAGCTTGGAAAGGGTCAATATTGGGGCTAAAAACAGGCTCCAGAAATAAAGCTCTAGCCATGAAATCACTGTGGTAGTCAGTTCTTGAACTCTTCTACTTTTCTCCAATGCAGACAGTATCAGAAAGGTTAAGCCAGGTTAAAACCTGAGAACTAATTGGAACCCCAAAGCAGAAATGATTCAATTGCTACTTTTAGTCAGAGGAATGGATGTGGGAGTATCAGGGTAGGGAACTGTTGTTTTTCATCTTAGCTCATCTATACCATATGATTTTTATAAATTCTATCTAGTTGGCAGTCATTAAAAATATTAATAGCAATGTAGACTTTTAATTGTCACCTACCAGTTGTTTCTTTGGATAATTGTGTGGATTCCAATCCAACGTATTATCAAAAACTGTAATAAGCAGATGGTGGTTTTTGAACATGTTGAAGAAAGTTTAGCATTAAGAAAGTAATTTAAGTTGGCAAATATGTAACATTGACTATTATTACAAATATGGATTTTATAAACAAGCATTCGTGTAAAAATCAGAGTTAACTAATGAAAATTGATGTTATTTTTATTTTTTTTAACGTTTATTTATTTTTGAGACAGAGAGAGACAGAGCATGAACGGGGGAGGGGCAGAGAGAGAGGGAGACACAGAATCGGAAGCAGGCTCCAGGCTCTGAGCCATCAGCCCAGAGCCCGACGCGGGGCTCGAACTCACAGACCGCGAGATCGTGACCTGAGCTGTAGTCGGACGCTTAACCGACTGAGCCACCCAGGCGCCCCGATGTTATTTTTAAATAAATTCTATGGAAGTAACTTGTTCCAATCAGATTATAGCAATGTAGCTCCAGGAATTCTTCACCAGGACAAAGAAAATCAAATACAAGAATATAACAAGAACAACTATTTTCTGGTTTTAGAAAAGGTTCATGTGCAATCAAAAGATTATTGTTGTATTGATCATTTATTATACAGGCTATATTGAAAGTAAAAGTCACTTTTGGGTTTTTAGTAACTGAATGAGTTAGCAAATTAACAAAATTTATAGGTGCTTCCATAAAATATCGGTTCTTCCCACAAATTATTTCCTAAAGAAGTTGTATCAGTAGTCCAGGTTTGAGAAATATCTACACGTCTCATTTTGCTATGTAAGCAAATCACCTGAAAATATAGTGGCATTAAACAATAACAACAAAATCTTTATTATTTACCATAATGCATTGATTTGGCTGGGAGGTTCTTTTTGTCTGCTCCAGCATAGGTAGAGCTGGGTGGTCTGGAATGGCCTCAATTACGTATCTGGAAATCAGCTGAGTTGACTGGACTCTGGGCTATTCCTGGAAGTTTTGGGTTGGCCAGTTCCACTCTAAATGCATTCCCATCCTCCAAGAGGCTACCTCTTTTATTTACATGTTTGCAGTTAAGAAGCAGGCAAATCGCAATGTGCAAACATTTCAAGTCTCTGCTTATGTAATAATTGCTATTGATTCAGTACAAATCACATGACCAAGACAAGACTTACTGTGGAAGATAATTACCCAAGGCAATGAATACAGGAAGGAGAGTGACCATAGCCTTTTGTCAATCTACTACACCAACAGAAGGAGAAAAGGAATCTGTCTTGCTTTCAGATCTTCCAGAATGCCAGCTTCTCCAGATAAACATTCTGCAAAGGCAGTTTTCTGAAGTTTCTCAGAATGAGAGTATTCAAGTAGATGTAAGGGCTCTATTTCCTATATAACATATTCCTTTCCTGTATCCTATAAAATGAAGTCATCTATATATGCAAAGCTGTACCAGATTCTATTTTTGGTCAAAAACTATAAAGAGACAATTGAAGAAACCAATACTAGGAATTTATCTGTCTATTTTTTAAAGTTTATTTATTAATTTTGAAAGAGAGAGAATGAGCTGGGGAGGGACAGACAGAGAAAGAGAGAGAATCCCAAGCAGGCTCAGCACTCCATGTTGAGCCCGACTTGGGGAGAGAGTGGGATAGGGGGATGGGGCTCGATCTCACAATGGTGAGATCATGACCTGAGCCAAAATCAAGAGTCTGGGTTACCAGCCATCCCTGTTTTGTCTTTTTTTTTTTTTTTAATGTTTGTTTGTCTAAGAGAGAGAGTGTGTGAGTGTGCTAGCAGAGATGGGGCAGAGATAGAGAGGGAGAAAGAGAATCCCAAGCAGGCTCCATGCTTAGCATGGAGCCCAACATGGGGCTCAATCCCATGGCCCTGAGATCACAACTTGAGCCAACATCAAGACTTGGACACTCAAATGACTGACCCACACAGGGGCCAGATATCTGTCTTTTTAAGTCAACACATGTTTGCAGAATAAAATGAAAAAAATATGTAGAAAAATAAAGAACCAATAAATGGACAAAGATTATATAGGCATTTGTGTGTTGTGAAAAGAGTTTAAAAACAGCCACACAACTACCAAATACCTATTGATATATTAGTTGTAGTTCAAGGTAGAATTAAAGCTACAAAAAGGACAAAATATGATGAAGTGAACAGTAACTGTGTTCTTTAAAATGTTCAAATACAAATTTAAAAGTTTAATTATTTCAACTGCCAAAGCAAACCAAGACTTATTCTTGGAATCAGCTTGAAAGCTTCCTTTGCGACTTCTGTTCTATTAATGTTCATTGTCTGATCATATACTGATATATATAAATATACTATTAAATCTATAATTATAACTTACATACACATACATATGCAACTATTTTACAGATCTGAATAATTGAAAGAATTCACAGTACTCCACAGATTTTGCTTAAATAAGGTTTTAGTTTTAATGTAGAGAAAGAATATGGTATAAGAAGGAAAGAAAACACAGGCAAGAACAGGGGCTTTGAGCCATGTTCTTGGTTATACAGGATGTGTTTCATATGTGTATTGTAAATCACCAAGATATGTGCAAGGAATCCTGGTTTTTGGAGAGCCTGATCAGAGGTTCCCGGAGAATTTTTACACCCTACTGGGGCATATAGGCAAACCAAGATATGTAACTGGTTAAATCAGGGATAAGCCACCCTGTAAACCTGTCTAAACAATATAAATAGCTGGCACTGGGTGCCTTTGGGGATGAGCTTTAAACATTAAATAGCATATTGTAAATTACTAATATCCCGTATTACCCTCAAACTAGCCAAGAGTTAGTACTATACTTCTAAGTGTTCCCAAAGTTCAGCAGAGATGTGTGCCTGTCCAGGCATATGACCTTATCTTATATAATGTATGTTGGTAACCCTATGCTACTTACAGGTTTGTTTTCTAAATAGTTTTACAAGTTTGCATTTTACTTTTACAAATGTATAAAAATACTTATCCTGATTTGACTGAGAAAAGATTATTATTTAAAGCATATTTATGAGCAAGAAAGAACTCAGGCATTAGTTGAAATTGTAAACAATAAAAATTCTTGTAAATGTTCTCAATGTCTCTCTAGGGGAGCATCAAATTATTAGAAATAATTCATCTTAATATGATGTAGCCATGACAAATGATGAAGATGCTGATAGATATACATAACAGATAAATAGAAAAAGATATCCAAATAACTTACATGAATTAGACATAACAAATATGTGTGGTGATATATGTATTTTGTGATATTTATGAAAAATAATGTTATATGTGCATTTGCATGCACTTATGCATATAAGATTATATGAATTATATATTTGTATACACACAAAAATGTCAAAACATTTTTAAATGTTTTGAAAAGATAACACAACAAACTATCTTCTGTGGTTATATTTGAGATAGGGAGTAGTTTGAAGTGAGTGGGTGAATGGAAAGTCCAATGCATATTCTATACGCTTTTCATCCTGTATAAATCTGTATGATTTGTACAATATGCATTTTATTTTTTTAATATTCATTTATTTTTGAGAGAAAAAGAGACAGAGCGTAAGCAGGGGAGGGGCAGAGAGAGAGGGAGACACAGAATCTCAGGCTGCAGGCTCTGAGCTGTCAGCAGAGCCAGATGTAGGGCTCAACTCATGAACCAGGAGATCATGACCGGAGCCAAAGTCAGTCGCTTATCCGACTGAGCCACCCAGGCGCCCCTGTACTGTGTGTTTTAAATTATTTGGATGTGTTATATGTGAATGTAATTATATGTGGCTCATTCAGAGATAAAGGAGTTCAATATAAGCCAAGTGTTTTTTGTTTTGTTCTGTTTTGTTTTGTTTTTTGTAGTTTTGATCCAAATGCATGAACAAGAAATGAATGGACTTTTCAGGTACAATAAAAAGTAAGGGAAAATTTGGACTTTATCTCAATTTTGTACTCTTTGGGTCTTTAAATGACTGGATGAAGTTTTCTTGCCCATTTAAAATAATCCTGACGAGCTACAGGATTGATTTTGCAAGGAGGACATGACAGCTGTTTCAGAGAACCTGCCTGAAGGAAGGCACATGGAAATTAAGCAGACAAAATCGCCTGCTGATGTATTTTGTCTGACAGGTAATCCATGTTTACACAAAATGTAAACTAGTTTAACCAATTGGCCAGTTATATTCTGATTTTTTTTAACTTTTTTTTTAACATTTATTTATTTTTGATAGAGACAGAGCACAAGTCGTGGAGGGGCAGAGGAGAGAGAGACACAGAATCCGAAGCAGGCTCCAGGCTCTGAGCTGTCAGCACAGAGCTGATGCAAGGCTCCAACTCACAAAACTCGAGATCATGACCTGAGCCGAAGTCGGACGCTCAACCGACTGAGCCACCCAGGTGCCCCAGTTATATTCTGATTTTTAAAAACTCTTCTGGGGTTCCTGGGTGGCTCAGTCAGTTAAGCATCCAACTTGTCTCATATTGTGATCTTGTGGTGCCTGGGTTTGAGCCCAGCATAGGACTCTGTGCTGACAGCTTGGAGCCTGCTTTGATTTCTATGTCTCCCTCACTCTCTGCCCCTCTCCCACTTGCACTCGGCCTCTCTCTCTCTCTCTCTCTCTCAAAAATAAACATTTTTAAAAATTTTAAAAACTCTTCTGAGGAATTTCTGTATTCAATTGTCTACTTACTACATTTTCAAGACAAAATTTGAAATGAGTAATATGTTTATTCATGTAATAAGTGGTGAATTTTCAAATTACTTTGAGTTCCTGTGCAAGAGATTAATATAGTTTCTCTGATGAAATATTAACAATGCATTAAACTTATAGAAGTTTTAAGATATTGCAGATGTACATAAGAGCTTTACACTCTTTTTCATTCGACACTTTTACAATCCTGTGAGGTCACTGATATTATAGTCTATCTTGTATATGAAGATATGAATCTTAAGGAAGTTAAATAACTTGCTTTAAAACACACAGCCCATAAGTTCTGTAACTTGTATTTGAAACCAGTTCTACCTATTTCCTGGGTCTCAACTCTTAGATACTGTAAAAAGGTAGACATATTTATGTTTCAAAATACTGAAAAAAATTCCTAAATATCAAAATTTCTTTTAAAGACAGTCACTAATCATTCAAAAGTTCATGCAATATTACTTGACTCATGAAACTAATTAAAAGAGGAAGCTGTACTATGTTACCAAATATTAGGGCCATTTCCTGGTCCCAATTTAATCCATTTTATCCAATTTAATGTATGGATTTAAATATAGGCAATATGAGTATATTTATCTTCAAATAAAGAAAACATTTCATTCTTATTATAACTGGGTTATTATTATTTTTTGGAGATTTATCCAGATCATTGCGTGTATCAATAGTTATCTCTCCTTTACTGCTGAGTAGTATTTCATGGTATGAGTATATCATAATTTATTGGTTTAATGGTTAAATTCATCCAAGGAAAGATAGCTTGGTTGTTTCCATTAAAAACAATAGCTTTTACATACTTTAACTATAACAAATAAGCTTTAATTTCTCTGGGATAAATGTCTAAGAGTGTAATTGCTGGGTCATTTGGTTGTTACATGATTAGTTTTTTGTTGTTGTTTTTAAAGTAACTGCCTAATTGTCTTGTATCGTGACTGTGATGTTTTATACTCCCACCAGCAATATATGAATGTTCTAGTTTCCCCACATCCTTGCCAGCATTTGGTGTTGTCATTATTATTTTTTTTTAGCCATTCTAGTAGGTGTGTAGTGATATCTCATCATAGTTTTAATTTATATTCCTTTGTGGACAAAAATGTCAAATATTTTTTCATTTTTTATCTGTATATCTTTTCAAGGGAAATATTTCTTCATGCCTTTTGCCTATATTCTAAATAATCATTTGCTTTTATACTAAGTTTTGAAAGTTCTTTATACATTCAGGAGACTTGAGCTTCAAATATGTGGCTTGCAAATAATTTCTCTCACTCTATTTTTTTCAGCCTCTTAATAGGAACTTTCAAAAAGATTTTGCATTTTGATGAAGTCCATTTTATAACTTGATTCCAGTTCACATCACGATCTCATGGTTGGTGAGATCAAGCTCCAAGTTGGGTTCTGCATTGGCGTGGGACCCTGCTTGGGGTTCTCCCTCTCCATCTCTCCCTCCCCCCACTCAAACTCAAGCTCTCACATGCACTCTCTCTCTCTCCCCCCTCCAAAATAAATAAATAAATAAGTAAATAAATAAATAAATAATCGACCAAGGCATATATCTCTGAACTCTCTTTTTTGCCCCATTGTTTTAATATGCCTGTCTTTCAAGCAATCACACATTTTTACTGTATACGGAAAATCTTGAAATTGGGTATATTTGACTCCTTGCTGTCATTTTCCTTTTTCAAAAAAAAATTATTTTTCCTACTCTAGTTGTTTTCTTGTTCCATTTGCATTTTAAAGTAAGTTTGTCTGTATCTACAAAAAACCCTGCTGGGATTTGATTAGGAATTGCACTGAACCTATGTACCCTTTTGGGCAGAATTGCCATCTACAGTGTATTGAACCTTCCAATCTGTGAATACAGAATAACTCTCTATTTATTTAGATCCTCTTTGGTGTATTTTGGCATGTAGGTCTATACAATGTTTGTTATATTTGTATGTATTTCATATTTCAGAGCTATTATAAGTGATATTAAGTTCCCAAAGTCAGCATCCACGTGTTCACTACTAATATAGAAATTTATTTCTGTATGTTTATCTTGCATTTTGTCACTTTCTGAACTCACAGGTTGGATCTCAAAGCTTTCGCTTGTTTGTTTGGCTTGATAGGTTTGTCTTGAGATTCCTTGTACTTTTCTGTATAGACATGATGTCATCTTTGAAATCAGAGTTTTATTTTTTTTCCAGTCTGAATATTTTTTATCAATTTTTCTTGATTTACTGCACTGGATAAATTTCCAGCACTATGTTGAATAGGAGGGGTGAGAGTGGACATCCTTACCTTGTTCCTGATCTTAGTAGAAAAGCAGTTAGTCATTCACCGCACAGTATAATGCTAGAGATAGATTTTTTTGTAGATAATTTTTTCAAGTTGAGGAATTTCTCCTCTATTCTTAGTTCTCTGGGAATTTTAACATGAGTGAGTGCTAAATTTTGTTAAGTACTACATCAGTTGATATGATGATGGGATTGTGTTCTTTACCTCATTAATATGGCAGATTCCAGTCATTACTTGTTTTGCACATGTGTTTTCACTTATGGTATTACACACATCACAGTGTGGTAAACACACTAATTCACTGAAACATACCTACCTCATACAACAATATTCTAGCACTGTAGAAACATTTTTTATATATGTCCTTTACTAAATATATTATTGTATCATAGAGTGATGAACACATTCTTTCACTAAAATAACACTGTGTTTATTCACATATTCAAATACAATTCATTTTTAACAGCTTTACTGAATGTAATTGATACAAAAATTGCAATATTTAAAGTATACAATTTCATAAGTTTTGATATATATATATATATATATATATATATACACACACCCATGAAACCAGCCACACAGTGGAGGTAATAAACATATCCGTCACATACAAAAGATTCCTCCTGCCTCTTTGGTATATTTTTCTTTTTCAGTTGTGGTGAAAACACTTAACATGAGCTACACTACTTATTTTTTTTCTCTTAATGCACAATAGAGTGATGTTAAATATGGGCACAATGTGGTACAGAATATCTTTAGATTATTATTCATCTTGCACAGCTTAAACTTTATGCATGTTGGGTAGCAACTCCCATTTATCCCTACCCCCAGCTCCTGACAACTGTATTTGCCTCTCTGCTTCTATGATTTTGACTATTTCAGATTTGTCAGATAAGTGGAATCATATAGTATTTGTTTTTCTGTGACTGGCTTATTTAACTTAGCACAATATCCTCCAAGTTTGTCTATGTTGTCACATGTAGCAGGATCTTTTTAAACACTGAATGGTATTCATGTTTGTAGATATCACATTTTCTTTATCTAGTCATCTTTCAAGAGATATAAAAAAACAAAAATATAAAAATGGGACTATAACAAAATAAAAAGCTTCTGTACAACAAAGAAAATAGTCATCAGAATAAAAAAAGCACTCTATGGAATGGAAAAAATATGTACAAACCATGGATCTAATAAAGGATTGTTATCCAAAATATGTAAGGAACTACAACTCAATAGCAAAAAATTCAAATAACCCAATAAAAATGGGCAAAGGCTTTGAATAGACATTTCTTTAAAGAAGACATACATATGGCCAACATATATAAGAAGATGCTTAACATCATTAGTCACCAGGGAAATGCAAATCAAAGCTGCAACACCGGGGCGCCTGGGTGGCTCAGTTGGTTAAGCTTCCAACTTTGGCTCAGGTCATGATCTTGCGGTAAAAGAGTTCCAGCCCCACGTTGGGCTCTGTGCTGACAGCTTAGAGCCTGGAGCCTGCTTTGGATTCTGTGTCTCCCTCTCTTTCTGCCCCTCCTCCACTCACACTCTGTCTCTCTGTCAAAAATAAGTGAAACATTAAAACGATTAAAAAAAAAAACTACAATGAGATATCACCTCACACCAGTTAGGATGGCTCTTATCAAAGAAAAAAAAAAGATAAATTTTAGCCAGAATGTGGAGAGATTGAAAATACTGTCACTGGGGATGTAAAATAGTGGAACCAGTATTAAAACAAAACGAAACAAAAACACAAAAAACAGTAGGGAGTTTCCTCAAAACATTAAGAAGAGAGCTATCATATGGTCCAGCAATTCCACTTCTAGGTATTTATCCAAAGGAAACAAAAACACTAACCTGGAAAGATACAGACAACTTCATGTTCATTGCAGCATTATCTACAATAGCCAAAATATGGCAGGAGACTATGTGTTCATTGATGGATGAATGTATAAAGGAAATATGGTATATATATACACTGAAATATTATTTAGCCATAAAAATGAATGAAATATTTCCTTTTGTGACAACATAGATGAACCTTGAGTGCATTATGCTAAGCGAAAGAAATTAGACAGAGAAAGACATATATTTTACATGTGGCATCGGCAAACAATAACAACAACAACAAGCTTATAGATACAGGGAACAGGTTAGTGGTATCCAGAGGCAGCAGTGGGTGAGGGTAGAGAGTTGGCAAAATGGGTGAAGAAGGCAAAGAGATACAAACTTCCAGTTATAAAATACATAAGTCATGGGAATGTAATGTACATCATGGTGACTAGAGTTAATAATACTATATTGTACATTTGAAAATTACGAAAAGAGTAAATCTTAAAAGTTCTCATCATGAGAAAAAAATTGTAACTGTGGTGATGAGTGTTAACTAGACTTATTGTGGTGAACATCTCATAATATGTATCGATGCCTGAAATTAGTATAATGTTATATGTCAATTATACTAAAAAATTATTATTTTCAATGCTATGTTTTACTCTTTGGATATATGTACCCTTTGGATTATCTGCTTAGGTCTTATTTGGAATACGAAGTGGGCGATTTTTTTTGGAGGGGGGCCCTATGTGGCTCAATTGGTTAAACAACCGACTCTTGGTTTTGGCTCAGGTCATGATCCTGCGGTTTGTGACTTTGAGCCCCAAGTAGGGATCTGTATGACATCTCAAAGCTTGCTTAGGATTCTCGATCTCTCTCTCTCTCTCTGCCCCTCCCCCATTTGTTGTCTTTCTCTCTAAAAAATAAATAAATGTTAAAAAAATGGGCACTTTTTGCAAGACTTTTCTATTTTTGATTAAGGTGGCTCTGTTATAGTCATGAACATTTATATTAATTGTTTATAATTACCTCTATCATGTATATTAATAAAACAAAGAATCTTCTATATTTTATTAATAAAAAGAGATCCTGTGGTTTTCTGGGAATTTATTTCATAGTAGAGTATTTACAGAAACTGGATTGTCCACATCATCTTGTACCTGCCATTCAGGAGGTTAAAAAATTATATATTTGTCTCTAATTTTGTTTTATTAGGTGGTGGTGAGCTCATTACTTCGTGTATAGTAGAGATAAAAGCAATAGGAAATCAAGGCAGCTTGGATGTTCTTTCTAGCATTTGGTTGTGTAAGCACACCAGTCAATGTGCTGTCTTATTGTTTCTCTGCCTGTCCTTGTTCCAGGCCCTTCATCTGGAGGGTTAGCTTTTCAAAAGTGAATTTCACTGTGACAAATAAGGAATGAATTACTAGGACTATTTAGGGGTTTCATTATGATACAGAAGAACTGAATTTTTTTTGTTTTCATTTTATTTCCATGTTGATTCTGAGAGCTTTCTTTTTTTCCTTCTGAGGGAGGGGGGACTCAAGTGAGCGAGGGGCAGAGAAAGAGAGAGAGAGAGAGAGAGAGAGAGAGAGAGAGAGAAGAAGGGCTCACACCATGCGGGTCACGAACTCACTTGAAGTAAGGCTTGAGCTCATCCAAAGCAAGTTTCATGCTCACCCAAACTGGGACTTGAACTCATGAAGAGTGAGATCATGACCTGAGCCGAAGTGAGATGTTCAATGACTGAACCACCCAGGCGCCCAGATCTGAGAGCTTTCACTTGGTGTAGGTTGGGGCATCTATCTTCTCTCTACTTTTAGAAACAATTTGAAGTGAAGTCTCATCATTTGGGGACCTCAGTCTGTAGTAAGTAAAGCCTGAATGTGAATGCTGCATTCAGTGTCTCTGTGCGGCAATCAGGTGGAGACCCACTTTTGGATCGAAACATATTTTTCCTGATGCTAAAAAAATTAAGATATTATTATCACAACAACATCTCCATTTAGTACCTTCCTTTTCTTGGCTGGAGAAATCAGAAAGCTATTCCTTCTCATCACAACAATTGGTCCCTCTCCCCTTGCATTATATCTCAGGCATTCTGCAAAGGCTCTGGATTAAAAGCCACCTGGGTTACACATTGTTACTTCTTTATTAAATATTATTGTTCATTCAATTTATTTTTGCATGAAATAAACATCTACCTGAAGGTATATAATCACCTTAAAATATCACTTTATATTTAATTTTAAAAATACATAATTTATAATTTTATTACACATAAATAATGTGCAAATGGCAGAAACTTTCATTCCAACTACATTAAGTATTTTTTTAATGTTTATTTATTTCTGAGACAGAGAGAGACAGAGCATGAGTGGGGGAGGGGCAGAGAGTGAGGGAGACACAGAATCTGAAGCAGGCCCCAGGCTCTAAGCTGTCAGTACAGAGCCCGACGTGGGGCTTGAACTCACAAACCAAGATCATGACCTGAGCAAAGTTGGTCGCTCAACCGACTGAGCCACCTAGGCGCACCATCATTCCAACTACATTAAAAGAAGCATTGTTTGCTTGTCTAGAGTATTATTTTCCTGAAGGAATCTCCATTTTTTTTGCTAATTTTTGGTGTTTGTTTTATCAAAAAGTAGGACAAATTGAAAGAAATTTAAACATAAGGCCAGCTGCTACAATGCCTGGGGTAAGGTATTAATAGCTTAATTTCAAGTGATAAAGTCTCAACTCTTTAAAATATTCAACTAAAGAGTGATTTTAACAAATGCTTAATATTTGTGCTATTTTTGTCTTATTTTGGGTTGGCCCTTCCAAACTTTCTGAGCATGTGGTCATGTGGACATACATGTGTGGTCTCCTAGTAAGCTTCAGAGCGTTATGGAAGCCTGCTTCTTCTTGCTTCACTCTGCTGCAGAGCAGAAACGAATCCAACCAGTTTATTTCCTCAGGCTTTTCTGCGAGTCGAGTTCCAATGAGGTACACAAAACAACATCCGTCTGAGAAGAAAATGAATTGCTCTGCAAAGTGTGTGCTATGTTCGCAACAGTGCTATCAAATTCTCAGCTCCATGCTTAAAGAGCATCAGCAGGTGGTTTATAATTTTGAAAAAAAAACATTAATAAATTTACTTGAATGTGTACATAATTTATGGTATATCTTTTAGCATAATCCTTTATAAATATAATAGCGAC
Source organism: Panthera uncia (assembly GCF_023721935.1). Lineage (NCBI taxonomy): Eukaryota > Metazoa > Chordata > Mammalia > Carnivora > Felidae > Panthera > Panthera uncia. Next base: position 57,566,886 of record NW_026057576.1, read on the forward strand.
CCAAATCTAAGAAGCAATGTAATATTTTATTAATTGTGAAGCCACGTGAGGCTGTTGATTCACATGTCCTACTTCTCTTTAAGACAAATACTAACCCAGATCCATTTTGTAATGCCTCACAGAATAACTTAAAATATGTAAATAATGAGAAACATGGATTTTTATTAGTAGTAATATGTCTCAATTTTCTCCTACTTAATGATAGTAACAGAATTTCAGTGCTTCCTTTTTAAGACTGTACATATTAGGGCACCTGGGTTGCTCAGTCAGTTGAGTGTCTGACTTGGGTGCTGGTTATGATCTCATGGTTCGCGAGTTTGAGCCTTGCATCAAGCTCTCTGCAGTCAGCACAGAGTCTGCTTCAGATCATTTTCCCACCCTCCCATTTCCCCACTCACACACTCTCTGTCTCTCAAAAATAATAAACAAACATTAAAAAAGAGTATAAATATCAAAATCCTCAATGTAAATATCTCAATGCCATATAAACAGAAACAAAGTATCAATTTTAGTTTCATTAACATATTCTATAGAGAAATAGTATTTTCTTAATGTACAACAATAATATTTATTGGCATATTGAGTATGAGAGAGACACAGTTATACATTTACATGTTTATAACTCTTTGGTCTTCTTGAATGTATATATATATATATATATTTTATAATTTAATGCACTCTATTTATTTTATTCTATAAATTTCATGCCAAGCTTATTATGGGAATAACAGAACAGTATTCTATTATTAAGAACAACTCTTCTTTATGGACTTTGGGTTAAATGATAATATTACAAAATATAAACAATGAGTTCTAAGTTTTAGCAAGCAATCTTTCTTGTTATAGTCAACCACTAATTCAACAGTATTTCCCTATTTAATATTATCTATGTGATCATTGAAAGTTTGGACAAAGGCAATGTTGAAATTAAAAAAAAAAGGTCTTGTATGTGGAGAGATATTTTAGTAACATGCTCCATTCTAATTTTTAAGGACATCATATTTCATGTAATTTTATGATGCTAGTTATCAATTTATTGAATCACAACTTCATATACATATACTTCGTTGATTGTGCTGCGAATATACAACTTGACCCCCTAAAGACTTTTCTTAGAAGACTGGAGAAAAACTCCTAGAGAGTGGAATATGAAAAACACAGATTGTTATCTATGAGAGACCTAATTTCGAATTTCAGGTAGGAATAAGGAGAAAGGCCTGAAGGAGAAAACTGTGTGTGTTGGGGAGCCTGAATGGCTCAGTCGGTTAAGTGTCCAACTCTTAATTTCAGCTCAGGTCAGATCTCACAGTTCTTGAGTCTGAGCCCCACGTTGGGCTCTGTGCTGACAGTGTGGAGACTGCTTGGCATTCTCTCTCTCCCTCTCTCTCTCTCTGGTCCTCTCCTGTTCTCTCTCTCTCTCTCTCAAAATAAATAAAGAAGCTTTTTAAAAAAATTTAAGAAGTGTGTGTGTTGGATCTCTTTTAGGGCTTAAGCTGCAATACAATACTCTACTTGTGTCTTATTAGCTAAACTTATTAATATGATGACTCCTCTTAAAACAAGTGGTTTAAAATATGTATTTATTCTGGCTCTTCAATTGTCATTGAAAATTGGAGTGGGGGGTGGTTATTGAGTGAATGAAAGACTAGTGCATAGTGTAAAACATCTAGCTCTATTTACCACAACCAACAAATAAAAGTCAATGTTGAAATAACTTCCCTACAGGTAACATGGCCATGCATTAAACCCTTATCTAAATATTAGCATCGATCCATATTTATTTTTTCCCATTACACCCAATTACCTTTTTATAATGAGCAATAAGGATATATGAACAAGCCAAAGATTTTCATCAATTACACTGTCATACTTTGCCCATGGTGAAACATCTGACAATCCCAAGTAATGATTAAATTCTATAATTATATCATATTTCTCCTGCTTAATTTACTGCAAACATTAATATTTTTGTGTAATTAGGGGACACCTTTCCCTTTCCATTTCATATTTGAGAAACTGTAGCTAAAATAGTCTACCTTATTTACCCTGTGTGAAAAATGGAAGTTTCAAGTCCCTTTTTCATAATTACATATTCATTTTAAATTTCTTTAAATCATGAAATATAAAAAAGTAAATATTGTATTTCTTCTAAACCAAGGTTTTAAATGAGAAATTCAAAATCAACTTTATTAGAATTTAAATACCACATGACCTAAGACTCAGATTTTGTTAAGGCTGTTATTTACTTAAAGAAATTTGGTGCAAAGCCAAATTTCTTGATGGAATAGAGTAATGATTTAAGTCAGGGACATTTGCTCAAAAGAACATAACTCTGTGTACATTAGAATAACTGAAGTTGTGATTTAATATAAATCACATTTATATTATCACAAGAAATTTATCATTAACCCAAGAAGAAAGACTCTAATAAGCTTGGTCATACCTTGTATGGTTCTAAACTTAAGTAAATTCTAGAGACACCAGCAAATTCAAACACTTAATTTTATGCTTCATAATCTGCATAAGTTAGTTAAATTCTAAGTATCAGTTTCTTCTGCCCTCTCTTCCTAGAATCAGGTTTGGCCAGAGGGAGAAGATTTACAAAGCTGAGAAGGGGCAGGTTCTTGGTAAACAGGTTAGTGAGGAGAGTGGCAGTAAATTTGGCCTTAAGACAATCTCTACAAGTTGTTTACATTTGCAGCACTATATTGCTATATTTTTTACCCTATCTAATTTGTACCAATGAAATAAGATGTTGTTAATGGGTAATGCATTCAAATAAATATTAAATCTATTTAGAACATAGAATATAAAGTACTTAGGAATATGACAACAAATCATTTTAATATGAATAAAATCTCTCCAGTTATAATAAGTATTATTAAACTTTTGAGTTTATACTCATGTGTGTGAGCCATGTGTATGTGTGTGTACAATTGGTTCTCATTATTCACGATAGTTATGTTCTATAAAATTTCTGCAAATACTGAATTAGTGAATACTCAGCCATTGCCTCTGGGTGAAATACAGTGTTAACTTCCTGGGTACCTCTGGTCATAATAACTTTGTCAACCAATCAATGAGTAAACTTGCTTTATATGAGTTTCTGTTTGGATGCACACACAGACACACACACACACACACACACACACATTGGGTTCATTAACCTTGAACTCATAGCCAGCAGCACTAAAATCTTAAGTAAGTTAAGTTTATCTAACACACATTTCTCCATAATGCACGTCACAGCTTTCTAGAGCTTAGAGAAAGAAGCTAGAAAACACTTCAGCACTATGCGTGGGTGCCATTTTAAGCAGCAAAATCACTAACAAAAAATAAAAAAATGTGGAAAAAGTGGCATTAGATACACCATGAAAAGGACATTTGTGTAAAGTACGAAAGTTGAAACAAGAAGGCAGAGAATTACCTTGTTTCTCCTCTGAATATATACAAAATTTACACATGCGTTCACATGCATGTGCGCGCGCGCACACACACAGTAATTACTTTGTAAAATTAGAAATGTGTATGAAAGTAAATGTTTATGCCATCTTCACATGACGGACTAGTAATATTTTTCAGTAACCCAATTTATATGGACACAAGAAGTAATATGTCAGTTTATGGATAGTTTCACTCTTTAAAAATGCCTCATTGAATCAGTTAGTAAAATGTATTATTTTTCCTTGTGTGTCAGGATATTTGTTACAAACTAGATGAGTGTTTTTGCCAATTTACTCAAAATGTTGGATATTGTTTCACGTATTTGCAAAACACTTCATTTTTGAGGAACTAATAACAAAATGAGTAGTTAACTAACAAAAATTCCCCCCTAATTCAGCCTCAAATGTTGGGGCTGAAATTGAAAAGTGCAATACTTACTCTTTCACATGTGCTTTGTTTGCTATGACTGCTTTCATCAAGTTTAAGGTGAGCCAAGATCTGAATTTGAAATTATAGAGTCTCCAAACAGAAGATGAAAGAAAACAGAAGGAAAGAGCAGACAGAGAGAAGTCCAGAGTGCAAAGCAGGCATTATTCCGATTTCCTTTTTCTTTTCAGGTTTGTGATTGGTGTCTTCACAGAGGGTTTTCAGTCACATACTGAGAACTCTAATTAAGAGACTTATCTCCACTTGTGCTGGCTTGAGGGGGCACTTCAATCAAGTGAAACCTGTTGAAGTGCGAATAGGAAGAGCAGGGGAAGTCAGACTCATCAGAAGTAGGTTGGCTGTCGGCCAGGAGGCAACACAGGACAGACAGCTTCACTGGCAAAATGTCCTCAACCTGGTATGGAAACTTGAGGCAGAAATCAGCTTTTGCCAGCACACTGGAACTGGATCTGTTTATTAGAGGTAAGTGGACTTAACCAGAGCTCTCAGAGGCTGATATAAAAGTTCAAAGGTCAATTTATATTTTTCAGTGAGGAGTACTACTTACTGCTGGTCTGATTAATATACTTTCTTGAGATGGACTTGCATTAGAAGTTGACATATTTTTCAAGAATTGCTTGGTAGTCGTGAAATCTGAATAAGGGGGGAGTTTTGATAATAATAGCTTCTGATAGTCTGACACATGTATCTCCTCAGTAGAATATACCTGTCTCTAGGACCAAAGAGATCATACATCTCATTATACTACATGAATAACACTGGCATTATTTTCTTCTCTGACTCTTTTTTTTTCTGTTTTTATCATTGATCACTCCTTTCAACTGACAGATATCAGAGTGTATCTGCTGGTGATAGTGATATTAAGATTGCACCAGCTTCCCAAGAACTTGGAGACACACAGGGCAATCCTGTAAAAAAAAAATTTTTTTTAAACATTAAAAATTAGGCAAATCTGACACAACGGAAATTATTAGCAATCTGCAACAAAACCACGAGTTTATGTATTATTGTATGCTAAGTAATTCAGGAAGGCTTAAATTCCAGTTATGATGTTCTGGCAGTAGTCTCATGGAAAGCCATTCTACTAAAATTTAATTAATTAATTTTTCCTTTTTTTCCTTTTACTTTGGTGGATTTTAAGTTCACAGAATTGGATTAATTCTACTTACATTCATCCTTATTTCATGCAAGCTCGTATCTATCTATCTATCTATCTATCTATCATCTATTATCTATCTATCTATCTATCTATCTCTATTGTCTATAGTAAAAAAAAGGTCACATATATCTGAATATTGGAACAATGACAATAACAGGACTTAAACACTTTTGTGTTTTTTCCCCAACTCCTCCTTTTTTATTCCTCAAACATTGTTCTCTTTCTTCTGAATTCTGTGCCCATTATATCCTTGCTTTTATTTTTACATAATTTTATATAAGTTGATGATGCCTATATGTATGATGAGAAGACATGAGAGATAATTCAACCACAGCAGTAAGGAAGCACCTGAAGACTGACCAGTCCTCTAATAGTGAGAGAGAAAGTGAATGAGCAAACAACAGGGTGTTTTACCCACTTTAGCTTAAAAATGCTTCATGAATATCTTTGCTATGATTTCAAGCTCATATCACAATCTAATAAATTCTTAGTAGATTCCAAGTAAATTACTTAGAAATAAGAACGTTCTAAGAAATTTACAGAATGTTTTGTCTAACTGAGATAGCATGTCTCGTTATAAATCTGGCAGACACTGTGGTTATAATCGAGCATCCTTAGAAGGACAAGATACACAGATAGTTTCATTCTTTGAACATTCATGCTGGAGATGTGATTGTTGTGTTGAAAGCTTGATATGAAATTAAAATATCGTTCAGAATATTTTGAGATAACAATTAATAATCAAAAATCATTTTCCAGACTTGAAAAGAAGTAAGAATTAACATTCAAAATGTTTAAAAACATGGGCTTTGGGCTTGTACTCAAATCCAAACTATGCTACTTCAAAGTTAGGTATGCTTTCTGATTCACATATCAAAATCTTAAATATTTAAAAAAATTTTTTAAGTTTATTTGTTTATTTTTGAGAGAGAGACAGAGACAGCAAGTGGGGGACAGGCAGAGAGAGAGGGAGAGAGAGAATCCCAGGCAAGCTCCGCACTGTCCCCACGGAGTCCAATGTGGGGCTTGAACTCACAAACAATGAGGTCATGACCTGAGCCAAAACCAAGACTCAGACACTTAATCCACTGAGCCACCCTGGCACCCCTCAAAATCTTAATTGTAATAGCCTCCCAAGTTCTCTTGAAATTAATGACTATGCCAGAAGTACCTACCAAGGTTCCTGACACATAACAAGTGCTCAATATATGATGAGTTTTCTCTTTCTTCTTCATTGCAAGGTAAGATCTTTCTATGATTGCTCAACATACCAGCTCACATGTTATTTCTTTAAATCAAGTTCAATTGCATGCCAATAGAAAATAATTATGGTCAAACACTCATATAATACATTCTTGAATATGGGATGTATTGTGTTCAAGACAATGTAAAAGCCATCTTTTCTAAGTACACTTGTGGTCTTTAAGACCACATCACTGAACCGATCACTTCTGACAGACTCCAGTTACTCAGACAACTTGCTTCGGTGGAGTACCAGCTCTGCACACAGACTACACCATGCAATCTGCAAGACCAAATGTGTAACTCCTTAATAATATTACCCTGAAATTTCTCATCATCAGAACTAACCAGAAAGGCCATACACCACAGTCTGGAATCTGCTGTGACAAAATGAGTTAAAATTCCAGCATGTCATATTGATCTCTTAAGCTAAACACCTAATCATTAGTATTAATCAGACTTGAAGACATAGTTAAGAATGTAGATTGATTCTTAGAAGGCAATTATTAAAAAGAAAAAAAAAGGAAAAATCTGCTATGAATACAAAGTATAAAATATCAACAATAAAGGTAGTTGTGGAATGACTTGACCCTTACGACTTCAACACAAGTTATGCCTATTTAATCTTTATTTAGGGACAAGTTTTCTGAGAACAATGCAATTTGTGTCACACTGTTATAGGGAGTTTTGTGTCCAGGGAAACAGCCCCAAAACCTTTAGTTTAAGAACCATTAAAAATAAATGCTGTTCTGCAATATTAAAGAATGAACAGCTAATGTAATGATTGATCCAAATGTAGCATTTCTAAAGATAAGACAGAAAAACTACGAATGAATCACCTGTACGGCTTATAGGAAATTAAGATTTCAGGATGCCTGAGTGGTTTGGTTGGTTAAGCATCGGACTGTCGATTTCAGCCTAAGTTATGATCTCCTGGTTGTGAGATTGAGCCCCACTTTGGGCTCCGCACTGGGTGTAGAGCCTGCTCAAGAGTCTCTCTCTCTCTCTCTCTCTCTCTCTCTCTCTCTCTCTCTCCCCCCTTCCCCCCTCCCCTGCTCACTCTCTCTCTTAAAAGAAACAAAGAAAGAAAGAAAGAAAGAGAAAAAAGATTTCTACTTTCTCACTAGATTCATTGATATGTAAACCTTAGGAATCCACACATGTCAAGATACACAAAGGATTGCTATGCATACTTAAATTTCAGATCAGTGTCCTAGGGAATTTTTCTTGAGTAGGTGATGAAAGCAAGGAGAGAGCTTTTATGGTAGAGGCCGTAAGAAAAGGGCCCTTAGAGACGAGCACCTAGCACAGACAGTCAAATCAAGCAAAGGTGGATACTCCTGAAACTTATTCCTGGCAACTATCATTAAAAATATAAATTCTCACAAAGATAGCTGTTGCCGTATTTTATAAGAGATATATATTTTTAATAAGTGAATATTATGATAAGTATCAGAATAGCAATTATGGATTCTGCTGACCAGGCTTTAAGGAAATAGTTATTTGGGTATTTTACTATTTTGAGCGCTAATAACACAACCATATGGAAACCAGTTATAAATAGCTACCAATATTATAAATACACCTGCATTTATACATTAAATCACCAATCCATTTCTGGTAATATACCCTAAAAATATAACTGCACACATACATAATCATGTATACACAGATATCTTTATTGCAACATCATTTATAATATCAAAAGACTGGAAAAAAATCCATGATGAAGTAAGAGGAGATTTGTTAAATAAAAAATATTGTATTTACACAATGGAACCTCTGCATCTTAAAAAAAAATCAAGGAGCTCTTGTGTACTGACATAAAAATAACCCAATACATAGTGATAAAAAAAACTTATTGCAGAAGACTGTGTATCACATACTAACAAATATGAGAAAAAGGACAGCATAATGAAAATCTATCTATTTAGATTAATTAGGTTATTTTCTAAATTACTTTAAATTCATTTTTAGAACAAGAATGTTGAGAGAACAGAACCTGTCTATATAAGGTTGGGGCAAAACCTCTGAACATATATATTTTATGTCATTTTGCTTTTTAACTTATGTTAATATATTTTATATTAAAGTAAAATATAATTTATCTCCAAGTAAATAAAAATCCTTATGATACACAACTAGACATATTCCATTATATTGTCTTTTTCTTTACTAGCATTTTACGTACAGTAAAGATTCTGTCAGTAACTAAAACAACATTTGGGCAAGCAATAAATTGATCCACATGAGTATTGATGGAATTATCACTCAATTTTCATATTGTTCTTACTTTCTTCTTCTTATTTTTTTTTGGGGGGGGGGAATGGGTTTCTTGCTACCTTGAAGAAACCTTTAGATGGTGGCCCTTTGTTTCTGTCCACTCTTGTGAGTTTATATTTTATATCTTCAGTTTCCTTAGAGACATGAAAGTATTCAGACTACAGAGATTTTTTTTTTTTTTTTAATCTGGACCAATGTTGTGAATACAAGGTTTAGCTTGAACCTGATATTTGCAGGAACAGGAATATCTGCAACAGTGCCAGTTCCCACTGGAATGAACTAGATGGAGCCGTAATTTTCCGTTTAGATTCATTCCTTGAATTTAATATAGTCAGTCAGAATCCAAATCTAAATCTATCCCAATCAGGTTTATAGACAGCAGTCTGGCAACTGAAGAATTACGATTCAAAACCCCAGTTGGCCATGCCTGTAACATCTATTCTAAATAGAATGAAGACAGGGAACTTTAGAGTAAATGTGTTCAAAATATTTTCTTTATAGACATGAATGCCCAAAGTATTTTCTACATTAGGAATTTGCAAGCAATTTCAAAGGAAATATTTGTCAAATTTACTGAGGTTACATATCTTCTTCTTGAAAAGTAAAAACAAAAAAAAAAAAGAAACATTTTTCATTAATTTTCTATTTTGAAAAATCCCAATTTTCCTGGAGAACTTAGATTTTTAAAATATTATGTATCAATTGAAGTGAATATTTTATTTGTATGGTACCTATTTGGATTAATTCACTTTTCTGAAATTAATCAATGAGTCATGCTAGTGTACAGAATGGTATTTAGAGGGAATTGGCTTTTGAGGAGGTTTATTTATCCCATCTGTAGCACTTACTACTATTGTGACTTTGAAAAAAAAGTAAATGAAGGAAAAAAAAAAAGGTTAGAGAGGGAGGGAGCCAAAACATAAGAGACTCTTAAAAACTGGGAATAAACTGAGGGTTGATGGAGAGTGGGAGGCAGGGGAGGGTGGGTGATGGGCATTGAGGAAGGCACCTGTTAGGAGGAGCACTGGGTGTTGTATGGAAACCAATTTGATAATAGATTTTATATTAAAAAAATAGAAATGTGTTGGGTAGAGGCTTAGGTAGGTAATACAACAAATAATTGAGATACCTTTTATAAGAAACAAAGTTTCAATAACAAAGAATTAGTACAGGGCTCATCTGTAGTAAACAGTAAAGGAAAATAAGTTAATAAAAATATTTTAATGGAAAATTTTTAAATCTTTGATTAATATTTGGAGTCAAATAATTTCTCATGTTTGTATTTTTCTATAAGCTTGATATGTTACTTGTACTTAAAGAAATAATACATTATACAATTTGCATTTGGGATGAAATGGCAAAGTTTTTAAATTTATATTTATATTATTATTATATTTGTATTTTATTTTAAAAGTATCTATATATTTAAACCTTAACAATACACCACCTTATATTATGAGCACTGGGTGTTGTATGGAAACTAATTTGACAATAAATTTCATATTAAAAAAAAAGAAAAAAAGTAAATGAAGCTACCAGTGCTTCTGTTTCCCCATTTGTAAATTGCAAAATTTAATTCAAACATTTTTTTCATCTATTTTTAAGTTTTATGATGCTCTGTATTTCTTAAGTCCTTTATGATACCTTAAAGCATGTCATCTTCATGCTATCCCTATAAGATAGGGAGAAATTATCACTGTTTTCACTTACAAGTGATACAACTGAAGCATAGAGGCATTAAATAAATTTTCCTCACCCTATCAATGACATAATTTTTACTTTAGAGGCTTGTCATTTTGAATATAAAATATTTCCTTGAGCAGATAATTCCAAGCTATTATTTACAAATGTGTATATATATGTACATATATATTCATATTGAACTTATGAATATTTTCTGCCTCTAGAAATAATATCTGTGTGCCTGGATATTGGTTAAATGGATCTTACAGCTTTAAGCCTATGGCTTTAAATTGTGGCTTGTACATTTGCAACTTATTTATTTCTTTTTATTTACTTTTGTATGCATGATGACTTCTGAATAAACATATCTATAAATTATTCATTGGATATCACATTCAAAATTTGTGGTTCAGGTCAGATTCCAAGATGTTCATGCTTAAAATTCAGACATTCCCGGTGGTAAAGGGGAGTTTAAAGGAGGAATTAACATTTAGATTACAAATGCATATAAAATTCTTTTTTTAAAATCGTCATCCTTTGTAAATTTCAATCACACTATTGTACAAGATTTGTCAAATTAAAAAGATATTTTGCTCCCTCAGAGCTTACATAAGTGATATATCTGCTAAACATTCTTTGATAAAATCACAAACCAAGTTTATAAATAAGTTTTTTAAAAACCATTTTGATAAGCAAGACTTTCTGGATTAATTAATCGGATGCACCTGGAAATTTGGATTATGGACAGGAATTCAAGAACTTCTGTTCTGAAAAGTACCGGAGAAATGATAAACTAATCATATCATTCCAAATCTGACAAATTGTTCCTGGATCTGATTTAAAAGACTGGAAGAACAGATTTTATCTCCTGCAGATTTTCTTTTTGGGACAAGAATATTCCGAAGGTGCTCCCATATTGGAAGCTCTTTGCAGCTTCAGATTGCCTTCCACTGTGTTTCCTTCTCTCTCTGTGGTCATATTGTGAGAGATGGTTAAAATTCCTGTTTAATGCTTCTAGGGAGACAAATGAGCTGCTGTTTTCAGACAACCCTTTGGGAAAGTATGTGATTAAACTTCATCAGTAGAGGAAAATTCTGTAACTTCAGGGATTTCTCTTCATTATTCTTCTACCCCTAGGCCTTATTGGGAAGGTGGGGTTGGGGGTTACCCAGGGTGCTACTGAAGACTGTAACAGGAATAAAACTACTCCCTGATGCAATCTGGAGGAAAACTATTTAAAGCTACATGGAGGAATTTGGCTTCTGCCCAGGAGATAGATATTTCATAACAAAAAAGAGGTGGAGTAGGAGGTTATGGTATGGTGTAGTGACAGCAGCATTCTCCCAACGGTAGACATAAGATGGCATGATGACCAAAATTCCAGGCTGCCAATGACGTGGGTTGTGAAGTCCTTCAAACACCAGAACCCTTGTTGATAACAAGGAGGATTGCAAACCTTTATGTTGGAGTTGCTGAGTTCACTGGTTGGAGCCAAATTATATCAAATGAATATAGGAGATTGACATCAGAGATAAAAGTAAGTCATTACTGAGTGAGAAAAACGGTTGAATCATTAGAAACAAGGCTGAGCAATCTTTGCCTTTTGCTTAAGATGGAAAGTCAGTGTATATACAGTCGTTCTTTATAAGCCCTTTGATAAGGAATTGAATTTGTTCCATGATATCAGAAGTGCTTTTGAAGGAAAATTAGGAAGAAACAAGAGAGAAAGAGTGTCTGTCTTAGTCTTTTTTGATGTTATAACAAAAATACCGTATACTGGGTGGCGTATAAACAATAAATTACATTTCCCACAGCTCTCAGGCTGGGAAGTCCAGGTTCAAGACACTAATAGATCTGGCACTAAATCACTTTCTGGCTCATAGAAGGTGTCTTCTTGTGGGGATTCCTTTAATAAGGGCATTAATCCCATTCATGAAGGCTCACCCTCTACCAAATCACTTTCCAAAGTTCCCATCTCCAAATACTACCACACTGGGGAAAAAGTTTCAACATATAAATGAGTGGGGGGAGGTAAACATTTACTCTGTAGCAATCTATTAAAAAAAATAAACCTTGAAGTTGGATTTCACTATTTTTTAAGTTTATTTATTTATTTTGAGAGAAAGAAACAGAGAGGCAGAGAGTGAGAGAATCCCAAGCAGCCTCCATACTGTCAATGCACAGAACCTGATGTGGGGCTCGAGCTCAGGAACTGTGAGATCATTACCTGAGCTGAAATCAAGAGTGTGACACTTAACCAACTGAGCCAGCCAGGTACCCCTGGACTTCATTTCTTGAGGTTAAACTTTAAGAACTAACTAAAATTAGAGAGAGTGAGTTCTTTACAGTCTCACCAGAGGGATATTTTTGCCCAAGTATCAGACATTCTGTCAATAAACAGAATAATAGTTAATATAGAGTGGTCTCCCCTTACCCAAAACTCCCACTTCCAAGAATTTTAGTAGATGCCTGAAACTGTGAATAGTACTGAACCTTACATATACTAGGCTTTTTCTGTACATACCTACATATGATAAAGTTTAATTTATAAATTACGCATAGTAAGAGATGAAAAACAATAACTAATAATAAAATAGAACAATGATAACAATATACTGTAGTAAAAGTTATCAGAATGTGCTTTCACTCTCTATCAAAAAATCTGACTGTGTTCTACTTACCCTTCTTCTTGTCATAATGTGAGATAAGAGGCCTATGTGATGAGAGGAAGTGAGGTGAATGACACAGACACTGTGACATAGCTTTAAGCTACTACTGACTTTCTGATGATTGGTCCAAGGAGGATCATCTGCTCCTAGACCACCACTGACCTCAGGTAACAGAAAGTGATACAGCAATAAGGGAGGTGGGGGTGGGGAGGAACTACTATATATTGAATGTTTACTGTGTATCAGGCAATTTGATAAGCACTTCACCTAAATGATCTCATTTAATTCTAACAGCAAGCATGTTGCAGGTTTATCAGCTACTATTATTATTCCCAAATAAGGTGAGGAGCCTGCATTTAGAAAAAAGCTAAAGACTAATACAGCTATATCCTAGCAGATAGCAACTACGAATACCGGCTTCAAATCCCATTCAATTAATTTTTAGTAATAGGATTTGGTGTCCTATCTGCATGCTGTCTCTTCCATATACAAAAGTATTTCTACTTAAAAACGTAAATTTTTAGATACTGTGTGGCTATATCTAAAATAATTGGTACTTTAAATAGCATATTACTTATCTATTGGAAATTATTCTATTCAGCCAAAAATTATTTTTAAAGAACTAAAATTATCAGGTTTCAAGTGGAGATATTTTCTAATAAGGCAGTTTATGGGCAAACCATTACAAACTACAAAATTAAATTAAAAAAAATATGGTGCCAGGGTGCCAGGGTGGCTCAGTTGATTAAACCTTCCATTCTTGATTTGGGCTCAGGTCATGATGTCAGAGTTTATGGGTTCCAGACCCAAATGGAGTCTGATTGGGATTCTCTCTCTTCTTCTCTCTGCCCCTCCCCTGCTCATGCTCTGTCTCTCAAAATACATAACAATAAACCTTTAAACAATTACGGTTCCAACAAAAGGGAAGACGCTTTAATTAATTCATTTTCATATGAAAATTATCAAACAGGTGATTTCATTAATCTACCTCACTTTGCAAATAAGAAATCTGAGGTAGATGAAGCTACTTGACTTGTACTGGTTAACTCAGTACTGATTAACTCAAGCTTTTAGGAAGAGTGCATAAAATGTTTTCAAACTGATTCCTGTTGTACATGGATTAAAGGACTGTTTTCAGTCTTTAGCTAAAACAAATATACAAATCATAACCTGTATCAACATATGCCTAGTCGTATTATTGTAGATATATATCAGGAATATTCTTCTAGAAGTTGTTTTTCTGGATTTAATTAATTAATTAATTATTTTGCATATTTACTTATTTAATTTTATTTTATTGTTCATGTTTCAAGTTTTGTTTTGAATACTAGTTAGTTAACATATAGTGTAATATTAGTTTCAGTAGTACAATTGAGTGATTCATCACTTACATGTAACAACCAGTGCTCATCCCAACATGTGCCTTCCTTAATGCCTGTCACCCATTTAGCCCATCTCCCCCCATGCATCTCCTCTTCAGCAACCCTCAGTGTTTTCTCTATAGTTAAGAGTCTGTTTTATGGTTTGCCTATATGTATATATATATATATATATATATATATATATACACCATATTTTCTTTATGCATTCATCAGTCAATGGACATTTTGGCTCCTTCCATGTAGATTTTGGATACTAATCCTTTATCAGATACATCATTTGCAAGTATCTTCTAAAAGTATCTTTTGGTTTCGTTGATTATTTCCTTTGCTATGCAGAAGCTTTTCATTTTGATGAGGTCCCAATAGTTCATTTTTTCTTTTGTTTCCCTTGCTTCCAGAGATACGTCTAATAAGAAGTTGCTAAGTCTGAGGTCATAGAGATTGCTCCCGTGTTCTCTAGGAATTTGATAGTTTCCTGACTCACATTTAGGTCTTTCATCCATTTTGGATTTCTTTTTGTGTATCGTGTAGGAAAGTGGTCCAGTTTCATTCTTTCGCATGTTGCTGTCCAATTTTCCCAACACTATTTGTTGAAGAGACTGTCTTTTTTCTATTGGATATTCATTCCTGCTTTGTCGAAGACTAGTTGGTCATATAGTTGTGGTCCATTTCTGGGTTTTCTGTACTGTTCCATTGATCCATGTGTCTGTTTTTGTGCCAGTACCATACTGTCTTGATGATTACAGCTTTGTAATATAGCTTGAAGTCCAGGATTGTGATGCCTCCAGCTTTGCTTTTCTTTTTCAAGATTGTTTTGGCTTCTCGGGGTCTTTTGTGGTTCCATACAAAAGCTCTGTGAAAAGTGCTGGTAGTATTCCAATAGGGATTGCATTAAATTTGTAGGTTTCTTTGGGTGGTATTGACATTTTAACAATATTTGTTCTTCTAATCCATGACCATGGGATATTTTTCTACTTCTTTGTGTCATCTTCAATTTTTTTCATAACTGTGCTACAGTTTTCAGAGTACAGATCTTTTACCCTTTGGCTGGGTTTATTCCTAGGTATCTTATGGGTTTTTGATGAAATGTAAATGGTATCAATTTCTTGATGTCTCTTTCTGATGCTTTATTATTGGTGTATAGAAATGCAACATAATTCTGTATATTGACTTTGTATCCTGTGACTTTACTAATTCGTGTATCAGTTCTAGCAATTTTTTGGTGGAGTCTTTCAGGTTTTCTACATAGAGCATCATGTTGCTGCAAATAGTGAAAGTTTGACTTCTCCCTAGCTGATTTTGATGGCTTTTATTTCTTTTCGTTGTCTGAGTGCTGAGGCTAGGACCTCAGTACAATACTAAATAACAATGATAAGAGTGGACATCTTTGTCTTTTCCCTGACTCAAGGAAAAGCTCTCAGTTTTTCCCTATTGAGTGGGTCTTTCGTATATGGCTTTTATGTAGTTAAGGTATGTTCCCTCTAGCCCTGGGTTGTTGAGGGTTGTTATCAGGAATGAATGTTATATTTTGTCCAATGCTTTTTCTGCATCTGCTGAGAGGTTCATATGGTTCTTATTCTTTTGTTTATTTTTTTTATTTTTTTCAAAACATTTATTTATTTATTTTTAGAGATGAGGGGATGGGGTGGGCAGAGAGAGAGGGAAAGAGAGATTTCCAAGCAGGCTCTGTATGTCTATAGTACTCCTGACAGGAGGCTCAATGTCATAAACTGTGAATCTACAACCTGAGCCAAAATAAAGAGTCGCATGCTTAACCCACTGACCCACCAAGGCACCCCCTATTCTTTCTTTTACTAATGTGGTGTATCACATTGATTGTTTTGCAAATATTGAATCACCCTTTTAACTTTCTGGGTGAAAGTATAAATACCTATGTCCTTTTGCAAGATGTTGACAAATCTCTGGACAAAGTGCTTCTGTTATTTTTCATTCACAGTAGGAATGTATGAATTTACCTAATTGACCACAAGTTTCCAACAGAAAATGTTATCAAATTATTGTATTTTTTCATCTGATAGATGATTAATAGTATAATATTTTCATACAAACATACCTTATTTAGAACCGGATTCATCATTTTATATCTTACAAACATTTACATTTCTTTTGTTTTTTAATTTTTTTTATGTATTTATTTTTGAGAGAGACAGAGACAGAATGCGAGTGGGTTAGGGGCAGAGAGAGAGGGAGACACAGAATCTGAAGCAGGCTCCAGGCTATGAGCTGTCAGTACAGAGCCCGACTTGGGGCTAGAACTCACAAGCTGTGAGATCATGACCTGAGCCGAAGTCAGATGCTCAACAGACTGAGCCACCCAGGCGCCCGAAACATTTACATTTCTATGAGTGTGTGTCTGTGTATGTGTGTGTCCTTTGTCCATATCTTCAGACTATTGTTCTATTGGATTGTTGGTCTTCTTCTTCCCTTTTTTAGAAATTCTTCGTAAGTTGTTTGTCCATTACACAATTTGCAAATATTCACCGGATTTTTCTCACATTTTTTGTTTTAATATACTAATATTTATTAATCTTTTAAGTTGTAAGATAATTTTTCACTCATAAATAATTTCCCAAATATTATTAAAAGTTAGATCTTTCATCAAGTATTTCAAGACTCACATTCATCATATGCTACTTTTCCATATACTGCAAAGTAGATCTTAACTCCATTTTCCAGATTTTTCTAAAGGATGTTAGAATGGATGATATACGTTCTCAGTGAGGGTAAATATCAAAGTACCAATATGAAGTAGCATTCCTATTACTGTAATATCTGTATACTTTATAAAATTATAAAAAGACTTCCATAGTTCTTATATATACATCTGAGAATTTCTAAGTACTTTGCATGTATTGGCTCATTTAATACTATGTGAAATCTGTGAGGCAGATACTATTTTTTTCCTCATTTTGCAAATTAGAAAACGGAGCCATACAGAACCACAGATTGAGTGCAGGCAATCTGGGTTTCTAACCCACTACAACTTGCTTCTTTTATCCTGCTCAGGCTGTGACCATGCCACCTGCTTACATTTCTTCAAGTTTTGAAGTATTTATCATTTAAAAGTAAATATGACATGTAAAACATTAGATATCACTGCCACCTAATTTGAGAAACACCAAGCACTAATATGAAATTCATTCAATGTAAATTTGTATCATTTTATCACTTCGTGTCTTCCACAAACTGTGCTACCTGGAAAACTTAAAATAATTGTTTGTCATTAACTGTAGCATACTGTTGTCAGAAATAACCAAAGTAGCCTCTTCATAAATGTCTTCTACTTGAGTAATCACTAAATCATATTTGTCATATTGAGAGGCCATGAGCACAGTGGTTAAAATCTCCAGCTTGAAATTAGTCAGCCTGGATCAGATCCTCACTTAGCTATTCTGTTAGTTTTGTAGTCCCAGACTTATATTTGTTGCTTTAAAGTGAAGTTTCCTTCTGACTTAAATGGGCTGAAAATATATACTTTACTCATTAAATTTTTCTAAATGTTTCACACATAAGTGCCATATACATTTTACCTATTATTATATCAAAAGGAGTTATAGTTAATTGCTATGCAAAGAGGAAAGATGAAAACAATAACTGCATTTTGTAAACAAAGATAAAACAACCAGTAGATATGATTCACTATCTTTAATGAGCTGAAATGAAAAGCAAACTAAATCCTTTACATGTAATTAGACATGGGAAGTAAAGCATGCTACTCTACTAATTTGGTTTGGAGACAATATCGAGCTATGATATCTTTTTAGCATCAGTGAAACTGACACTGATGCAAACTAAGTAATTAATAGAAAAAACACAGTAAGCTCAAGGAGACAGTGGATGGGGAGAAATTGTCTCATTATTCTTACCAGCCAGTCAATCTGGCAATCACTAGACAGGTAGATGCATGCAAAGGGAAACAAAATTTTTCATAAATAAAATCTAAATCAGTAACAGCAGAAAGTAGTATGAAAGAAAAATAGAGGAATACATAAGGGATCCATTTTTACTCGTCATTAATCACAATGAAAAATAATATCATAAGTACGAAGTGTCCAGAGTTATGTTCCTTAGTCATCCTTGGACTTCTTACCATAACTTTATAAAAAGAAAAAAAAATGATGGTTGACTTTGCACAATTCAAATTAGGCACTTTATTACAACATTTTAGGATGTTCTGGGAACCTTATTCTGACCTTAAATGTCTTTTGAATTAGATTTATTACCCTGAATTCCAAATATCTGGCATTATTTTGTGTTGGGAAGCTCAATGTGAGAGTCTAAATGGTAACCGTGGAGGGATATTATGCAACAGCAAACTTTTTGATGGTTAATAATCATGAATCTATTGTCTGCTTCCTATCCCCAATCCTCATATGAAACACTCGCATTTAGAATATTTGGCTTTTAGAAAAGCAAGAGAATTCATAGCCATTCAATATTTGCAACCTGCATAGGATCTCTGGCATTATCCCTATAGCAACACATTAACATTTCTGCAGCTAAAAATGATCACACTAAGTGAGATGTATAAAGAATATAAATAGCCTGACACCAATTCCTCTCAGGTTTGCCACTAAATGACTTTTTTTTTATGGTTTCCAAAATTTTTTGGATTTTAGAATTCTGAAAGAGGTAATATCTAAAAGTCATTTACTTACATTAGGTAGCTAGTTATATAAAAGTTAAAGTGAAGGTATTAGTGGGCAAGAGACTGAATACCAAACACTACATGCTATTTGGAGAACAAGCTCGGAAAGTGGTTTTAGAAACATCAGAGCCTGTGGGCATCATGAACATTTTCTTTTATTCTTTGCAAGATTGATGCACAAGGAAACATTTGGCAAATGTAAGTATATACACAGATCTTATGAAACATAGAGAATTCCAAGTAGTAAACCAACACAAAAGTAGTTAGACAAGAATATTATAATCATCAAACTTGCTAAGAGACTGTATCTTGCTTATTACAATCACAAAAAAGAGTGGTAATTCTGTGATGTGCTTAGAAGTGCTAACTATTGCTACAGTGGTAATCATATTACAGTATATGTATACATCAAATGAACATGCTGCACAACTTAAATTTACATGTTTTATGCCAAATATATTTCAATAATAGTATTAGTAATAATAATAATAATAAAGGAATTACATGGACAACCACAAATGGGCCTGGGTTAGAGAATTTAGACCCATATCTAAAATTACAACAAAAATTACCTTATGGAACATGTCATTATCAGTTTAAATGGCCAAATAAAAGTATAACAGAATATTCAAACTTTGTGATATGAATAATGAATAATTTTATGTATTTTTGGTAGATAAAACACACAAGAACCTTACATACACCAACATGTAAACCACTACTTTTTGCTACCGTTGTTTGTTTTTTTCTAAGTTTATTTATTTTGATAGAAAGAGAGAGAAAGAGAGAGAATCACAAGCAAGCTCTGCACTGTCATCTCAGAGCCCAACACGGGACTAGAACTCACAAACTGCACAGTGATATCTGGCCTGAGATGAAATCAGGAGTTGGAGGCTCATCTGGCTGAGTCACCCAGGCATCCCCTTGTTACTGGTTTACTAAGTTTCACTGAGTAACTCCAAGCAAGCAGCAATACATTCAATTAACCTTATGTTGCTTAACTAAAATAGGCATGAGATCTGTCCCTTTGTATCTTACATCTAATGAGTTAATGTGACCTTAAAAAAATATTTATTGCTTAGCAATGTCTTTTTGCCTGCTTTCTGGCTGAGACAATAATATAAGGCAATATTGAGAAAATAATATTTTTCTATTTTCTAGCCTATTATTTGATTAATTATTTTAGTGAAAGTTCTATTTTAATGAGTTTCATTTGGTTACTCTTGAAATCTTTAAGTTGGTTTTTATGTTCATCTGAAAAAGCATGCAAGTGTACCACAAAATTTTGAAGATAAATTGATGGCACCTAATGGGATAGAAGTTACCTGACAATATATTAAAATGAGCTATAAAAGAAAATAATATATTTTAGTGTCAAACTAACAAAAATGATAGACAAATAGGACATTGACACAAAATAATCTAAAATTAACTTGTCATAAAAGGGAGGCTTAAGGATGCCTGGGTGGCTCAGTCGGTTAAGCATCCAACTCTTGATTTTGGCTCAGTCGTGACTTCATGGTTCAGTTGGAGCTCCATGTCAGGCTCTATGCTGACAATGCAGGCTACTTGAGATTCTCTCTCTCTCTCTCTCTCTCTCTCTCTCTCTCTCTCTCTCCTTCTGCCCCTCTTCCCTGCTTGCGTGCTCCCTCTCTCAAAATAAATAAATAAACTTCATAAACTTCATAAACTTCATAAATAAATAAATAAATAAATAAATAAATAAATAAATAGAGAGGCTTACTAGAGGAAAAAAGATTTAAAAACATTGACAAAACAATAGATTACTATTGTGGTTAGACAATTAGAAAATTTGTTGTTGAAAGCTATATTACCTTATTTCATTAAAAATAGCCAACTGATTTAGGTACTAAATAAAAAGAACAAATAAATATAGAAAATATCATATATGCTCATGTAAGAAAAGAATTATGAATAAGAATTAGGAATGGTTCTTGGGGTGCCTGGGTGACTCAGTTGGTTGATTCCAACTCTTGATTTTGGTTCAAGTCATGATCCGAGGTTCATGAGATTGAGCCCTGCATTGGGATCCATGATGGGCAGCATGGATTTTGCTTAAGGTTCTCTCTCTCTCTTCTTCTCTCTCTTTCCCTCTCTGCCCTTCACCCCGACTTGTGCACTCTCTCTCTCTCCTCTCAAAAAAATAAAAAGTAAAGATAAATAAAATAATTTAAAAAATGATTCTTAATTTTTGTTTTACAGGTTATTAAATATATACAAAAGATTGATTTTCCAAAATATCTCCAAATCCTAAAATTTCATGATTTTGTTTAGTATATTAAATGAAAATATGTACATTTCAGTATTGATTTTTTTACAATGAACATTAGAATGGGGACCTTTTCTGTTTTAGCAAATTGACATTGTTTAGTCCAATACCCACATTTAAGTTGCATAGATGATATGGAGATCTTCATATGTACAGGTATTGATCTCCTTTGTTGGTGGGAGCTGCCCAGACAGCAATATTTGTTTTAATTAATCAGGGATACTCCTATGACTACTGGTCAAAGTGGTTTCCAGGAGCTGAAATTGTTGAGCAGGTCTTTGGGTCTTATCAGGGCTGAGTGACCAGCCTGCATGCACCCACAGTGTCTGTGACCCTATGTGGGGCCTGGTCAGCTTGCTTCTTAGTCGGACCAGTTTGAAGATGGCATTAATATAGAGGATGGCAAGTATTCTGGGGGGTAATTTGGCTGGTTATGGATCTAACCCTACCACTGATGGCATATTGCAGGGAAATTAAAGTTTCCCTGAGGAAGTACAGTGAGGGTATGTTGCAGGCTATTCCATGTGAATTAAAATTGGTCCTGATCTTCATCCTGCAAAGGGATCGAGGAGAAGGTATTAACCACATCAACAGCAGTGTACCAGACTTCCATGTTGGCTGCCATCACCTTGGTGACAGCAAAAATGTTGGACACAGAAAAGGCCAAGGTAGCCCACTCTTTAATCTGAGGTAGCCTCCTCAGGCTACCTCAAGCTGTTAGCCTCCAGGCTCCCAAGGACCATCTTACAGGCAAGCTTGGACTATTAAGCTGTGACAGCATAGCAGGTACCATGCCTACCTGCAACAGATCCTGTATCTTGCTGAGTCATGTCCTTTTTTCTGTCTGACATGCAGTTTTGCATTTATTAAAATAACTAGTAAGGGCTTGAGTAACTTAGGTAGTGGAACAGAGTGGATGCACCCACTTGTTATGGCACAAATTCTTGGTTTTCAGAAAGCATATTCCTTGAGGTAGTGGTAATGTTCCATATTACGAGCAGCCAAAATTTCAGCTACAGTGCTCTCAGCGGTGAGACCCATGATTACTGGCAACTGAAATGACTCACAGAGCCCATCCTAAATACATGCAAACCTGTCTGACACGACTCACCAGGCTCCTCCCCCAAATGTCCAATGCCATCAGTTTACCCCTACTCCTGCAAGGGACTGGGGTTATTGTCACTTGGGCACCAGTATCCAAGAGTCTCAGGAAAGTTTGAATTGTCTTCTTGTTTTCTTTCACCTTGACAGGGTTATGGGGCCATTGGTCCCAGTGGGGACCTGAATATATTGACCTATTCTTTCCTTTTCTTTTTTGGTTTTAATGCCAGTGTAGTTAACATATGTTAAGTTCAGGTGTACAATAAAGTGATTCAACAATTCCATATATTACTCAGTGCTCCTGAAGATAGGTGTACTCTTAATCCCCTTCACCTATTCACTCCTTCCCCCCATTCCCCTCTCCTCTGGTAACTATCTCTTTGTTCTCTATAGTTAAGAGTCTGTTTTTTAGTTTGTTTCTTTTTCCCCTTTGGTCTTTTAAATTCCACATGACTAAAATCATATGGTATTTGTTTTCTCTGAATGACTTATTTCGCTTAGCATTATACTCTTTAGATCCATCTATGTTGTTGCAAACGGTAGGATTTCATTCTTTTTTACAGCCAAATAATATTCCATTGTGTATATGTGTGTGTTATATCTATCTATCTATCTATCTATCTATCCATCCCACATCTTCCTTACTCATTCATCTATCAATGGACACTTGGGATGCTTTTATTTATTATTTTTTAAATGTTCCTTTGTTTTGGAGAGAAAGTTGGAGAGGGGCAGAGAAAGAGGGAGAGAGTGAGCATCCCAAGAAGACTCCATGCTGTCAGTGCAGAGCCTGACATGGGGCTTGAACCCATGAACCATGAGATCATAACCTGATCCAAAATTAAAAGTTGGACGCTTAACTGAATAAGCTACCCAGGTGCCCTGCGTGGACTGATTTTATGATTTTGCTATTATAAATTATGTTGCAATAAACATAGAGGTGCATATATCCTTTTGAATTATTGTTACTGAATTCTTTAGATAAATACCCAGTAGTGCAATTACAGGATGATATTGTAGTTCTATTTTCAATTTTTGAAGAATCTCCATACTGTCTTCCACAGTGGCTGCACAAGTTTTCATTCCCATTAACAGTGAACAAGGGCTCCTTTTTCTCCACTTCCTCACCAACACTTTTTTGTGTATTTTTGATTTTAGGCATTCTGACAGGTGTGAGGTGATGTCTCATTGTGGTTTCAATTCATAGCAATCTTGAAAAAGAGAAACAAAACTGGAGGTATCATAATTCCAGATTCTAAGTCATATTACAAAGCTGTAGTCATCAAAACAAAATGGCACTGGCATAAAACTAGACACATGGAATAGAATAGAGAGCCCAGAAATAAACCCATGATTGCATGGTCAATTAATCTTCAACAAAGGAGGCAAGAATATACAGTGGGAAAAAGGCTCTTTAACAACACAAAAGAAAACTGGAGAACAATATGCAAAAGTATGAGACTGGACTACTTTCTTACACAATATATATAAAAAACTCAAATGGATTAAGGACCTAAATGTGAGGCCTGAAACCATAAAAATCCTAGAGGAGAACATAGGCAGTAATTTTTCTGATAATTTGATCCATTCTTAATTGTTCTTTCTGAAGGGTGTGAGTTTGGAGTCCATGTGAAGAGGATCCTCCTCCTTTTCTGACTGATTGGTCTCACAGTTGGAAACGTCATCATTGTGTTAGCAATAATAGTCAGGGTGATCATTTTCCTGTTTCCCCAGTGCTCACTAATACCTGCTATTACCCAACATTCTAAATTCTGCCAAAATGGTGTCTCATTGACATTTTGCTAATTATAGTGACTTTGGAGTCTTCTTACTCTTGTTAGGAATCTAGACATTTGCTTAGTCTATTGACTATTCTTAACTTTTATTCATTTTCTTATTTTTCCATTTTTTTAAATTTTATTTTATTTATTTTTAATTATTTTCTTTAACGTTTATTTATTTTTGAGACAGAGAGAGACAGAGCATGAACGGGGGAGGGTCAGAGAGAGGGAGACACAGAATCTGAAACAGGCTCCAGGCTCTGAGCTGTCAGCACAGAGCCCGACGAGGGGCTCGAACTCACGGACCACGAGATTATGACCTGAGCTGAAGTCGGCCACTTAACTGACTGAGCCACCCAGACGCCCCTATTTTTCCATTTTAAAATTTGTTTACACTCAAGGATTTCTTTTCAGTTTTAGACATCACAAATATGTTCTTCTATATTGTTATCTATCTGATAATTTTACCTAAAACCTCCTTTACTGAAAATAAATCTTTTAATTTATCAAAAGATTATTTTTAAAAGATTATTAAAAGATTAATTTATTAATCATATGTATCAAATTTAGTTTACAAATTGTGTTTTGAGGTATTAGTTGAGATGTTCTTCCACATCTCCTGGCCACAAAGATATTCATGCACATTTTCATGCATCAGGTTTGTTTTGCCTTTTACATTCAGTCTTTTGGGGCACCTGGGTAACTCGGTTAAGTGTCTGATTCTCAGTTTCAGTCCAGGTCATGATCTCGTGGTTGTGATATCAGGCCCCATGTAGGGTTATGCTGTGCATGAAGCCTGCTGGAGATTCTCTATCTCTTTCTCTGCCCCTTCCTTGCTCGTGCTCTCTCTCTCTCACTCGTTCTCTCAAAAAAAAAAAAAAAAAAAAAAAAAAGAAAAAGAAAAAGAAAAAAGAAAATACATTCAGTCCTTTACTGAATATAGACTTAATATTTCAAAATAAGATAGGAATTCAACTTAATTTTTTCTCCACAAATTAATTGCATCTTCTCAATCTTGTCTACTGAAGTATTCTTGCTTGATTTATTTGCAATGCCAACTTTTCCTTCCTAAATTTCTATGTCTAAATGGGTCTGTTTCTGAGCTTTGTATTTGATCACATTCGATTTTTGTTTGTTTCTGTACCAGTACCACACTTAACATTTTCCATTATAGTATGCTTTCGTATGTGGTTGGCTATCGTTTCTTTCTCAGCTTGATTTGACTTGTACCTAATATGTTGTCTTCCATATACATTTTAAAATCTATTTGTTGATTTTCTCAAATGTTTCCTTGATTTTTATTGAAATATATTCTTGGTTTGTTTGGTTGTAAAAGCATCATATAACTTATCTTCTATATCATTGCTCATCTTTTGGCAGCTTGCTTTGTTATTTTCTGAGAGAAGTATATTAAAATCTCCACTGATAATGGTTGATTTATTTATTACGCTCTATACTTTCGTCAGATAAGAATTCATTGTGGGGCACCTATATTGATTATTGCTTTATCTTCTTGATGTGCTGCTTCCCTTACTAATAGATAGCTTCTTTATTTGTCCCTTATATTATCTATCTTTTAAAATATATTTTCTTTGACACTGAATTTGCTATAATTGATATATTTTATTTGAAATTTGACACTTATTTAGATTATGATAAAATTTCTTATCCAAATCAGGTTATCTATGAATAAAAAATATCTTAAGCTGAGTAAAATTTAAAAATAGGTATTGGTTTAATGACACATTAATTTACCTTATATTAAGAAAATTTTATCTTTTTGTAGTTATACATCGGTATTTTTGTTTAAACATATTTGACTCTTACCATAGAAAGGATAGGCAACTGGCATTCATTGTTTCATAAATATTCATATCAGTTTTCCTATATTTTATATGATTTGAGTTTTAAATATTTATTTATTAAAGTCAGGAACATATTTTGTTTTACATTTTAAGGAACTAAATTTAATTATTATATTCATAAACTAACCAGTGAAAAATAGTTCACTATCGTTGATTTATGATCATCCATTTTTCAGATAGCAGTTGTTTGGAGAAAGAAGTTTCTATTTCTGGACTATTTCCTCAATGATTTCTTTTTCTCTTCTTTTGCTAATAAAGCACTATAAGAATTGTAGGTCTTTCCAATGACTTAATGTCTTATTACTTTTCCTTTTTAAACTTTTATCTGAGAATCTTATCTATTTATTCATCCGGATATATTGATATGGTAAAAAAGATAGAGACATAATTATTTTATTTAGAGAAATAATCTCTATGGTCTATTCTCTTGTAGTATTAGAATTTTAATGCCCATCCATTCTATTACTGTTCCTAGAAACATGCTTTATAGAATTTCTTAAGTTTAACTTTTGGAATAATGTTTTATTTTTTTCACAAAGAAGTCTTTTTTCTTTGATAAAAACAATAAAATTTAATTCTTACAAAACTGCCATTATTTTAATGATTACAGCTTGCCCATATTTTTCCTACACACTTTTCCAGTTTCTGTATATCCTGGGAAAAAAATCACTTATAAAATTTACCCTTTTGAGAAAGTTCAGGGCAATCAATTATTTTGTTCAACTTTTGCCCTACATCTTGATATCATCATTGAATTTCAATAGGTTATACCTTCGAAGTATTAAAATAACCTCTGCAAACCTGAAATTATGTAAAATTTCAGGTAATAGCTGTAATTTTCCTTAGTGGGGCACAGTGAAAGTGAGTAAGCAATGCCCATAAACTATTGTGTGGTATTTGAATAAAAGTACAAAAATGAATTGCCATTTTCAGACATATTAAATATATCATTGTGATAAATGCATAACCTTTTAAATCCAAGATAAAATTTACTTTCAATATTTGCATGTAAATTTGCTTTTAGTGAACAATTTTAACAATTTTGCTATACTCAAATTGTGACTACATTAGCAGCTCAAGTTGTTGGTATACAATGGCAATATAGAAAAAATAATTAGTTGTATTTGGATCAGTCAGACTAATGTAGTCAAGTTTTTATTCTATGACTTATTTGCTATATATTTCAAACCAATTTTAATTATACTTATGTATTACTAAATGATCATCAACTATATGACTAGTCAATTAAATTTCCCCACATAATCCTGTGTAATTAATGTCAGGCAGGAATTTCTACTGTTCACACATATGCTTACAATTTTTTAAGAATTTTAAATAAGAAATGAAAACTTTTTAAAAATTTGTGGTGACAAACTATGTGTCAAGTACCTAGGAATAAAGACCTGAAAGCTGAATCTGCAAGTTGTTTTTTTTTTTTAACAAGTTAGATACTTTTAAAAGAAAATTATTTATTTTAGGTAGGCTCCCTACCCAAAGTGGGGCTTGAACTCACAACCTTGAGATCAAGAGTTGCAGACTCTACTGACTGAGCCAGCCAGGCATCCCATAAATTATGTACTTTCTGTCCAACAATTAAATAAGGCTATTCCCTCTCACTTTTGACTTTAATGCTAACATTTTGATAATGCCTTACTTGTGTATAGTCCTAGCCTATTATTTTTATAAATAGGAAAAAAATCAACTAGAAGTTATTCCCTATTATTCAGTTGGACTATAATATATATCTGATTGTGGTGTGCATTTTGACCTTCCTCTTCATCTAAGAGTATGAATTAAAAGGTAGGATATTTAAAAGTGTGATCATGGAGAAAATGGCAGCCTGTGGGGTAATTGTTGGCCACACTCATTAATGTTTCAGAGTTATCATGGCTCAAGCTGAAACTTGAGGTGTCTGTTCTCTCATTCTAGGATTCCTTCTCTTTGATTGAATGGAAAGATTTCTTTATATTTATACTTTAAAAATTGTTGAGATAATATACAAGAAAAATTTTAAATCAAGTATATACCTCAAAAATACTTCATTGGGTACATAGAAGTTCACATTCAATTAATTTGAAACAGTATGTATTTGAATAGAGACTGTATAAAACAAGCAAAGCATTGATATAAATGTAATGTTAAAGGTTGAAAATTAGTCCAATTTGTTTTTTCCTATGTTACAAGCATACCACAACTATCATCTTTCAGCGCAATGTGTATTGATTTCCATATAATATTCTATTAAATTATTTCCTGCCTCCTAAAAAGTTGTTAGAAGTTAAAATTTGTGACAGTATTGCCATGGATCTTTTCTCATTTTATTTTCAATTTGTATAGAATATTAATTTTTATTTGTCTACCATATATGTTTTAAATGTTAATTTAAAAGTATTTTTAATGTTTATTTATTTTTGAGAGAGAGAGACAGAGCATGAGCAGTGGAGGGGCAGACAAAGAGGGAATCCTAATCAGGATCCAAAGCTCTGAGCTGTCAGCACAGAGCCTGACATGAGGCTCGAACTCATGAACCTAAATATCATGACCTGAGCTGAAGTTAGATGCTTAACTGAGCCACTCAGGTGCCCCATTAAATGTTTTTTTTAATTTTATTTTAAGTTTTTTAGTAAACCATATTTGACTGGCACTATGCAATATTGTATTTGCTTAGTCAATTCAAGGCAAAGGTCTATCTATATTTATATCTCTTTTGTTCTGTATAAAAATTTTGGAAGATGAAGAATCTTGATATTTTAAAGTAGGAGAATTCCATTAATTAAATTATATTCCACATTAGAAATAGGTAGGGGAAGAAAAGATATCAAGGCAGGGAATAAAAAATTATAAATAAATTAAATTCAAAACGGTATCATGAAAATAAACAGTTGACAAAGTAACTATTTAGATAGAGCTGTATTGAAAGGAATGAAGGATATTTTGGCCCAAATAAACAGAAATGTTAGGCAAAGCATTAGGTGAAACATAGATGAAGCATTAATGTTAATGGAGTGTTAATCTATACTGCTACTGAAGTATATGCAGGTAATACATATGTATGTTTATCTGTATATGAATGTACAATATATACCTATAATACATATGTTTAGCAATTAATATAGCATATATTAAAATATATAATATACTTAATACCGAGACTCTGATAATGGCCATAACAAGATTGTGATAACATACTGCAGTTCTAGGAGAGCAAAGTGAATGCCCACTCTCTTTTAGGTTCCTTGAAAGTTAAAGAGATCCTGTAAAACCATGGATAATGTACTTGCCCTGAAGGATCCTGCCTGTAAGTGATGAAGAGGATATCACAAATCCAGTTACAGAACCAGTAAGCAGTAAAGATTGCTTGGTATTAGGGATTTCTCTGAACCGTTATTTCACCTGTTAGATTTGTATAACCCATAGGGTTAGAACGCAAACTCATTGTTTTTTCCAAATGCCTGATGGGAAAGCATGGCCCAACCCAGTTTGTGAGACCCAGGTTTTAATTATAACACAACATAGATGACCTTAAACTCAGCTGCCACTCTCCATTTCTCAAAATTAAGAGCAACAGACTTATATCTTCAGCGTTTCTTACAAATTGAAGGGACTTTGCTCTGTTTCTTGACCAGAAGTTTATCATGAGTTTAAGAGTGTTATGACATTGGGATGCCCAGTCAGTTAAGTTATCTACCTCTCGATTCCAGCTCAGGTCATGATCTCACAGTGGGTGAGATTGAACCCTGTGTCAGTCTCTGGTCTCTATGCTGACAGCATGAATCTGCTTAGAAATCTCTCTCTCTCTCTCTCTCTCTCTCTCTCTCTCTCCCCCTGTCTCTCCTCCACTCATGCTCCCTCTCTCTCTCAAAATAAGTAAATAAACATTTTTTAAAAGAAAGAATGTTATGACATAATATTTACAAATATTTAACCTGTCATAATGTGGTTGGAACTGAGAGAGCTAGTTTAGAATATCAACTCATGGTACCTCCTAGAATTGGAAGTTGCATTATTTTTGTGTCAGTATTAAAATAATTGTGAAATTCTTTCCTCATATCTGTGAACACTTACATTTCTACAGATACTTTTTATCACATGAAGACTATAGATTTTGACACTACATGAACTATCTTACAAATAAAGAGTTTACTGTTGTTAACAATGTGCCATCTTATTTTTAAAAATGTTAACGATAAAATAGAAACTTTTTCATACAAATATATTCAAATTACAGCCAGCATCTCTCAGTACCTAGATATTTATTTTCATAATAGCTACTGAAACCTGTACTTTTTGAACTATACAAGCCCAAGCTGTCTTCAAATGTCTTCAAATTCACTGGAAAATGTCTTAAGAGTTTCCTCTGAGGATTGGATGCTAATTGTGTACATACTTTTATTTTTTATGAAATATGTCAACTCAGTGTCCATACAAAAATTAATGACAAACAAAATGTAAAAATTAATTTATTGAAAATTTGGAACATTTATGAGGAAGGGTTTATATTAAAGCAAAGTGATGTTTTTCAAAAATGTTATAAAAATGTACTCCATCCTATGTCATATTCCTGACTTCTCACATCCACTCTTTTTTCAAGCTTAACCCCCAAATTGTTGTCTTTTATCATCATAGTGAATTACTATGGATCCTACTGGCTCTATAGTCTCACAACTTTATTTTCTATTTCATGCTCTCTACTCTGAATGCTTTCTAAAGCATTTTCTCAAAATATAATAACAATTCTCATGCTAGATCTCCACATACTAATGGTTTTTACATTAAATATGGGATGGATAGAAGATAAATATCTATTACAATTACTTCTTGTCAAGATCCTACCCATTCTTATGTCTTGAGGCAATTTTTGCCTTCTTTATGAAGCAGACCTTGAAAATCTCAGTTAGAAATGCTGTTTTCTAACTTTTTAACTCCAACAAAACTTTGTATCACCACATGTCCCTATATTTTATTAAGGTCATTTATATTTATTCCCTTCCCATGTCACAAATCCCATGAGGATTAAATCCATAATTTCCACCTCCCTTTTAGCCCTCCATCCCCCTGTATTTAATTATTCTAAGCACACAAACATGTCCTGAAAAATTATATATGTTATATATATATATATATATATATATATATATATATATATATATATCCGTGTTTAAAATGTAGGGAAAGAGGTGATTTTATATTGAAAATAATATAGGAGTCAGAGGTCATAAAAAGCGATGGCATTTTTGAGTGTAATCTTTGACAAGTTAAAGAATATGGGAAAGGCACTAAACTTCAGAGCCTCAACCCCTTCTAGAAAAGACAGAAAATAAATTTCTTTTTTAACTTTTTTTTCAAAAAATAAATTTATATTAAATGTTGATATTTTCTGAACTAAAATTGCCAGAAATTGGCCTAAAACATTTATATTGACAAAGTGCCTGTGAAAATACTTTTAGGGACCCAAGAGTATCTTGAATCCTTTATTCTGCTGAAATAAATTAACCAAAAATAATATGCTTTTAGGGTATTTTGGATGTGAAACATCCAACAATTCTCATGTCAGGAGGAGACTGAAAGAATAATCAATAGGCATACATTAATTTGTACCAACATTTATCATATTCTCCTTTACATGAGTTTCTCTAATTAGAAACATATAGTTCCAGAAAGCATATTGGTGGACGTTGGTGTTTGATGATTTTCAAAAGATACAAAAGACACAATTTAGTAAATCTAACCCCTAGCATTCAAAGTCAAATAGAAAATCAGGGTAAAAGTAAAAGAAAAATCACATAAATGTACTTAAGAATGTAAAGGACACAGTATTTTATTTTGTTGTGCAGATCATGCTATTAAATTAGGTTTTCTTGAAGCATTCAACTTTTCCCATCCTTATATTTGTAAAATGCATCCCTCTCCAATTGTGTTTATAAAAACTGGTAGTAATGTGCTTGTACTACACTGTTAACAGACACTCTTTGGGCTACGTTGATCTTTGCATTAAGTACCAATGCAGTTCATTTATATAAATGTGCTTCAAGGACCACTGATTCCCTTTACACACCCCATAAATGTCAAACCTTCCTTTGCTAGGAGAGGTGATGTTTTTATGCAGTGTCACTTCCATTCGCCCCATGGGGTAACTGATGCCTTTACTCCACAGGAGATACCCATTACGATTACTGTTGCCTAAGACAGTTGGTCCACTGCTGTTTCTCCACATTCCACTGCTGTGTCCTGCTGTGTGAAGTTGTGTCGCAGTGAGTGCCCGCAGCATTTCTCCCGCATGTGTGCACCGGTGATTTTCCCTCCTCACCTCACCAGATCGCAGCTGTCATCCCGCTGTCATCTGTCTTCTGTGGATGTCTTCCCCAGTAGTGCTGTGTGACACCGGGCATCGCCTCATTGCTTAGGATTTGGCTGAGATCCAGGAACTTGAATTTGGCAGTCCTTATGAATGAAAGCTTTTGCCAATGCACTTACTCATTGTAAGTATATTGAACTTTTACATGCAGGTCAGAGACAAATTTTATCCATGCCTGCATAAATGACCGCAAAGAAATTTAGTTAAATTTACGGAGAATTTCAATGTTAATTTAGACTGAGTAGGAAAATAAAGGAGCCTGTATTTGTCAGTGTTCTCCAGAGAAACAGAACCAATTAGTTCTATAAATAGTACCAATAGGGCATCATATATATGATTCATATTAAGAAATTGCCTTACATGATTATGGAAGCAAGTAAGTACAAATCTGTAGTGTGAGCCAGCAGGTTTGAGATCCAGGAGAGTGGATGGTGCAAGATGAAGTCTGAAGGTAGCTTTCTAGAAAATTCCTTCTTGCTCAGCAGGCTTTTTGTTCTATTCAGGCCTTCAACTGATTGGATGAGGCCAACTCACATCATGGAAACAATTTCTACTTGAAGTTCACTGACTTAAATGTTAAACTCAACCCCAAATTCCCTCCAGGTTGACACATAACATTAGCCATCACAGAGTCTATATCACATTATATTAATTTGGCTTTAAAAAATTCTCTCACTTTTGGTGAACCAGTTTACTAATTATGTAAAGTAATTAGCTTTTCCAAGATGGTTATTTATATTGCTTTCAATTTCAAAATCGCTATATATAACTGATCAGAGGCTTTGATTTAAACAGTACCATTTATAAGTGATATAATTAATGCTGAGGTTAGCAAACATAGTATTAATATGTCCTTTTACACAAAGATTTTTCTGCTTTGATGTTAACTGAAGAACCAATAAGTTAATGAAATACATTAGTATTAATATACATTTAAACAAAATTTTGGGATTTAATCAATATTAGAGATGTGATCAAAGAAAAGGAATAAACATCTTATCAGGCTTCCATCTAGTTTAGGTTTATATTAAAATGCATGCAAATTTATGAAAGTTGCCCCAAGAAATCAAAAATAAAGGTCTGCAAAATGACAGAGCTCAGCTGAACTGAATGCATAAATTATAAATTATGTTGTGGTTTGAAGTAAGGGCTATTGCATTCAATGAAACAGATTTTGATGAGCAAAGGGACACAAAAGGAAAGTTCCAAGAAATAAGAACAGTAAAGAAAAACTGAAAACAGATGGACATAAAAATTGTGTATCTCTACAAATTCAAAAATATTTCATGGGCACTTACAATGTGAAATATATCTTCAGGGTTGAACAAAAAACACTCATATTTTCAAAAGTGGGAAACATAAACACATGCATCAAATATTATAAAACAGGAATGTAATGAAAATACTTTGGGACATAAAGAAAAAAACATTTAAGAAAGGTATATTTTAGACATATGCTTATATAATTCTAATAGTTTATTATTCAATGACTTTGTTGAGGGGAGTTTTTTGTAGTTTTTTTAAAATTTAT
This sequence comes from Panthera uncia, assembly GCF_023721935.1. Classification (NCBI taxonomy): domain Eukaryota; kingdom Metazoa; phylum Chordata; class Mammalia; order Carnivora; family Felidae; genus Panthera; species Panthera uncia. Next base: position 57,600,787 of record NW_026057576.1, read on the forward strand.
TTTTTAGTGTTTTTTATGTTTTTATTTTATTTTTGAGAGAGAAACAGAGTGTAGGGGAGGGGCAGAGAGAAAGGGACACACAGAACCTGAAGCAGGCTCCAGGCTCTGAGCTGTTGGCACAGAGCCTAATGTGGGGCTCCAACTCACGGACTATGAAATCTTGATCTGAAGCTGAAGTCGACCACTTAACCAACTGAGCCACCCAGGCACCCTGTTTATTTCTTTTAATACACATTTACACTCCGGTTACATAGTCTCCCTAAATAATAAATGTATTTATTCAGATTGCATGTGGTCACACACATATATGCACACAGTTCATGTTAGGATTCAGGTAGTAAGCCTTCCCTTAAGACAGGAAATTTTATTATACTTCATATGACTTGTGGGGACAAAAAGCCGAGTTAAGGAAAATGCTGCTATTTGTCATATGGATGTTCCAGGGAACCCATGAAGCATCAAGCACTGCTTATTTCTTCTTGCATAAGACAGAAGATACAGAAATATGCATGACATACTGAAAAGTCAGTTGTGCAAGAGTGAAGTGTCTTACATTCCGCCTAATTTTCTCTGATCTTCTAGTGATGACATTAATTTGGTACCAAGGTTACAAATTGCTCTTCTGCACCCAGATACCAAGGTGTGTGAATTTTGTCCCTCCAAACAGTCGAGGCCATCTGAGGAAATTTACAAGTAGAACTGATCCTTCAGTCACTCAACATATTTATAGATATGTCAGTTCTGCTCAAAGTAGAGCATGCCAAGATAGTAACTCTTCACAGATTCTGTAAGACTTGCAAAGAGGCTTATGGGAACCACCTTTTAATTAGCGGACAGAGTTTGCTCCTCTTTGGGACACATTAACCCTAACCAACACACCAAGATTCTGAAATCTGTCAGCGGAGAAATACTGGCAATCATTCATTTTGCTTCTTTCCACTGAAATGTTTCCCAAAAGATAATGATTTCTCAGTTAAAACACAAGGAGGAAATGATTTTGAAATTCCACTTGACAGCATTTTGTAAATTGGAACCCCAAATTCTTCGTATCACTTTTCTGTTTAGATTACTCCATTACACTACTTAAAAATAACATAAATTCTATTGTTTTTGAATGCCTGCATTGCACAGACAAATTTTATAACTTTATATATTTTATTAAAGAAATACGTGGATTTTCTCCATATTTAGCTTAATAGAACTTGAATCAAACTGAAATGTTGTATCTTATTTCAATTAAATATGCATCAAATTTACACAATACACTCTTGCAGATTCTTCTCTCCTAAAGGATTTTGATGATATTTTGTTAATCTATTGCCAAATATGTAGACTTAACAAATCAGGTCAATGGATATAAAATTAAAAGACTCTTTTGTTTAACAACCTTGCACTTGTTCATTATGTAATGTAAACCTATAGTTTTGTTTTATGGTGTTTTTATGTATTTTGTTTTATGCAGATTTTATTTTTAAAAAGGGTATTTTGGATCTTTTAGTAGTATTCTATTTTATTTTGATTATATACGTGGGATGTGGCTCCTTTTTGTGTCTTAAGGGTAAAACCATTTTTTTCTAATTTTTTTTCCTTTTCTTTTTTTTTTAAAGTTTATTCATATTTGAGAGACAGAGAGAGACAGAGCATGAGTGGGGGAGGGGCAGTGAGAGGGAGACACAGAATCTGAAACAGGCTCCAGGCTCTGAGCTGTCAGCACCGAACCCGACGTGGGGCTCGAACTCACAAGCTGTGAGATCATGATCTGAGCCAAAGTCGGATGCTTAACCGACTGAGCCACCTAGGCACCCTAAGGGTAAAACCATTTAATTTTAAGCCAGTCAAGTTATGATGCTACTAGTATGACTTACTTAAAACTATAAATGATATATTTGATTCCTCTATCTTTCTCCTTTTCTTCCTCTAGAAAGATTTAGTTGAGATAACATTTAATTTTCACTGATCTGTAAAAAATATTATTGAAATATATAACATTAACATTTCAGTTTAATATTACAGTTATGAAAATATTTCTTAATGTATGAAATTCTGTTGAATAAGTATAATAGACTTGGAGAAATTACAGAATGTTAATCAAAAATAAATATCTGATATTTTTAAATGTTAAACTTTTTAGAATATATGCCCCTTTTCAGCTCATTGTCTGAATATTGATAGTTTAACCACTTACATTTACTCAACTAATTACTATTAATAAGTAATATGCTCATTTTTTCTAATATTTGTATAACAAGGAAGATGTAGAGAAGCAAAAATGACCATTCATTATCACAATTGAGAAAGATAAGAGCCAAAGGGTCTGAGAAAATGCACACTATGCAATCTCTATAGTACCAGTAAATGGGTGAAAATAGTCTTTAACATATTATCTTGGTAGCGAACTGACATCTGGATTCAGGTGCAGAATGGGAGCCCCCTGCTTCTCTACATTAGTGCACTAAATTAGCAATCAACTACTTCATTGTGGAATCCAGTGCTGTTTCCAAACAGAGAATGCCAGCATCCGATGTCAGGGTTGCTAAGTGCCTGATTACACTAAGACAATGAAGGGCTGCCAAAGCTTTCCTTTCGTCTAGCTTTTACACTAAAGCCAAGAGACATTTGGTATGCAGAACAGAACGTAGTCAAATATGGGTAATTGAAAGATTTAAATTAGGTTGTTTCTGTGTGATCCCCTTTTCTTACAATCACATCCTTCTACTTTCCCTGGCCGTGGAAAGGGTGTGTTTGGATCTACATTTCTTTTTTTAAGGAAATGATGTAAAGATCTACTAAAAAAATCAATTGTTTATATTTGTTCTGTCTTCATCCATCCTAATGTGGTTTTAAGATTTGTGCACAGTTTTATTTAACGCAATTGTTATAATCTCTAGGCATCCCTTGTTGTAATTAAGGGCTTAACAATCAGTTTCCCAAAATTATATTGGATGTTCCCAGTAAAAATTTACACAGAGGCATTTTCTCTGCCTTGACTTCATACACACACGGTAACACAGTTCTCATCCTGTACCAGGTCTTGGTGTTAGTTTTAGCCACAGGCTCCCTGAAAATAGACAAGTTGATTAATGATAAAATGAAGGTTATTCACTTCCAAAATTATCTGACATGCCTGTAATATTTGATCACTGAACAAAACAATCCTCCATTGTCCCCTAACTTACTTAGAGCTCTGTTTCCTCAAATGGTTTCATTAGTGTTCCACCTTAAATTCTACACCTAGCCAATGTAATATCCACACGAATGCTTCAGGATCTCACATTTATACACATTTATATGATCAGTCCGGACTTAAGTCTCTTATACATCCAACTTCATGCTGCCATGTCTATTTGAAATATTGTGATTATTGTTCCAATCAAAGGGGCTACTACAGAGTTCTCTGTTCTGGTAATGGCATTACAAAGTAGAAATTTGTCAATTAATTATTTTGCTTCTTTCCTCTTCCTGCAATATCTTACATGCTTTCAGACCCCAGGCATGTCTTGCACTCTGTTTTGTCTTACTCCAGTCTTGTCACATTAAAGATATGTGGGATGCTTTCTTGTTCCCTTAAACAATTCTCCATCAACTATAGGAGAAAGATAAACCTCCTGTAAGAAGACATTGAAACCCTTCATAATTTAGGCCCTACTCATATTACAAAACTCATCTTTTATCCTCCCCTACCTGAGGATCCTATCTTCCCCTACCCTATATACTTTATGAACCAGCACACTAGATTTTATATAGTTTCCTGATAAACCAGGTTCTTTTGTGCAACATTAGCCATTTATATTTTGTGTCAGAAAATACTCATTAGCCCCTATACTGCCCAGCTTCACTGGGCTTTTGCTTAGTCTCTGTTTTCCAGAAGATGCTCCCCCACATCATTCCAGCTGGCTAATATATATCATTATTTAATTCTTTCTAAATGTTGTGATGGTTAATTTTATGTGTCAACTTGAGTAGTTCAAAGGGTGCCCAAGTTACACATTATTCCTGGATGTATGCTTTAGGGTGTTTCTGAATGAGATTAGCATTTGAATAAGTGGAATTAGTAAAGTACAAGTCTTCTCCAATGTGAGTGGGTATTAGGCAATCCACTGAGTGCCTAAATAGAGCAAAAGGTGGAGGAAGGAGGAATTTGCTTCCTCTTACTTCCTGCCTACCTACTTGATGCTACACAGGTCTTCTCCAGCCCTTACACTTTGATTTACACTCTTGGCATCCCTGGGACTCAGGCCTTCAAACCTGGACTGTAATGACCCCAAGGGCTTTCCTGGGTCTCCAGCCTGAAGACAGGAGATCATGGAAATTCTCAATGGCCTCATTATGTGAGTCAATTCCTCATAAAAATATTGATCTGTTTCTCTGAAAAACTTTGACTAATAGAAATGTTACATCACTTAGAAATTTAGCCTAAATCACTGCACAAGTTTCAAGTGTCTCACATTTTGACTTTCTTGCGGATCTGCAACTGTCTCTAACTCTGTAAATTGACTAACTCACTTGTGTCTCTTTCTTGGTTGTAGGAGGAACCAGATGCAACAATTTATCCTTCACCTTAAAAGGAATATTTTGACATGCCCCACACATAAATAAAAATAATGATTAATTTTTTATTAAGATTCAGTTAATTTTTTGAAAACCTTTTCAAATATATACATAGAAAATAATTCAAACTATATCTCACAGGCTTGGAAAGTTTAGAATCTGCATTGAAAGGAAAACAAAAGCTAATGAATTAAAACTTTTGTGCTATACACTGAGAAAAAAACAGTACGAGTTTAAATGAAGCAAATCTGAGATGTTAGTCATTATCAGACAGAAGTTATGGCTTAAACAAGAAGAAAAGTGTGTCTGTATCAGTGGGGCACATTATCTTGCTTGAGGACTCCCAGAACCTATCTTTCAAAGGTAACTTGAAAAAGACAGAAACCAGAGTTAAGTGTTGTGACATAAGAGTGTTGGGAATTACAAAGTGGAGGTGACATTCGGGTTAGAATTCCAGTTAGAGCATTAACCCCGCTTTGTGTGTGTAGGATACTGTTTGAATTCAGGTGCCCCAGGGATATCCAGCATTTACCTTTGTGTTGGTAGAAAATATTTTGTCATTTTTTAAACATTTTTTTATTTGTACCTTATCTTAGGACCTATATGAAATATACATGTAAGACAATGTCTACTCCTTGTCTGAAAATGTATGAGCTAAAACTACTTATGCTAACATTTCCCATGATGGCAGTGACTACAGTTTGGAGTCATGGCAAATTGGGTTTCAGTCCTGGCTGTGTCACTTACTAATTGTGTGATTATTAGAAAGATTTTAACTTTTCTAGTCCTCAATTACCTCGTTTGAAAAGCACAGGCAATAATAATAACTACCTCAGCAATTATGAGGATGAAACGAGATGATAGACACCTGGAAGTAATTACATGCCCAATACATCTGTTTATTATCAATGTCAGGTGTCTAACATCTGTAATGTTGCCTCCAATATCTCCTTCCTAAAGTTAAAAGTCTCACTATGTTTTTATTGTTGTTGTAATTTTTAAATGATTTAAGTCTATTGTTCTGGAATATATATAAATAAAGAAGGAGATATAGTTCCAGCAGAATGTCTTATATTGTGGATGTGCACGTTTTAGCATATACAAACATTATTCATTCTTATTTTTATATCTAAATATTGCTTTAAAAAGAGATGAAATAATATAAAATCCTGCATAATAAGAAAAAAAATAGTTTGATATAGTATCAATATAAAAATAGTGTGCTATTAATTTAGGGCAGTGACAGGAACAAGCTCACAAGGACAATGACAGGAGTGAAATGGTATATTTTTTGAAAAGTATATGGTATGGAAAAGTGAAATGGTATACTGTTTGAAAAGTCTGAAGAAATTATCCAATATATAGAAGTGAGAACATTGATCATGTAGAATTTTAAGCCATAACACCACTTTTATATATGTTATCCAATATTTACCTTCAAATGTTTATCTTAAAATATTGTCTCTTTCTAGTTAGGTTAATCTTTTTCCCTTCTTTCCTAATGAACGTAGATGACAACATCAGCCTAACTGGAGATAGAATTCGGTTATGACTCTATAAAACTGTTTATTCTTCTGCCCTTTCTTAAAATGTTTAACCACATTTTATTTCAAATATTATTATACAAAGTAGGTTAATACTTAATCTCTTTTTTTAAAGAATCCAATATTAGTTTTAAAATCCAATACTATGAAGAATATGTGGAATACATTTTGTGAACTTCAGTCATTCAATGAGCATTAGTTGGACACACAATATTCCAGATCCCTGGAAATACACCTTTGAAAAACACAAATGTTTCTGTCTCCATGGACCTTATGTATTTGTACACTTTGAGATATTAAGTGAACAGATCCAGGCAATATCTTTTCCCCAGACTCCGCTCCTTTCAAACACTCTAAATTTTAAAATGAACAGATAATAATCCTTAATTAAAATACTTGGAATAAATAAACAAGAATATTTACAAAGGAAATGCGAGTCACACTGAATAAATTATGACTGAGACATACATCTTTGGTTAGTACTAGACGTCAACTACATGCAGCACAGTAAGATACGGCATAAAGTAGGTTGTAACATAATTTACAAATGACTAAAACTTTCCTAAAATTTACAAATGACTTACAAATTTCCTAAAATTTGGAAATTTAAGGTATTTTGACATGTTAATTATGAAGCTTCTGCTTACATAAGAGACAGAGATTGAGAATGAGAGAGAGAGAATGGGAGAGATATTTAAAGTAAGGAATTGGCTTCTCCAAGATGTGCAGTTGGCAAGCTGCAGACCTAGAAGAATGAACAGTGTAGTTCTAATCTGAGTCCAAAAGCCTGAGAACAGATGGTGTAAATTCCAGTCTTAGTCCAAGGCCTGAGAACCATGAGAGCTGATGATGTGAGTCCAGTCTGAGTCCAAGTGTGAAGGTAGATGCAGACTGATGTTCCAGGTTGAAGATAGCCAGGAAGAGAAAGAGAACTCTTTCTTACTCAGCCTTTTATTCAGTTCAGGTCTTTAGTGGATTGGATGTGGCCCAACACCATTGGGAAAGACAATCTTCTTTACTCAGTCTACCAATTCTCATCTAGAGTCACCATCACAGATATACCCAGAAATAATACTAAGCTAAATGTCTGGCACACTGTGGCCCAGTCAAACAGATACATAAAATCATTGATCACAGTATCATAGAAGAGAGAAGCAACAAAATAATTGAGTGCATTCATGTGAGTCACATTGTCTGTATTCATATATGGATCTCAAACTATGTAGTTATATGACTTTATTAACACTTGGAGGTTAAAAGAGGAAGGGGTTTACAATGATATTTACTTATACTTGGTGTTTAAAACAAACATATATGTTTATTTAAATAAAATAATAAAATGGAGGGGCGCCTGGGTGGCTCAGTCGGTTAAGTGGTCGACTTCGGCTCAGGTCATGATCTCTCAGTTAGTGAATTAAAGCTGTGCTGACAGCTCAGAGCCCGGAGCCTGTTTCAGATTCTGTGTCTCCCTCTCTCTGACCCTCCCCCGTTCATGCTCTGTCTCTCTCTGTCTCAAAAATAAATAAACATTAAAAAATTTTTTAAAAAAATAATAAAATGGATACATTTTAAATTTAGAAATAGTTTTTTTCATTATTTCATAATTAAAACTCTATAACTAATTTACACTTCTAGTCATGAGACTGTAATAACAATCAGACTAGACATTTCAAACTAGACAAATAACTGAAGGAAAAAGCACAAAATAAATGTTTTTAGATGTTGGACAGCATACAGTTCAGGACCATGATCTATGAGTAAGGATGCTAAATAAGATAAGCTTCACGATTATGCCAACTTTCTGCCTTGAGACATTTTCTAAACCACAGTATGTATGTGAGGACAGTTGCAACATATAGAACATGCTGCCTTGTTAGGATGAGATCAGAGTGAGAAATTACACAGATACCTAAATATTTTAGAATGAAATGCTGGTGATAAGGCAACTAGGCAGGGAAAAAGATCTGTATATAAGAGCCTTCCCTTGAGTTTTGGGCTAGATCTCATGCATGCCTACTCTTTGCATGAGTCCAGAAAAAGAACAACTATTGGGAACAAAACAACTACTGGCATAAGAACAAGTATCCAAGGACTGTGAGATGAGTATCCCTGGAACTCCTAGAAGACAATTGTGTTGAAAACAATCATAATGGAAGGGCACACTGAGCATTCAGCGATCAGCAGGGGACCCCGAATTCAGTAGAGACCACAGAGACCCCTTCCCATAGTGTTGGGACTAAACTAGACTAGAAGCAAACTCTACATACAAGTGAATACTACATACCTAACACAATCTAAAATAGTCTTCAAAAAGGTCAAGATAATTGCCAAGTAAATTGATTTCCTGCCATGATAAAACTCCCACTCCAGTCCAGTGGTATACTATCCATAATGATTGGTGTACATCCAAAATTATATGCAAAGAAGCAAGGCTGTGTGATTCATAAAGATGAAATTTTTTCTTGATCAATAGCGCTATCCAGAAATCGCTGAAAAGATTGAAATAGCAAGCAAGGACATTAAAGCAGTGGTTATAAAATAATAAAACCTATTAAAGAAAAGATGAACAGGATGTGAAACAAGGAATTTAGTGGTAAATGGAACCTTTAAAAAGTAATCAAATGGAAAAATTTAAATTAAAATATGAAATCTGAAGGGGAAAAAGTCACTAGGCAGGGTTACTAGCATATTAGACAGTGTAAAAGGAAAGAGAGAACATGATGCCAGAGAAATAGAGATTATATCAAAGGAAGTACAGTGTGTAAAAATTGTGGAACTGAATGAACAGAGCCTCATTGATTTGTGGGAAAAAATACAATTTTATATGAAATTTTAGGTACATGCATGGAATTTTAGGCGTGGAATGTAGGTGGGCAGAACAAAGATTTTAAAAATTACTGAAAATGTTCCAGTTGTTTGAGAAGCATAAACTTGCATAGTCAAGAAAATCAACAAGTCTCAAGTAAGATAAACATAAAATGACTCATGGGAAAATCATAATCAAAAGGCTGACAATTGGTAATAAGGATCACATCTTAAAAGCAGAGAAATGAAAATATGGATCATGGACAAGTTAAAAGTGACAAGAAAAGACTTATGTGAAACTGTGTAAGCCAGTAGACACAGAGATAAAATCTTAAGTGACTGATGGAAAACAAAACAAAGCAGAACAAACAAAACAGAACAAACCTTGTCAACCTAGAAATCTGTTCAAGTAAGAAAATCCTTAAATTGAAAGCAAACTATGTAAATTTTCAAACAAATAAAAACTGAGAGTATATATTGTTAGCAGACTAGGGCAATAAAACTGTTATAGAAAGTTCTTTAGGATTTCACACAAAATTTGGACCTATATAAGGAAATGGAAAACATCAGAAATTGTAAATATACGAAAAATACATAAATATTATGTCCAGTTTCTTCATTCTTTCATTATCTTCTCTGAAGATAATCCAATATGTAAATCAAACATTATGACAGAATATTTCAGTTTAAAATATATATAAAAGTAAAATGTGTGTTTTAAAGTATAAAATACGACACAAAAATAACAATAATAAGTAAAGAGATTGGGAGAAACTTTCGGAGGTGATGGATATGTTTAGGCATAGATTATGGTGACAATTTCATAGGTACATACTTCTCTCCAAGCGTCCAAGCTCATCAAGTTGTGTGCATTAAATATATGCATCTTTTTGTATGTCAATCATAACTCAATATAATGTTTTTAAATAAATGTATGATAACACTATCACAAAAGATGGAAGATAGAAAAATAAAACTTTAAGATTCTTAAAACAAAACATGAATGATCTAGGGATATGTGTAGCAATATGGATTAACTTCAAAAAAGAATATGTTGAGTAAAAGAAAACAGACACAAAAGAGTGCACCCGATGACTTATTTATATGACCTTCCAGAAAAGGCAAATCCAGGCAGTAGTGAAAACGATCAGAACAATGTTGAGAAAGAGAGTAGGGTCAGAGGGGATGATGATTTACTGGAAACGTGCACAAAGGAGGTGTGTGAGTGACAGACATATTCTATGTCTTGATAGGTGCATAGGCTACATGGATGTAAGCATTTGTAAACCCATATGCAGATTGCCATACTAAAGATCTGTGTGTGACACTGCATACAAATAATACTTCAATAAAAATAAATCATTTTAATAAGAAATAACTATGTTTAAATTTTTTAAGTTTATTTATTTGTTTTGAGAGAGAGAGGGAAGGAGGAGGAGAGAGGCAGAGAGAGGATCCCAAGCAGGCTCCACACGCTCATCGCAGAGCCCTGACTTGGGACTCGAACTCACAAACTGTGAGATCACGACCTGAGCTGAAATCAAGTGTTAGATGCTTAACTTAGGTGCCCCAGAAAAAACTATTTAAAACATATGACTTAGATATTCTCATTCTTGCTTTATCTCCTACCCCCAACCACAACCCTGCCAATACCTGAAATATTAGATGATTTAGAAAGCATATTGAAATACACAGAAACTTTGAAAATTATCTAGTTTATTTCAAGAGTAATTAAATAATATTCTTTATCCCATATACAAAAAGATTCCTGGAAATGATAAAGGTGTAATCTCAATACCCATTACATTCACACAGTTTTGCTCTCCTTAAATAAGCATTAGCTCCAAAGAATCATTAACGTGGGAATAAAACTTGACACTGAGTTTAGGACATTATTGTAATTTCCTGTACAAACACAGGGGCTTATAGTATTGTTAATACAAGTTTGCATTTACTCTGCTGGCCAGGGTACTGGCAATTTCCCTTAATTATAAAAAGTCCTTATGCTTAGAGCATAATGCACATAAGGACAAGGCAAAATGTTAGCAATTAATTCTTAAGTAGGAAGCCATGTGGGTACAATACAGCATGAGTTATTCCACAGTATTTCAAATCCCACAAAGGGGCACTATCATCAAGAGGTTCAAAATAACTGGCTTCAAACATATAGTTAAAATTAATACAAAATGTACTGCCTTTGGAACCCAGTGTGAGCTGCATGAACCATTTTAGACAAATACTTAGCCTAATCTCACACCAACTGTAAATCATGGACTTTTCTCTTTTCAACTCTAAAAACTGTGGCTTGATTTTCTAGTGAGCAATTCTAGCATTCTTAAAATTAAAATTTTAAAGAAATGGCATGTTAGTCTAAAAAAGATTTAAAAAAATGTTCAGCTTGTCAATAATCTGTCTCCCATACTAATTTCTTAATGGAGGTGCCCTGACATTTTTTAATGAAACATAAGGTTGTTCAATTTTTCCTCTCTTCATACAATAGGTGGTCCTTCTTTATCATTGGAGCAATTTTTTTTTCAGATTAAATGTGCCAAGAGTAGAACTTAGTCTGTGCACACATTACAAATATCATTTTTCCATTAATAAAAAATATCATACATATAAAGCTAAAATAATATTTCTGTGAAAGTATATGAGCATAAACATAACATAGTATGTGGCGATATTATATGCAACAAAGATTTTAAAAAGCAGAAGCAAAGATGGAGAGAATAGTATACAGAAAGGAGATAGATTTTAAATGCATATCTGTTTACTTAAAAACAAATAAAAAGATATTTGAGATCAGAATGTAATCATTGTTTTCTGTATATTTTTCTAAAGTTGTTGATCTTTGGATTAGTTTCCTAGGTCTTCTGTACAAAGTACTGCAAACTGGGTGGCTTATTACAACAGAAATTTATGCTACCACAGTTGTGGAGGCTAGAATCCAAAATCAAGGTAGAAGCAAAGGTCATACTCTCCTATTTAATGATATTATTTTTCCTGCTTCTCTCCTAGATTCTGGTGGCTACCAACAATATTTGGAATTCCTAGGTTTGTATTTTTGTTATTCCAATTTCTATTTCCATCTTTACATGGCCATCTTCTGTATGTGTTTGTGTGTGTGTGTGCATGCTTCTAAATTTCTCTCTTTTTAAAAGGTACCAGTCATACTGGATTTAGGGCATACTCTGATCCAGTATGACCTCATCTTAACTGCATAGACCCTAATTCCAAAAATCATCTTGTTCATAGGATCTAGGGGACATGAATTTTCAGGGGAAAATATTGAATCCAATACAATCATAAACAAAATATTTTTAATGTCAACTCTAGAGAGATAATCTCATTCAACGGAGTATTTGGAATTATGATATTGTGACTTTTACTCATCTATTTCATTGTTCATTTGCAAATATTTATAGAACACTTACACAGTGATAGTTGCTGTGGTTACTCCTGGTGGTAAAAAAATGTAGATAAACAAATAAGAAAAATACACAACTTACTACTATGTTAAGTCTTAAGTTTATCATTATTGGCTCTGAAAAATAGATGTGTTACCAAATTGTTAAACATGAAATATTCAATGTCATTTCTACAATGGAAGTGTCCCATGTAGGGTTCTCTTTTATTCCATATGGGCCATTTAATGCTTCACTGTCAATTTCTTGGGTTTACCCAAGAAATGATTTACTCAATGTTCCTTAAAAAAGGAATGATCACAACAGTAGCAATCCCACCTTAGAGATAATAATGATCTGATAACATTATGACGGTATTTAGCAGAAAAATAAGATTAGTCAAATTTTTCCCTAAAACATAACACCCTACATAGATACCATGTGCAAACTATATATATATTTAAAATATAAATGGGGCGCCTGGGTGGCTCAGTCGGTTAAGCGGCCGACTTCGGCTCAGGTCATGATCTCGCAGTTCATGAGTTCGAGCCCCGCATCGGGCTCTGTGCTGACAGCTCAGAGCCTGGAGCCTGTTTCAGATTCTGTGTCTCCCTCTCTCTGACCCTCCCCCATTCATGCTCTGTCTCCCTCTGTCTCAAAAATAAATAAACGTTAAAAAAATTTTAAAAATAAAATAAAATATAAGCAATATGAAACTCTATTACCTGCTAAGTTCTCAAACTCAGATTTTGGTAATAAAATATCTAGAGCTAATTAGGCTAATTTTCAACCAATTTCTGGCTCATCATACAATGATTTTCTAAATATGCTGTGGAAGTCACTGTATTCCAGTTATCTGCAATGACTATTAACCACAGACATTCTTTAGCCTGTGGCCTAAGACTACTAACTTATTGATTCAGAATCTTTGTTGATAAGTATAACAATTTGCATTTAAGTTAGTTCTCTAACAGATTCTTCCATTAAAGCTTAAGAACCATTGTTATAGCTCATAAACAGCATTACTTAAAAGGAAAATAAGCTCTTCCAACATGGAATGTTATAGCATGGAAAAACTGAAATGGGGTAAAGGGGTTAGGAGAGAGCAATTGGAAAGGTGTTTGAACAAATGGTAGGAAAGAAATAGTTATAGGGTGGGTGAGAAGAATTGGCAAGGAAGGCGATCTTAAATCTTTGTTGGTGAGATAAAATGCCCAAAAGTCATAGTCAAATATTGATGAAATGTTATCTTACCTATGGGCAAAACCTAGAGACACACACATTTTTTTTATTTTGGCATGAGATTTTTTACTAGCATTCAGACTAATTTAGTTTCTTGAAACCTGACCAGTTTTCCTCCTTAGAAGTGAAGTGACCTCACCTATCTATGAAGAATATAAAAGGACAAATTATGAGCTTACTCTAGTGGCTATAACCTTATTCCTCCATTTATGGAAATTTACTTGAAACACTAAAATATTCCTCCAGAAATCTAGGGTCAAGTGAAATCAAGGTAAAAATATCATAGTTAGCTAATGTTACCCAGCCCTCCTGCAAACGTGTTTTACCAAGTTACATTTCAGTTATTATATATTGAACAGCAAAAAAGTCCCTCCATTTCTCAGACGATGGGGCAAAACGAGAGGAGAAGCAAAAATTCCAGCTAAGTTTACAAGTGGCAAAGTGGCTCAGCTGAGGGAATTTGAGCGGAATGGACACACTCAATGGTTCTGTATAGCCTGTAGGAATAATTTGTCAAGACCTTCTGATCTGGCCTCTGCTTATTTCTCTTAACTATGTCTCCCAGTTCTCTTGATAAGCACCTTATCATCTTAGTATACTGAAGTTAGCCCTGTCCATCTCCTGAGCACATGCTGCATCCATTGCCTAGAAGGTTCTTTCTATTTGCCTGTCTCAGAGCTACACATTTTTTTCAGAAAAAAAATATCTTTATCATAAAGAAAATACAAAGCAAGACAGAGAAGGAGGGGGGTGGTGGGGTGGGGGGAAGATCTGGAAAAAAGATGTCACTAAACATGCTGCCCAAATATGGTTACCTGCTATGGAGGAGAGTGTTTTGTCCCTTATCCCATCTGCATTTCCTGATTCAAAGAACACTGCTCCTACCAGGGCTGGGCCTAGGGAGCCCCACTTTGCAACATACTGTCTTCCAGGGAGTTTGGAAAAGGTTGTATAGTTCTCAGGCTTTCAACATATAGAAGGCAGCACGGAGAAGGCAAGGATGTTACAGCATCTTATTTCAGCTTCAACCCCAGCCCCATCCCTCAGTATTTGTTGATGCCAAAGGGACAGACCCTATGAAGTTGGGACAATGTAAGTAGCAGTAGGCTGAGCAATGAGGCATATTGACGAGGAAGTGAGCAGCATCAACTTGGTTTAGAAGCTGGCCAGGAGGCAGAGTACAATTGAAGAGATGCTGAAGAATTGCGGGAAAAGGTAATTTGGAATCCATAGTCCATCTCTTCCCAGTGTGTCAGTAGCAGAGCCATTCCTTCGTCAAGGGTCTCCAAGGGTGTCCCTTTCACCATATACAAGAAGACCTACATAGCCAAGTAGTGGATGATGTTGGTCAGGGTCAGGATCAGGACAACAGAAATGCTGAATAGAGCCATGTGCAGTAGTCCCACCACGATGATGTGGGCCAGCCAGATGCTTTGGTGATTCGCCAGTCTAGTGTTGGGGTTTTCTTTGCTATGTGCCACCCCCATATTTGCCTGCCAGTTTCAGAAGCCCAACTTGCTTGAGGTTCAGCCCTCGCTTCTACACTTGTGTCTCCTGGAAGCCTGAGCTACACATTTTTTAAATGTTTATTTATTTTTGAAAGAGAGAGAGTATGAGTGTGGGAGGTGCAGAGAGAGAGACAGGGAATCCCAAGCAGGCTCCACACTATCAGCACAGAGCCCAGTGCAGGGCTTGAACTCACAAACTGTGAGATCATGATCTGAACTGAAATCAGGAGTCAGACCTTCAACCAACTGAGCCACCTAGGTGCCCCCTGAGCTACACAGTTTTAGTGGCGTCACTCTGTTATCAACTCTTTAAAATTCTTAAACATTGCAGTTGAAAACTATGCATAACCTTTTACACACTCACATTTTACCTTTTCTATACCTCTGTTAAAACATTTATTTAATTATGTGAGTTACTAACACATCTCTCTTCTCTGGTAGCCTGATTGTTTCCAATGGTAGCTTTGCTTTCTTTATTTTGACACTTGGGTCTATATCTTTGTAGCTCCTGACATTTTTGAACTTTATCGGAATCCTGTGATTCTGGAAGAGAGCTACAGTTAGAGAAAGCCCCTCACCTTTCTGTGTTCTGGAAACAGCTTACTGGGAACAACCATTCTTCACCACAAGATTTAGATAAAACTTAATGATGCCCTTCCCTTTTGCTTCTCTATGCCAGCCCTCCAAATTCCCATCTCTCGCTCATAAAAATTAGCTGAATCTCTTGTGCTCACTGATCAATCAGAACAAAATGCCCCTCAACAAAACTTTGCTAAAGTTGCTCTCTTCCCAAAGCTTGTGAAATTTGACCCACCTTCAGCAGCACACAACTCCTCCTTGATAGCCTTTCCTGGAATAGGCTACCTAAGAGAAAAGACTCGCTTCCTCTCTACCCTATCTTGCCATTCAGTACTTTTGCTTCTCCCTGGCTGTTCACTCCTCCCTATAAAATAAAAGCCCCTTTACTCTTGGTCAGAATATTCTCTCTACTGCAATCATCCC
This sequence comes from Panthera uncia, assembly GCF_023721935.1. NCBI lineage: Eukaryota > Metazoa > Chordata > Mammalia > Carnivora > Felidae > Panthera > Panthera uncia. Next base: position 57,616,840 of record NW_026057576.1, read on the forward strand.
TCTGAATTAAGTCTTTCCTTACATAGATGTGGATTCATTTCTTATTTGATAATGCTTAATAAATATTTTCATAGATTGATGAATTAAAGGTAAATGCATCTTTTACCACTGCCTCTTCAAATTTTCCACACTTCTTTTCTAACAAACATACTGTCATGAACCTCAAAACTAATCAATATATCCTTATGTTTAATTGACCTCCTTACCCATACCTTTAGTTTACTATGGCTGCAAGTGTATGCTATCTCTGTTCCATTTCTGTTGTACTGGTTTTGACTATGATCATCTCCTCGTTTAGACAAACCACAATAGCTTCCAACTCACTCTCCCTTTTTGAATCTCTTCCTCTTTACATTAATTTTTGCCCCCTTAGTCATCTTTGCAAAATAAAAATAGTTCCTTCTGTGTCATTCCTTATGGAACAAACTTAAATGGCACTCTGTAACCTATAGGAAAAAGTTCAAACTTATTGTCTTATTATAGAGAGAGATTAATTGTTAGACTGGCAGATCCCATTCTGCTCTTACTGCTGTTTGTGCTTGAACAATAATTTTATGGACTTCCTATCCATCATAACCCCAGATCACTCTTGTATGCTTTCATGTGTTATATAATTTGTGTTATTTACCTGATGCAAGTTATTTACTTAGAAAGTTCATGCCTAGAAAACCCCTATTCTTCTGCAAATTGCGTTCAAATTTCACTTCCTTAAATGCATGTCATTCGAATTCCAATCAAGATTAGGTACCCAATTGTCTTTTCATATTTGACTTAATGTAGTACTTTCAACATATATTGAAGTGGCCTATTTATGTAACTTTTTAGAATCAGACCTTACCAAGTCAATGTTTAATATGATTCTAGAAACACAATTATCACTCCATAAATGTTTTGTATGTTAATTATATATACACGTTTCTATCATTTAATACGTTTTCTGATTATAAAATAAATATATATACTCTAGAGCTACTAGAAAATAGCATGGCAGGGCGCCTGAGTGGCTCAGTTGGTTAAGCATCCAACGTAGTCTCAGGTCATGATCTTGCAGTTCATGGGTTTAATCCCTGCGTCGGGTTCTTTGCTGACAGTTCAGAACCTGGAGCCTACTTTGGATTCTGTGTCTCCCTCTCTCCATCTGCCCCTTCTCCTGCTCACACATACACACACTGTCTCTCTTTTTCTCTCAAAACTAAATAAACATTTAAAAAGTAATAAATAAAATACATACATAAATAAAAAGAAAATAGCATGGCAACGATTAGAAGAAAAATCAGTTTTCCCATAAATATGCATTTTTTAAATTTTTCTAATTTTGAGTAACCATTTTATTCATAACATTCTGTCTCAATCTCCATAAATAAAATGTAGTTTCATATGGTTTTATTCATAACATTCTGTCTCAATCTCCATAAATAAAATGTAGTTCATATGGTAAATATGGTATAAAATACTGCGTATTTCTTTATTACATAATTTTAAAGATACAATTTTAATTGTTAAATCTTATTAAATTAGTTACTAATCTGATACCACAACACATTGATTTAAATATTTCACATCTGGTAGACATTTGCATTGTTTCTGAATTTTTACTAATATACATACAACATTATGACATCTGCATAAATAAGTAGTCAGTTACAAGTAAAAGAATAGTCTGATTTTATAAATTTAGAGCATATTAAGAAGTATACCAATATATTATACATAAGAATACATAGGAGGAAGTGTCATAAATTTAAAAATATATATGTGATATATATTATTATATTTGCCTATATGTATTTGCCTATATGTATGCCTCCATCAATAAACACTTGACTGACATATGACTATGTGTGTGTGCTTGCAAGTATGTATTTTTCGACATGCAATTTTTTCCCTCTGGTGTGTATTTTGTTACCTTGAGTCACCTACTCCTTGTAAGTAATAGGTTAACTTATATTCACCCTAGCTCTACCTTTTTTCATATATAAATGCAATAAGAAAATTAATCCTGGATGTAAATAATATAAAATAACAAAGGGGAAAGTATCACCTGGTCTCTTAGACTAAGCACTAAATTTTAAGGCTCTTAGTATATATAACCTTACCTCAGGCATTTCTTGCACTTATAAAGATCAAGAAATTTAGCAATCATTATTATGCTATTGTTTGTATGTTTATTAGACCTCATGCTGCCTGGTTCTTCCTTCACAGTGATGTCTCCATTTGCTTGCTATTCTATCCCAGTCTCTGAAACTTGTAGGGCTTCAATACATATTTGCTGAATAAACTAATAAAGCCTACAAATTAATTTGGGAAAAAGTGAGATTCATGCTTTCATAATTAGAGTAAAATTTAATATTGAGTTCCTCTCCACCATAGGTAAGAATATGTTCCTAATGTGTTGAAACTGTTTAATATTGAGATACTACACTATCAGGTCAAGATATTCCAGTAAGTTACTGCATCTTTTATTTTAAATTTTTTTAACATGAAATTTATTGTCAAATTGGTTTCCATACAACACCCAGTGCTCATCCCAACAGGTGCCATCCTCAATGCCCATCAACCACTTTTCCCTCCCTCCCACCACCATCAACCCTCAGTTTATTCTCAGTTTTTAAGAGTCTCTTATGCTTTGGCTCTCTCCCACTCTAACCTCTTTTTTTTTCCTTCCCCTCCCCCATGGGTTTCTGTTAAGTTTCTCAGGATCCACATATGAGTGAAAACATATGGTATCTGTCTTTCTTTGTATGACTTATTTCACTTAACATAACACTCTCCAGTTCCATCCACGTTGCTACAAAGGGCCATATTTCATTCTGTCTCATTGCCAAGTAGTATTCCATTGTGTATATAAACCACAATTTCTTTATCCATTCGTCAGTTGATGGACATTTAGGCTCTTTCCATAATTTGGCTATTGTTGAGAGTGCTGCTATAAACATTGGGGTACAAGTGCCCCTATGAATCAGCACTCCTGTATCCCTTGGGTAAATTCCTAGCAGTGCTACTGCTGGGTCATAGGGTAGGTCTATTTTTAATTTTTTGAAGAACCTCCACACTGTTTTCCAGAGTGGCTGCACCAGTTTGCATTCCCACCAACAGTGCAAGAGGGTTCCCGTTTCTCCACATGCTCTCCAACATCTATAGTCTCCTGATTTGTTCCTTTTAGCCACTCTGACTGGCGTGAGGTGATATCTGAGTGTGGTTTTGATTTCTATTTCCCTGATGAGGAGCAATGTTGAGCATCTTTTCATGTGCCTGTTGGCCATCTGGATGTCTTCTTTAGAGAAGTGTCTAATCATGTTTTCTGCCCATTTCTTCACTGGATTATTTGTTTTTCAGGTGTAGAGTTTGGTGAGCTCTATAGATTTTGGATACTAGCCTTTTTTCTGATATGTCATTTGCAAATATCTTTTCCCATACCATTGGTTGCCTTTTAGTTTTGTTGATTGTTTCCTTTGCAGTGCAGAAGCTTTTTATCTTCATGAGGTCCCAATAATTCATTTTTGCTTTTAATTCCCTTGCCCTTGGGGATGTGTCAAGTAAGAAATTGCTGCAGCTGAGGTCAGAGAGGTCTCTTCCTACTTTCTCCTCTAGGGTTTTGATGGTTTCCTGTCTCACATTCAGGTCCTTTATCCATTTTGAGTTTATTTTTGTGAATGGTGTGAGAAAGTAGTCTAGCTTCGTCCTTCTGCATGTTGCTGTCCAGTTCTCCCATCACCATTTGTTAAAGAGACTCTTTTTTCCATTGGATGTTCTTTCCTGCTTTGTCAAAGATTAGTTGGCCATACTTTTGTGGGTCTAGTTCTGGGGTTTCTATTCTATTCCATTGGTCTATGTGTCTGTTTTTGTGCCAATACCATGCTGTCTTGATGATGACAGCTTTGTAGTAGAGGCTAAAGTCTAGGATTGTGATGCTTCCTGCTTTGGTCTTCTTCAAAATTACTTTGGCTATTCGGGTCTTTTGTGGATCCATACAAATTTTAGGATTAGGTGTTCTAGCTTCGAGAAGAATGCTGGTGCAATTTTGATTGGGATTGCATTGAATGTGTAGATAGCTTTGGGTAGTATTTACATTTTAACAATATTTATTCTTCCAACCCATGAGCACGGAATGTTTTTCCATTTCTTTATATTTTCTTCAATTTCCTTCATAAGCTTTCTATAGTTTTCAGCATACAGATCTTTTACATCTTTGGTTAGGTTTATTCCTAGGTATTTTATGCTTCTTGGTGCAATTGTGAATGGGATCAGTTTCTTTATTTGTCTTTCCATTGCTTCATTATTAGTGTATAAGAATGAAACTGATTTCTGTACATTGATTTTGTATCCTGCAACTTTGCTGAATTCATTTATCAATTCCAGCAGACTTTTGGTGGAGTCCATTGGGTTTTCCATGTATAGTATCATGTCATCTGCAAACAGTGAAAGCTTGACTTCATCTTTGCCAATTTTGATGCCTTTGATTTCCTTTTGTTGTCTGATTGCTGATGCTAGAACTTCCAACACTATGTTAAACAAGAGAGGTGAGAGTGAAGATCACTGTCGTTTTCCTGATCTCAGGGGGAAAGCTCTCAGTTTTTCCCCATTGAGGATGGTGTTAGCTGTGGGCTTTTCATAAATGGCTTTTATGATGTTTAAGTATGTTCCTTCTATCCTGACTTTCTTGAGGGTTTTTATTAAGAAAGTGTGCTGAATTTTGTCAAATGCTTTTGACAGGATCATATGGTTCTTATCTTTTCTTTTATTAATGTGATGTATCAGATTGATTGATTTGTGAATACTGAACCAGCCCTGCAGCCCAGGAATGAATTCCACTTGATCATGGTGAATAATTCTTTTTATATGCTGCTGAATTAGATTTGTTAGTATCTTATTGAGCATTTTTGCATCCATATTCATCAGGGATATTGGCCTGTAGTTCTCTTTTTTTTTTGCTGGGTCTTTGTCTGGTTTAGGAATGAAAGTAATGCTGGCTTTATAGAATGAGTCTGGAAGTTTTCCTTCCCTTTCTATTTTTTGAAATAGCTTGAGAAGGATAGGTATTATCTCTGCTTTAAGTGTCTGGTAGAACTCCCCTGGGAAGCCATCTGGTCCTGGACACTTATTTGTTGGGAGATTTTTGATAACTGGTTCAATTTCTTTGCTGGTTATGGGTCTGTTCAAGCTTTCTATTTCTTCCTGTTTGAGTTTTTGGAGTGTGTGGGTGTTTAGGAATTTGTCTATTTCTTCAGGTTGTACAGTTTGTTGGCATTTAATATTTCATAGTATTCCCTGATAATTGCTTGTATTTCTGAGGGATTGGTTGCAATAATTCCATTTTCATTCATGATTTTATCTATTTGGGTCATCTCCCTTTTCTTTTTGAGAAGCCTGGCTAGAGGTTTATCAATTTTGTTTATTTTCTTAAAAAACCAGCTCTTGGTTTCATTGATCTGCTCTACAGTTTTTTTAGATTCTATATTGTTTATTTCTGCTCTGATCTTTATTATTTCTCTTCATCTTCTGGGTTTGGGTGTCTTTGCTGTTCTGCTTCTATTTCCTTTAGGTGAGCTGTTAGATTTTGTATTTGGGATTTTTCTTGTTTCTTGAGATAGGCCTGGATTGCAATGTATTTTCCTCTCAGGACTGCCTTCACTGCATCCCAAAGCATTTAGATTGTTGCATTCTCATGTTCATTTGTTTCCATATATTTCTTAATTTCTTCTCTAATTGCCTGGTTGACCCATTCATTCTTTAGTAGGGTGTTCTTTAACCTCCATGCTTTTGGAAATTTTCCAGACTTTTTCCTGTGGTTGATTTCAAGCTTCATAGCATTGTGGTCTGAAAGTGTGCATGGTATGATCTCAGTACTTTTGTACTTATGAAGGGGTGTTTTGTGACCCAGTATGTGATCTATTTTGGAGAATGTTCCATGTGCACTCGAGAAGAAAGTATATTCTGTTGCTTTGGGATGCAGAGTTCTAAATATATCTGTCAAGTCCATCTGATCCAATGTATCAATCAGGGCCCTTGTTTCTTTATTGATCCTGTGTCTAAATGATCTATCCATTAATGTAAGTGGAGTATTAAAGTCCCCTGCAATTACCACATTCTTATCAATAAGGTTGCTTATGTTTGTGATTAGTTGTTTTATATATTTGGGGGCTCCTGTATTTGGCACATAGACATTTATAACTGTTAGCTCTTCCTGATGGATAGACCCTGTACTTATTGTATAATGCCCTTCTTCATCTCTTTTTACAGCCTTTAATTTAAAGTCTAGTTTGTCTGATATAAATATGGCTACTCCAGCTTTCTTTTGACTTCCAGTAGCATGATAGATAGTTCTCCATCCCCTCACTTTCAATCTGAAGGTGTCCTCAGGTCTAAAATGAGTCTTTTGTAGACAGCAAATAGATGGGTCTTGTTTTTTTTATCCATTCTGATACCCTATGTCTTTTGGTTGGAGCATTTAGTCCATTTACATTGAGTGTTATTATAGAAAGATATGGGTTTAGAGTCATTGTGATGTCTGTAGGTTTCATGCTTATAGTGATGTCTCTGGTACCTTGTCTCACAGGATCCCCTTAGGATCTCTTGTAGGGCTGATTTGACGAATTCCTGTAGTTTTTGTTTGTTTTGGAAGACCTTTATCTCTCTTTCTTTTCTAAATGACAGACTTGCTGGATAAAGGATTCTTGGTTGCATATTTTTTTCTGTTCATCACATTGAAGATCTCCTGCCATTCCTTTCTGGCCTGCCAAGTTTCAGATGGATAAATCCATCACTAGTCTTATCGGTCTCCCTTTATATGTTAGAGCATGTTTATCCCCAGCTGCTTTCAGAATTTTCTCTTTATCCTTGTATTTTGCCAGTTTGACTATGATATGTCCTGCAGAAGGTGGATTCAAGTTACGTCTGAAGGGAGTTCTCTGTGCCTCTTGGATTTCAATGCCTTTTTCCTTCCTCAGATCAGGGAAGTTCTCAGCCATGATTTCTTCAAGTACACCTTCAGTACCTTTCCCTCTCTCTTCCTCCTCTGGAATCCCAATTATGTATATGTCATTACATTTAATTGTGTCACTTAGTTCTCTAATTCTCCCCTCATACTCCTGGATTTTTTAATCTCTCTTTTTCCCAGCTTCCTCTTTTTCCATAATTTTATCTTCTAATTTACCTATTCTCTCCTCTGTCTCTTCAATCCGAGCTGTGGTCGCCTCCATTTTATTTTGCAGCTCATTTATAGCATTTTTTAGCTCCTCCTGACTGTTTCTTAGTCCCTTGATCTCTGTAGTAATAGATTCTCTCCTGTCCTCTATACTTTTTTCAAGCCCAGCGATTAATTTTATGACTATTATTTTAAATTAATTTTCTGTTACATCGCTTAAATCGTTTTTGATCAGTTCGTTAGCTGTTGCTACTTCCTGGAGTTTCTTTTGAGGAGAGTTCTTCCATTTCGTCATTCTGATAGTCCCTGGAGTGGCATGGAACTGCAGGGCTCTTCCTCTGTGCTGTCTGGAGTAACTTGCGTTGGTGGGCAGGGCCGCAGTCAGACCTGATGTCTGCCCCCAGCCCACCGCTGGGGCCACAGTCAGACTGGTGTGTGCCTTCTCTTCCCCTCTCCTAGGGGTGGGATTCACTGTGGGGTGGCGTGGCCCGCCTGGGCTACTTGTACACTGCCAGGCTTGTGGTGCTGGGGATCTGGCGTATTAGCTGGGGTGGATTGGCAAGGTGCATGGGGTCAGGAGGGGCAAGCTCAGCTCGCTTTTCCTTCCCAGATCTGCCTCCGGAGGGGCCTTGTGGCACTGGGAGGGAGTTAGACCCCCTGCCTGATGGATGGATCCACAGAAGCACAACATTGGGTGTTTGCACTGTGCAAGCAAGTTCCCTGGCAGGAACCGGTTCCCTTTGGGATTTTGGCTGGGGGATGGGTGAGGGAGATGGCGCTGGCGAGTGCCTTTGTTCCCCGCCAAGCTGAGCTCTGTCGTCCAGGGCTCAACAACTCTCCCTCCCATTGTCCTCCAGCCCTTCACTTCTCCGAGCAGAGCTGTTAGCTTATAACCTTCCAGTTGTCAAGTCCCACTTGCTGTGGGAATACACTCCGTCCAGCCCCTTCGCTTTTGCAAGCCAGACTCGGGGTTTCTGCTTGGCCTGGGGGCCGCCCCTCTGCCCCGGCTCCCTCCCGCCAGTCCGTGGAGCGCGCACTGCCTCGCTGCCCTTCCTACCCTCTTCTGTGGGCCTCTCGTCTGCACTTGGCTCCAGAGACTCCGTTCTGCTAGTCTTCTGGTGGTTTTCTGCATTATTTAGGCAGGTGTAGGTGGAATCTAAGTGATCAGCAGGACGCGCGGTGAGCCCAGCGATCCTCCTACACCACCATCTTCCCAGGATCTTCCCTGATTTATTAAAGTGGCAGGTATTTTCTGTTGCTTAGTTATACTGATACTTAAAATAACTATCTACTTCATTTTGGATGTTTTATAATAAAATATAAGGTCCTCTCCTGGAAAAGCTCATCTTCTAGCATGGAAAAATGACAGAAAACCATTATTATTATACAGGACTGACAAAATCATTGTAAGAGATAGGCATCTGATTTAATGGTACATATGAAATGGACCCTGTTTAAATATGATACTTAGGAAGTGAAGGATTTGGGGGCGCCTGGGTGGCTCAGTTGGTTAAGTGTCCGGCTTTGACTCAGGTCATGTTCTGGTGGTCCATGAGTTCGAACCCCACGTCGGACTCTGTGCTGACAGCTCAGAGACTGGCGCCTGCTTTGGATTCTGTGTCTCCCTTTTCTGTCTCTGCACCTCCCACCTCCCTTATACTCTCTCTTTCTCTTTCTCAAAAATAAATAACCATTAAAAAGATTTAAAAAACAAATAAAGAAAGTGGTGGATTTTAAGGAAGGACTTGCTGCCTAAGGTATGAACATGAAAAGAACGATAGCATTCTAGGGAAAGGAACACTATCATCAAGGACAGGGAGTCAATAAATTTTGTTTTTAGTGACAGATGTAGTAATCTAGTAGATCAAAGATTGCCTTTGTTTTCTTGACTTGAATGTCTTCATAAAATTTTAAATGGTAATTATAATCTTTTTTACAATAAACAAGCCTAGAGTCTTCTACTTCAGCTTAATGAGACATCAACCTCTCTAAACATACCTTCAACCCCAGCATTTTTTTTCTTCTTGTTAAATTATGAAGAACACTCTAATGAATCATTATGTAGAGTATTAGATTGAAAGTATCTGGTATGTTACTTACATAAAATATCAATCAAGAAACCTCTATTTGGAATTACATATATTGCAATCATTTCCTGGCTGTAGTCAAAACGCACCAAAAATATATTAAATTATATCAAAGTGCTATTTAGAAAATTGTTATTTTAAAAGAATACTTTACATTATTTTTGTATTCTCATTTTTTCGTATACTCATTTGGAGGATATTGTTTAGTAATTTAGGATTTGAGAACAATTTGAAAACTAATACTTTAAAATATAATTAAATAGAGTTGTAAATATGTGTTATGATTCTCTGTTTTATTGTATTATAAAATGCATAAAAATGTATGCCTATCAAAACCTAGATAACAGTATAGTATCTTAAGTCCTTTTATTTGGCCAGGGTTATGATAATAACCCAAAATTTTGTCCTACCAAAGTTATCCTGTGAGTACAGTTCTCCAAAAAACATACACAATCACAGACTGCGAACATGGGAGCAATATCCTTCATCCCTGGTATGTGAGACTGGGCTGAGCTCAAGGTTTCTTTTGCTTAGGATCAAGGCCAATATTAGCAGTTTACTCTCCCTTTGCTAGTGGCACCAGATCAACGTGACACTAACTGCACATTAGGTACAAATGCACATGTGCCCGATGACATCTCTAAAGGAAATCAAAAGAGGAATTGGAAATTCACTTTCAACTCATGGTTGACCTAATCTCTCCATGGTAAGCGTTTCTGAAATAAAGATCGCTTCCAAGAAGTACTAGTCATGATCCTTTTTAATAGTGTATCCATTTGGGAACAAGTAAAAGGGACTAACACTTCAATAAGGACTCCTAAAATATCACACCTAAAGTTCAAACCCCAATTCATATTGATCCAATTAATGCCTTGAATGTTATCTACTGTAGTAGTACTTCTTCGTGTTGGGAGTGACATTGGGGTGAGGCTAGGACAGTGAAAATTTGTGGAATCCTCTAAAAGCAGATAATGAATATGCAAAACACTGCCTCATAGATTATGTAATTTAATTTTTATTTTACTGTATCTGCAAGGTAAGGATTATAAATCATATTTTAAAGGTGAGAGACTGAGGCATGGTACCTAAACAGCTTGCTTAAATTTCATAATAAAAGTGGATTTAGAATAAGTTTTAATCTCAGACTGGGAAAATCAATAATTTTATGAAAATTTTCTAGTTTCAAGTCTTCACTTTGTTTTATATTCTTTCATTACAATTATATTGAAACACAAAATGCATACTGAAAAAGTGTTGCATAAATAAAAGCATAAAAGCTCAATGATCTTTCAGGACATGAACCACAGCAATATTAAGTAGAACCACTTAGGGGCTCCTGGGTGGCTCAGTCGGTCAAGCATCTGACTTCAGCTCTGGTCATGATCTCACGGTTTGTTCCACGCGTTTGAGCTCCGCGTCAGGCTCTGTGCTGACAGCTCAGCCTGTATCCTGCTTTGGGTTCTGTCTCCCTCTCCCTCTGCCCATCCCCCTTCTCTCAAAAATAAATAAATGTTAAAAAAAAATGTAGAACTACTTAGACTCAGCCATCCTGGTGTCTTCTTTTATCAACCAAACACCTCTCCCCAGAGGTAACCACTATCTGGATTTATAGAGCCATAGGTCAGATCACTCTTCTCTTGAACATTATATAAGTGAGAAAGATACAATCTTGATTCATTTATGAGCACTTTTTCTCACGTTATAATTTAAAAATTTTTACCATTTATTTATGTTTGAGAGACAGAGTGCAAGAGGGGAGGGGCAGAGGGAGAGAGAGAGGGAGATACAGAATCCGAAGCAGGCTTCAGGCTCTGAACTATCAGCACAGAGCCTGACGCAGGGACTGAACCCATGAGCAGTGAGATCATGACCTGAGCCGAAGTCGGACTCTTAAACCAATTGAACCACCCAGGCACCCCTCTCGGGTTATAATTCTAAAATGTAGGGGTGCCTGGGTGTCTCAGTCAGTTGGGCGTCTGACTTTGGCCCAGGTCATGATATCATGGTTTGTGAGTTTGAGCCCGGTTCTGGGCTCTATGGTGACAGCTCAGAGCCTGGAGCCTGCTTCAGATTCTGTGTCTCCCTCTCTCTCTGCCCCTCCCCCACTTGTGCTCTGTCTCTGTCTCTCTCTCTCAAAAATAAATAAAATGTAAAATGTAGCCCTGCTGTTGCTTATACCTATACTTTATTAATTTTCGCTCCTGCAGAGTATTCAATTACAGAATATAATACAATTAATTTATTCATCTGCTGATTGAAAATTATGTTATTTAAACCTACACAAGTATAAATAAAAGAAAATGTTGTGCTTTCCTTTCATTAAATACATGTATATATTTCTGTTGAGAATATGCCTAGGAGAGGAATACCCACCCATGTCATAACTTTATGTATATGACGTTTTAATAAAGAATTCTGAACCAATTTACAAAGTGCTTGTAAAAATGTACACTCTCACTACCCCTAGTCATAGTTTACGTACACTTGATGCAGTGAATCAGAACAGTTGTTCTAAAGTGTGCGTGTGAGGGGTGCCTGGGTGGCTCAGTTGGTTGAATATCTAACTTCAGCTCAGGTCATGATCTCACAGTCCATGAGTTGGAGCCCTGCATCGGGCTCTGTGCTGACAGCTCAGAGCCTGGAGCCTGCTTCTGATTCTGTGTCTCCCTCTCTCTCTCTCTCTTTCTGCCGCTTCCCTGCTCATGCTCTGTCTCTCTCTGCCTCTCAAAAATGAATAAATGTTAAAAAAGTAAATAAAAAATAAAGTACGTGTGTGAATTAATTCATGTGTGTAATTAATCAATACTTTTAAAATTCTGTGTCCCAGGAATCTACCAACAAATTCAATTCAATTTTTTCAAGAAGTATCAAATAAACTGGACTTTTAATACAAAATTCATCGGGTTGTGATGAAGATGATTTGAGGAACACATGTGCAAAAACACTGAACTAAAAAGTTTTGACATCAGTGTCCTAAATCAGAAGGCTAGAATATGAAATATAGATATTTTAATATAGGTGTAATCTCTCAATTTTTCCCAACACTATAAAATTTAGGTTATTACTATGGAGCTATTTTCATAATTTAGTGAGTCTCTTTGGTCAAGAAGAGATTGTACAATGGAAAAAAAGAAATTTATGGATTCACCCAGAAATATAGGAATCTAGAACCTCACTGTTATTCTTTCAGAAATGACCCTGGGGTGTTTGGGTGGCTCACTCTGGATTTCGGCTCAGGTCATGATTTTATGGTTTGTGAGTTGAGCCCTGCATCGGGCTCTACGCTGACAACGCAGAGACTGCTTGGGATTCTCTCTCTCCCTCTCTCTCCCTCTCTGCCCCCCTCTCAAAGTAAATAAATCTAAAACAAACAAACAAACAACAACAAAAACAAATAACCCTTCAACTTGGTGTGTGTCATTGGCTAAATCAAACAACAAACACCTCAAAGGCTCATCTCTGATTATGATTTTATCTAAAGTCTTTACTTTCTTCTGCTTTCATCATTTTAGTTCCTTTGCAATTTGTTTAGTGGAGGGCTGTGGCAGAGACATTTAATGGCCATGTGAGGTTTATTTCTTGTTCTAGATAGTTTTAATCAGATTAGGGCCTTACTATGGCACTGTACCTCACTGCTTGCTCTTTCTTCTATGATGTCCTTGACGAACACATGTTCTGGACCTCCAGAAGCCTAAGGCCCTGTGTAGGGAAGAGGACACCACCCACAATGAGCCTGTAGAGTGCATATGGAAGTCACTTCATGTAGTGGTTGTGACAAAAGCAAAAATCTGATATGTGTGGTAGTGACTTAGTAATTGGCTTGTGGATGGTGAAAAACTGATATAAGAGGGTGAGTAGAAAATATTTGGTCACCTTGCTTCTAATTACCTTGACATGCTAATCAAAATCCCAATGAACTTTTAACTATAGGGGAAGATTGTGGCTAAAAAGTAAGGTTAATAGTTTGTTGGGGTTGTTATTGGATATACTTGGCAAGATGTTACAGGACAGCAAAGGGGTCATGAAAGAACTGACTAGTCTGTAAGAAGACATGAAATATATTCGAGAGTGTGTGCCTTGTAGAGTTACAAATGCTAATTGCATTTAGCAAAAGACAAAATTGAGAAAGCCTTTAAGGGACAAATATTGATTTAATCTGAAAGGCCTGTGTAATACAGTAACAGTTTACATCACAAATGAAAACCCTTTATTAAAAATAGGTATCGTCAATGCTTTGATAAAATATCTGACATTGACTAAGGTATTTCAAAGCCACCACTGAGTCAAACACTGAGGGCAGGTATTAAGATCCTCACATTTCATATTCCTATTAGCACTCACATTTTCAATTTTCAGTTGTACAGTTAGCCACGTCCTTTCAAACTTCTTCAAAAATGTTGCAAACTTTAGAGATAAAACTTTTACAAGCACACGTCTCATACCTACATTGACATTCCGTCATTAACGCTTGGTAGCAGACTGAGACGTCCCTGAAGATTCCCCTCCTCCTGGTGTCTATGTCCTGCCTACTCCTCAGAGCTGTGAAGATGATGAATTTCACTCCATGATTAGGTTATGTTATAGGACACAGTTGGTCTGAAGATAGGAAGATTATCCATGCGGGCCTCATCAAGTCACATAAGTCCTTTAAAAGCAGAGTGTTTTCTCTGGTTAAAGGAAAAAATGGACATCAGATAGACAAACTCCAGCTGGCCTGGAAGAAAGCAAACATCCTTGCTGTGAACTGCCCATTGAGAGGGATGCCCTTTAGAAGTTGAGTGTGATCTCAGCACACAGTAAGTAGGAAAATGGTGCCTTCAGTCCCACAATGGCAAAGAAATTTGCCCATAATCTGGATGAAATTGGAGGAATTATTTTTTAATAGCATTTATAACACTAAACTAAAATAGAATTGAACTGAAGTGTCAAATTTATCCGTCAGAATATCCATATATTATATGTGACATTCAAGCTTGACTTAAGACAAATAAATGTCAAATATGAAGAGCACATTAATGGATGCTATCCGATAACTTCTAATCCAAGTGAGATTCTCCCAGCCTTCATAGACCCTAGATATATTTGTGGCATCACAAAGTTTCTCTTGAAGATGGATAATCTACCATACTGTATAGTAGAAAAAAATCTGGGGTGGAGACCACTATCGGGACATGCATTATTTTGAAAAACAGGAAAAAAAAACAATATTACTTTAGAAGTAGATTGCAGATTAAAGACTCATAAATGGTTTTACATATCTTAACACATACATATACTTTTCGGAATATATATATTTTTGTATACACACACATACACACACACGAAGTTGCATTAAAGAGCTTTCTGTAATAGTACAACTGAATAAAGAAATGTTAGGGGCACTGGAATGTCTGACTTCAGCTCAGGTCATGATCTCAGGCCCTGGGAGGTGGAGCCCCACATGGGACTCTGTGCTGAAAGTTCAGAGCCTGGAGCCTGCTTGGGATTCTGTGCCTCTGTCTCTCTCTGCCCCTCCCCTACTTGCACTCTCTTTCTCTCAAAAATAAACAAACATTTTAAAAAGTAAAAAAGAAACATCACAAAAAATTGAATAATGCCATTGCATTATTCCATAAATCAAGATGCTACATCAATGCATGAACATATTTATGAGATTGTGTATATTTTCACTGTATAGACACTACAAAAGTATTGAATTAATACCTTATTTTTGAATAAAAGCTTTGCCAGTAATTAAGGACAAAGAAACGCACTATTTTAATGATTTATGTATTGGTAAAACAGTCCCTAATTTTTATTTTATTTGAAATTAGAATAATAAAGCGTGGATGAGTCTTTTAAAGTACTGTTAATAGTATAGTTTCTAGGTGCACAAAAACGAAACACTTGATAATCATTCTTAGAGACTATGTGTCTAATTTTTTAAATTTTTTTAATATTTATTTATTTTTTGAAAGAGAGACAGACAGACTATGAGTGGGGGAGGGGCAGAGACAGAGAGGGAAACAGGATCTGAAGCAGGCTCCAGGCTCTGAGTTGTCAGCACAGAGCCCAACACGGGGCTCAAACTCACGAACTGTGAGTTCATGACCTGAGCCGAAGTTAGACGCTTAACTGACTGAGTCACCCAGGTGCCCCACCCTCCCAATTTTTTTTTAAGACAGAAGATAAAATAAATTACAGTGCTAATTCTGGCTATTGTTTATATGCCTGATATAGAAGACACTTTAGTAGGTGAATTTCTCTTAAATAAATGTGCACTGAGTTGTGTCAATCTTATTTACATGACATTCTATCTCTTTAGAAACAGGAGTATAAATGTGTATCTCAGGCACTTGGAGGCTTTCATGCAAACCTGAGTTGTATATAAGAGGAGTTGGTCATATCCACTTCTGATCTGAAAAAAAAAATCTGGGAAGAAGAACAAGAACATCTCCTATGAGAATGAATCCAACATTTACTTAACAGTTTTTTTGTTAACAACTATAGTCAAGAGTAGTTGTTTTGTGTGTGTACACATGTGTGTGTATGTATATATGCAAATGTACCTGGTGTGAATTAACTGTAAAGTTTTGCACAAATTTAGCCAGAACTCATTATCAAAATAAAAAGTCATTTCTGCAGGGCAGCATCTAAGTTCCCGGGAAGACTGTATGCTCACATTTTGTTATTGGCACCAGGATATGCTGACATTGACTTATCTGTGCATTGTTCTGCCAAAGATAGATATGCCTCCAGGTGGCACCTGCTGAGGTGTCTGGATACTCGATGTTCTCTGTTCTTTGATCCATGCATACTGTACCCTTCATATCTAAATCCCTAGGATATATGATCATCTGACTCTCAGACATGCTGACACTTCTCTCTAGGTAGCAAAACTAATGAATGCATTCATGAATAAATGAAACTGATGCATGCATTTATTAATTTCTCCATCCCTTCAATATCTTCTTGGACATGATACTTGCTTTTGCCAATGGGGCATTTATAAATGTGGTCCAGGCTGATGCTTGAGAAATATATTCACATGAGAACTTGTCTTTTTTGTTTTTCTTTGGAAAGCTCCAGACATACCATGTGAATTAGTACAGCTTAAGAAAGCCTGCTTAAGAAAGACACATGACCATAGCCTTAACATTGCAAATTGGCAAATTGGCCATCTTGCGAATAAGATCTCCAAGGCTAACCAGCCATGCAACCACTAAACATGAAAGGAATCCTATACCATGCAGTGCCACTCGAGACTTTAGAGACCAGAATAAGTCCCTATCAACCTAGAAAAATATAGAACTAAAAAAGGTTTGTGGTTTTCAACTAGCATATTTGGAGTGACTTGTTACAAAGCAAAAACTAATAACTGCATTTGTCGTGCAATTCAAAGCATCTTCATCGTGATTCTTTCAGATCACTTATTTTCATGCAAACAGTGATAGCTTTAAATTTTAAAGGCCTGTAATTTAACAGTTTATTTTCTGTTAACCAAAATAAGCACTGCTTCTGCACCTATGCCCAAATGGAGCAATTTCCAAATTTATTTATTTATTTATTTATTTATTTTAAATTAACGGTTATTTATTTTTGAGACAGGGAGAGACAGAGCATGAACAGGGGAGGGTCAGAGAGAGGGAGACACAGAATCGGAAGCAGGCTCCAGGCTCTGAGCTGTCAGCACAGAGCCCGACGCGGGGCTCGAACTCACGGACCGCGAGATCATGACCTGAGCCGAAGTCGGCCCCTTAACCAACTGAGCCACCCAGGTGCCCCAGCAATTTCCAAATTTAGAAAGAAGTATGAGTAACAAGGACATGCAGGTATATTACAGTGTTGTCTAAAACAGTTTGTAATCAACAACAACAACAAACACATAAACAAACAAAAAAATCCTCTCCCTAATGCATAAAGTACATATACGACTGAGAATAATGTGAAGTGAAAAATGTGAGATGATGTCAAAAGTAGAAGTAGGGGCGCCTGGGTGGCTCAGTCGGTTGAGTGGCCAACTTTGGCTCAGGTCATGATCTTGTGGTCCGTGAGCTCGAGCCCCGCGTCCCGCGTCGGGCTCTGTGCTGACAGCTCAGAGCCTGGAGCCTGTTTCGGATTCTGTGTCTCCCTCTCTCTCTGATCCTCCCCAGTTCATGCTCTGTCTCTCTCTGTCTCAAAAATAAATAAACGTTAAAAAAATTAAAAAAAAAAGTAGAAGTAAATTACTATTCAAAGTTAGGTTAAAAAGAAACTATTTATTCACGTTTCCCCAAATAGCACCATATACATGGAAAGTGTTGAGCTGGATTTTCCCATCACAGTTTGCTAAATATTAGATGTTCGACCTTAGTTCACTTACCTAAGCCTCAATATCCTCACTTGTAAACTTTAGCTATATATACAGATATTTGATCTACTTCCTTTAATTTTTATAAGGATTAAAGGAAATATGTAAAACAGCACAAAGCACATTTGTGACAAATCTAATAAAATTATTAAAATATATTAATGTGCACTATATCTTTTTCTAATAAATCTAAAATTTGAAAATGTTTAAATCTTTAAAAATCAAATTAATATGATAAGAATTTAATTATCTTCACAATATCCAACATAAAATTTAAAAGAGTAGCCTATGGATGTGTGCTAAGGTTTATACTACTTGACCGAAGAATAAGAGAGATGATACCTATAGCTTTTAATTTTTTTAATGTTTATTTATTTTTGAGAGACAGAGAGACAGAGTGTGAGCAGGGAAGGGACAGAGAGAGCAGGAGACACAGAATCTGAAGCAGGCTCCAAGCTCTGAGCTGTCAGCACAGAGCTTGATGCAGGGGTCGAACCCAAGGACCGCAAGATCATGACCTAAGCCGAAGTTGGACGCTTACCTGACTAAGCCACCCAGGAGCCCCGTTATCGCTTTTAAATCTTAAGGAATCAAATTGACTCATTGATGTATTTTTACTTGGCAGGTTTTGATTGTTAGGAAAAGGTACAAAATTTGCAGTAAGCACAAAGCCCATAAAAGACAGTTCACAATGGAGTAGAATAACTAATAATTTCAAATGCTGTTATTTTTTTCAAAATGTGCATTCAAAGGTACATGGAACATGGGAGTGGAAATATAAATATGGTCATTTAAACTAAATCTAGGAAATTTCTATTATAAGTTCTCTTAAATATATGGAAAAATACACTAAAAGTGAGGTAATAAGACAGAAAATTAAGGTAACAAGGAAATGGAAGAAATTAGCAACAAAAACTAATTTACCAACAAAGACATAAAATTAAATATGCAAATTAAATTTGTAAAAAGAAAAATCAATAATGCACTAAATCTATTCAATACCATTACTCCTGCAGGAAATCTATCCTAGAATTAGTTACAAATGAATAAAGTAAAAGAATAAATGATTGATATGAAGGGCGGGGAATGGAAATGCAACATGTGCAAAATAGTCATTCATGGAAAAGAGACTAGAACAAATAATGCATAAGCGAGAAACAAAGATTTAATTTAGCTCTATTGTAAGATTGAGAGGTTCATGTACGTGTCAGAAACACAGGTATCCTTTACAATTTAACTCTTGATATTTAAATATTCAATGAAATTCCTTTCAAAGTTATCTCAAATTTAATTTTGGCTTTAGAAACCCGCACATGAATCTACATGCTGATGCCAGCACCAATGTGAAGTTGCTTCTGAGCTGAAAGGGAAGAATGTAGATTGCATTGCAGTAGAGTTCTGGTAGGAATGGAACTTATGCTTGTTTGTTTTAAGTTGGCTTTTATTTTTGCTACTGTAATCCCCACATTATTAATCCATAATATCTTCTGCAAAGAAAGTAGGAGAATCTAAAGGGTTTTTAGCTACCCATCCTTGGGAAAAAGAGCTGGAAGCAATAAATATATCTACAGAAGCGAATTCATAAAAGCCATAAGCTCAACCATGCATATCTACATAATTGTGCACACGATTGCTTCTTTGGTTGAAATATACAAGAAAATTATAAAAGTCTTGTTGGTTCTGGCAAGCTTTACTGTTTAGCTGAGCATGATATTTAAGAGAGACAGAGAGGGAGAGAATCACAGGCACTGTGGATTATCTCAATCACTACAAGATGTCATTGATCACTAATTGATACTACAAAAGGATTGAACATCTTCAAATTTCTGAAGAATGTGATAAAAAAAGGGGGTATGATATATGTTGAAGAAAGTGTTAATCAAGTAAGTTTGGATATACTCAAGAAATATAAGAATCATGAATATATTAAAGATGGAAGGTGAAGTAAGTAGATTCCAATGACTGTTAAGCTACATCAATTTCATTAATTTAAAAAATAATTGGGGCGCCTGGGTGGCTCAGTCGGTTAAGCATCCAACTTCGGCTCAGGTCGTGATCTCACGGTCCGTGAGTTCGAGCCCCGCATCGGGCTCTGTGCTGACAGCTCAGAGCCTGGAGCCTGCTTTGGATTCGGTGTCTCCTCTCTCTACCCCTCCCCCACTTGTGCTCTGTCTCTCTATGTCTCTCAAAAAATAAATAAATGTAAAAATGTTTTTAAAAAAATAAAGAATAATAGGAAATGCATAGATAAAAATAAGTAATAAAATAGGCAAAAGTGGTAGAAATGGCGGAGCTTCTGTTAAGCCAAAATATCTGTTGTTGTATAACTTTGAAAAAAGTAAAAAAAAGGATGATTTAAAGATCCATAAGCTATTGAAGGGCATTGTATTATAAAGCCTGGATAATGAACGGGTTTTTAAATAATTATGATAGTCATGTTTGCAGTGCAGTGTCTGATACAGATCTTCTTCATAGAGCCTAAATAAGAAAAAGGTATTTAAGATTATTTTGGGGGGTGCCTGGGTGGCTCAGTCAATCATCCAACTCTTGGTTTCAGATCAGGTCATGATCTCACAGTTCATGAGTTCAAGCCCCACATCGGACTTCATGCTGACACTGCGGAGCCTGCTTGGAATTCTTTCTCTTTCTCCTTCTCTCTGCCTCTCCCCTATTTTCTCTCTCTCACAAAATAAATAAAACTTTAAAAAAAAGTATTTTGAAACGTTTTGTTAAATAGCTTTTTGTTGTTATTGTTGCTTATTTGCCTTTTAACGTTCTGTGATTCATAATTGTTAAAAGAAAGTCAGCTGGCCAAAACTGGAGTCTCCAAACTAAGACTTAATTATAGTTTTGGCTCTCCCAAAAATAAAATCTTAGACCAGTCAATCAGAAATCACCTGATTAGCACCAGTAGATAATCTGTCTGATAAACTCCTTCAGTTTGCAAAGGAAAAATTATCTTGTAATAACCAATCTGCCTTTTTGCCAGTACAACTCCCTTGTTTCCTCTGCCTTTGGCCTGTAATAGTCTTTCTTTTACAGAAAACTCCTTAAAACTCCTCTTTATCTGCTAGATTGGATACTGCCCAATTTAAATTGATTTTTGCCCCAATAAACACTTAAATTTTTAATATGCCTCAGTTTATCTTTTAACAAATGGAAGGCATCTTTAAAATAATGGAATACAGGCTTCTATTTTCTTAGAAGTTTCCCAACCAGGCATTTTAAGCAATGCATTAAGATAGATTTTTTTTTATTTGGAAATAACGTTTTGGTATTTTCTAGAGATGTAATGGTTTAATGACAAAATTCAATGTGTACACTTAAATAGAAGTTCAGAGGATGGTAAAAAAGAAAAGTGTGGCTTTAGAATTCTTAATATAATTAATGCACAAAAGCTTATGGGTCTAATATTGAATTTTAGTGAATGGTACAAGTATAAACAGGGAATTTGATCATCCTTTTGAGCTTATGTAATAAGGACAACTAACATATTATCACCCCTCCCACTCAAATCTCTTTGTAAGAATATTGCCTGAATCTAATCAGTATTGGACAATCTGTCCCAGTTTATAAGTTATAGTCTCTACTTCCCTTAATAGCTATATTTATAACTGGGAAAATATTTTAAAAATGTAAGTCAGAAAAACAAAGAAGTCAGAGGATCCTTTCATAACTGAAACAAACAAACAAACAAACTACATGCTAAGCAGGGGACTAATGGAAGAAACCATAAAGATATCTCTAATATTCTTCTACATCAAATTAAAAACTGTTATATAAAAAATACAGGAAGCAAGATGTAATATTGCAACTTATAAGAAACATATATATTTAATCATCCAGATGACCAAAATATATTTCTCATATATTTGGTCTTCATCCACAGTTCCTGGTCCATAATTTACAAAACTCATTGAATTTCCTGAATGATAAAAGCAATGGGGGCATATTTTGTCATAATTTTTGGTTTCTTTTCTTCAAATACTGAAAACACTTTAGAACCATAAAGGTGAAATCTGTGTCTTGTTCCTAACAAGTCCCTTCCCACCAGAAATGGGTTCATATTAAAAGTGACTTTTTAAAAATACCTAAGGTTGGAGGCTGGTTGCCAGGGGAACCAACCATAAATACAGAATTGGGACTTTCAGTCCCTACTTTCTTGGGAGAGAAGAAGGGCTAGAGATTGAATCACCAAAGTCCAATGAGTTAATAAATTATGCTGACCTAATAAATCTTCCAGAAAACTCAAAAGGAGAGGATCTGTGGAGCTCCCAGATTGGGGATCCAGAATACTTTCATGTGTCACATGCTGGGTCCTAAACTTCATATAGATAGAAGCTCCTATTTGGGATCTTGCCCTATGTATCTCTTCATCTGGCTATTGTTCTATATCCTGAGTAATAAATCAGTAATCTAGTGAGGAAATGGGTTTCCTAAAGTCTGTGAAACATTCTAGCAAATTAAATCCAAGGGTGAGATTATGGTACTCTCTGATTTATTTATTTTTTTAAGTTTATTTATTTTGGAAGAGAGAGTGAGGGAGGGAGGAAGGAAAGGAGAGTGGAAGGAGCAGGGAGAGAAGGAGAGAGAATACCAAGTAGGCTCTGGGCTGATGGGTGGCTCAGTTGTTTGAGCAATGGACTCTTGATTTCAGCTCAAGTCATGATCCCATGAGCCCCTTGTCAGGCCCTGGGTGTGGAGTCTGCTTAAGATTCTCTCTCTCCCTCTCCCTCTGCACCTCTCCTGTTTGCTCATGCTCTCTCTCTACAAAAAAAAAAAAAAAAAAAAAAAAAAAGTATTTCAAAATGTCCAGCACTGAAAATTAAAATGTGAAGTGACATTATAATATGTGTCTTAGAAATTTCACTGTTAGGAAATTACCTTATCTAATTTTTACAAAATTATGACAATAGAATTATAGTTCACAAAGATGTAAGTAATTAATTGTTAATAAATTCAGTAAAAAATGTCAATAGAGAAATAGTTAAGGAAATCACATTATAATACAAATAATAATTAATCTGGATGACAAATAATAATTAATCTGGATGACTATGAACACAACTATCTACTAAGTCGTGAACAAATATGTAAAGTACAAAAACAAAAGTGAAAATATGCAATATGTTTTATTAATTTCAGTGAATGAATAAAAATGGACACACGTATACACATCCCAACACGTAGAAGGAATAGCAGTGATTGAGTTTGGGGGAAAAGCATCTGACTGAAATTTTATATTCATGAAATATGGTATCATCACATTTAAAATTACTGAAATGCACTGTTGGTATATGGTTGTCAGATCTCAACAAATTAAGAAGTTGAATTTTAACTAAAGACAATTACTATCTTTATTTTTTCCCATTCTGTTCTTCCAATTGGTTTACAGCCAACTCTGGAAATTTGAGGCAAATTGACACAATTTCTGAAGTAAAATTACTAATAATACAAAAATATTAAGGTGATCTTTATAACTGTAATTTAATTTTTAAATAATGAGGACCATCAAAATAAGGAAACAATAAACCAGCAAATACCAGAAATGACTAAATTACTAAAAATGTGGTTATAATGGATTGTGATTAAGTGATTTCAGTGAAATATGACTCAACATGGTACCATACTTAACAGTTTACCCTTTTTCTTGTATAGAAACCAATTTGACAATAAATTTCATATTTAAAAAATTAAATAAAATATTAATCTAAAAAATTTAAATAAAAACTTTTTTTAATGTTCACTTATTTTTGAGAGAGAGACACAGAGTGCAAGCAGGGGAGGAGCAGAGAGAGGGAGACACAGAATCTGAAGCAGGCTTCAGGCTGCCAGCTGTCAGCACAGAACCCTACACGGGGCTCGAACCCACAGACGGGGGAGGGCAGGGGGGATCATGACCCGAGCTGAAGTAGGATGCTTAACCTACTGTGCCACCCAGGCACCCCATAATTTACCCTTTTTCGATCCATGTTTTTCTTTCCAGTCAAACTGAAGTAGGAAATTTATATATTCTCTGTATTTACTTAGTATATTGTTCTATTCTACCAGAATATTGCGAGGCAGGTGTTAATTGTAATAATTTTACTTAATTAAATAAAATAATTTAAAGTAATTTTAGGACCATAAGATTATGAGAATTACCTCTAGCAATCATCCTTATTTATATAACATGTCTTCATAATCTTTCCTAACATATTGTAAATGAAAACCTGTATGCTGATTTGGTACTTATTTAAATAAGATATGCAAGTTATAAACATATGGGAGCACTCTCTAAAGCAAATGGGATAATTAATACATAATTATGACAAAAATAGAAATATCACCAAGTATCTGGAAGGATATTGTATCCCAGACTAGCATAGTACACAGTTACCAAAATGCTAGTAAGTACATGATGTTTACCATGTGTGTGGTTTTTTATTTTTTAATTTAAAGAAAACTTGGTGAGGCATTATTGGGAAGCAGACATAATTAAAAGACAATTATACCTGAGGGAAGTTTCTGAGGCACAACAAAGTACTCCCTTAGAAAAAATTATTCTCTATTATTAATTCATAGAAAGTAAAGATTTCAAAAACTAAACATTCAAAGGTATAATCAATCAATAAAATTCAAATTGATAACAAAACAGATAACATCCCTTTGAAACTATTCAGAGTTTACTTCTGATTTTCACGATCAATTCAGGAGATAGAGAATAATTCAAGGAAAAGTTAAAATAAGGGAGAAGTAGATCAACTTTTCATGATTTTGGTGAGAAAATTGTAAAAGTAAGCATTTTTGTTTCATGTTGAACTATGAGGTGGGAGAAAGGGGAGAGAGTGTTGGGAGTGGACAAGAGAAAGGAAGTGGAGGAAATGGGGAAGAGTGCAGAAGTAGAAAATAAAAACAAAGAGAAAGAGATAGGAACTAATTTTTCCACAACTGTCTCAAAGATTTGGCTACAGTTGTTTGCATATGTATGTCTCACTACAAAGAGGTGACGCACAAGCCTATGACAAGCTAGAAGAAACTGGAGACCAAATATAAACACAGTAATTGAAATGAATAAGATTTGAGTTTAAATTGACTAGAAAGAAAGAAAGAAAGAAAGAGCAATTTTGACTTTACTACTTGCAATATGGACCTATGTGGAAAATATGGCATAAGGTTTGTTACAACTTTTCTCATTCCTGAAGTCCTATTGGGGCTCCACCAACACAAGTAATCAATCACTGCTATTGCTGCTGTTGGCATTGACATCAAGGGAAAGCCCAGAGAACTGTGTAAAGGATCTGTGGTTTAAGCAGGTGGCATTCAGTTGCAACGGTAAAAGAATGGTTAAAAACCTAAAGTTCAGAAGATGTCACCAGCTATAAAGGGAGTGGTAATGGGTAAGAGAGAAAAACACATGGTGTGTTAGGAACTCTTACTACTGAGGCTTCTATGCTAAATGCAGCTTCTCAGTAAATATTTTAATCAGAACTGAGATTAGTAACATTGGTATGTCAGGAATGAATGGGAGGATAGAAATAGGTAGAGGATGGAGGAAGGGGGAAATTACTTAGAATGCACTCTCGTCAAATAATTAGTGAAAAGATTCTACTTCAGACATTTGAAAAATGTGAGTTTGAGTATAAATTAGTCAAACTATAAATTTGACTATAAATTCCTTACAAAAGATTCATCATTCAATAAATATGATTTCATGGTCACTATTCTACACATTGGGAAAACTATGAAAGAGAGTGATCAGTTTAGTGAATCTCTCTCTTTAACCTCCCCATTCAAAAACTCAAATTTAAACGTTTTACTTGTTTGTTTTTATTATTTTAGGGACAGAAAGAGAGTGAGAGGTGGAGAGGGGCAGAGGGAGAGAGAGACAATCTTTTTTTTTAATATGAAATTTATTGTCAAACTGGTTTCCATACAACATCCAGTGCTCATCCCAACAGGTGCCCTCCTCAATTCTTATCACCCACTTTCCCCTCTAATCTTAAGCAGGCTCCACACTCAGCACAGAGCCTGACACGGGGCTGGATCTCATGACCCTGGAATCATGACCTGAGCAGAAATCAAGTGCGGGACACTCAACTGACTGAGACATCCAGGCGCCCCTCAAAAAAATTAAATTTAAAAAGACATTGTTTAAATTGTTAGATGACTCATACCCAGGAAGGATAACTAATATATTAAATATGACAAGTCGATAAAACTTTTTTCAGAGGTCTGAATTTGAGTGAAACACATTTTAAAAGATTTACACTTAGCGAGTGGAAATAATATGGATTAAAAACAGTTCATACCAACTACAATTTAAGGGCTCACCAAGATTATCTAACTGACAAAACAAATTTTTAAGCCTAATAGCTAGATTTTTTTCTGTATTTTGTACAGAAGAATGAAGTCAAGACATAGGCAAGCAGCACATTTTGTCCTTTTGAGAAACACAGAGACAGACAGGAGAGAAGTAGATTAGACAAGATAACATCATTTAATGATAACTATTTTTCACAGCATTCTAATACTTCTGCTCTTCTGTCTGGTTGTTAGACTTCACCTGAAGTGTTACACAGTTCTGAGAGTCGTGATTTAACAAGACATGAAGTTGGATTTCTTCCAAACAGAAGCAGTGGGAGAAGAGAGAAAAAGAAGTTTTGGCATAGAAGTTGTTATAATGGGATAGATTAGATAGGATAAAATTTAGGCAGGATAAAATTTCAAACAAATTTATATTTTTTTCAAATATTTGCAAGTCGCCCATGGCAATTAGGGTTTAGATAGTTTATCTGGAGCTCTGAAGTGAGGAGTTATTGGAAAAGAGTTGTGTGTGCAATGCCATAAAAACTTTATAATAATTAGAACAGCCACCTTGAAATAAATAGCTTTAGAAGGTCACCTCCAGGATGAGGACAGTAAGATATTTAACCTGACAAATAATGAATAGCAACCTTGGAGAATGTCAAAGAATAGGCTAGTGAAGGTAATCTTTAACCTTCTCTTGTTGAAAATTTACAGTTTTATAAAAATGGAATGCTTTTAAAATCAATATAATTGAATTATATATATAGCAATATAATTGATATATATATATATATATAATTGCTATTAATTGGTATTAATATCATTATATTTTTCTTATTTTACTCTTCTTTATTTTGTGTGAGCTCTCCTTTTAAGCATAAATATAGAAGAGTTCCTGGCCTTTAAAACAGTTGTTAAAGAACTTTTCTTTGGATAGTAATTGAGATTTTTTGCTGCTGACTTTAATATGTCTAGATAATTTTTAACATTTGAAAGTGTGGTCTCTATTGGATGAACTATTGCAAATCAGGCAAATTAATTATTAGCATTACATAGAGGCCAAAAGGGAAAACACTCTGGGCTCAGGTTAAAGTCAGTCAAGGCAAGACAGAAATATTTTCCTATATCTGGCCCAGAAGGCATGGATATCCTCAGTTGACTATTTCCAGACAAGGTGAAGTATCTCATCTGTGAAAACAGTGCTTACCTGCAGGCAATCAATGGCAGCCAAGTAAAGGAAACTACGGGACTCTAACTTCTCTCCCTGAAATGGGAGAACCCCGAAGAAGCACACCTGCTCAGATAATCTTGTCTTTTGGAACACTGGCAATGGTCCACACAGAAACAGAAATTTCCGTTTTTGTACTTCCGCTGTATGAGTACTAATACATTGTGCATAATAGTGTGTGTGTGTGTGTGTGTGTGTGTGTGTGTGTTTGCATGTGTGTGTGTTCAAACTAGGCCTATGTATTTTCACATGTGTATATCTTGCCAATTTGTTTTATTCTTAAATTCACATTTTGCTTTATTATCAATAATGTTAAAACATATGGTATGATTCTGTTCTATTGATTAGCTACTACAGAATATTTTATTTTATGATGTACTATAATTTAATTATCTGTTCTCATATGTACAGAAAAGTTTTATTTTCCCAATTTTTACTGCCACAAACAGTATTACATATATTCTGGAATACATGTGCAAGAGATTCTTTAGAGACTATGCCTAACAACGTAATTGCTGATATACATAAATATTTAAAGGTTACTAGATATTGTTATATCCCTCTCCCATCTTTCTCCCTTGGTAGCAGTTGCTAGGCTTTCTCAAAAGCCTGAAAATGGATAGGAAATCCAGTCTCATGTTCAAACTATCAGGTTGATAAGAAACCTTGGATTTTTGTTGATGCAGTAGAAAAAAAAATTACCATTGAGTATGACATTTTATTTAGTTATTTAAAAATAATTTAAAATTCCAGTCTGAAATAGTTCATGATGTTCCAATTTACTTCAATGTTATTATCTTTTATTTTTGCCAAGAATCAGCATCAAAATGTATTGAATGCTTCTTCAGTATCTAATTTGGTAATCGTACGGGTTTAGAGCTTGACTTTCTAAATGTATATAATAAACAATGCTAAAATATCTGAATCCTTCAACTAAATCCTACCTATTCATTCTCTATTATGTTTTCTCATATCTTACAGAAACTAAATTGCTTTCATTTTCTATATAAAAATTTTGCAATTGTATAAGCCAAATTGGTCTGTCTTATTTATTGTCTTTTATTGTCTCTGATTAGCTTCATGGTTGTACCAGTATTATAAAGTGATTCTGTATGTTTGCCCTTTATATTATCTTAATATGTTTGGATACAAGAAGAATTGCTTATTATTTGAAGATTAGTTAACTGCTGGATATAATACATTTATGGTAAGTACCAGGATGCCTATGTGAGAGGAGTCCATATTTCTATCTTCAAATTGAAGTTCTTTAATGATTTTGCACTATCCAGCTTTGTCTTTTCTGTTGTTGCTAATCTTTTCCACTTTTGGTTGGATTTTTTTTTTTTTTTGCTCACATATATATTTCCTTTCTTTCTGTTTATTCAGTAAATGCTGTTGCCATGCCTACACATTTTTATATAAAGAACTTTCTAATTTTGTTTAGGTAAAATATTTCAGTTTTAATTAGAATTTCCTTTTTTATTCAAGATTTATTTGGGAGCATATACATTTGGTTGCTAAATAAATAGTATTGTTATACTTTTATTATATTTAACTGTGATTTCTAGTTAACATTTTTGCCATCAGGAAATGTGGTCTGTATGATTATAGTCATTTTTATTTTTCTTTGTGTTGTTTCAAAACAGCTTCAGGGTTCCACTAGCATTATAAAATCATATGCCTGTATTTTTTAATTTTTTTCGCTTTTTCTTAATAGTTTGAAAATTGAGAAAAGAATTGTCTAATAGAAAAAGGGTTAGTGAGGGCACCAGGGTGGCTCAGTCAGTTAAGTGTCTGACTTTGGCTCAGGTCAAGATCTCACGGTTCATGAGTTGGAGCCCCACATGGGGCTCTGTGCTGACAGCTCAGAATCTGGAGCCTGCTTCCGGTTGTGTCTTCCTCTCTCTCTGCTCCTCCCCCGATCATGCTCTGTCTCTCAAAAATAATAAATAAATAAATAAATAAATAAATAAATAAATATTGAAAATAAAGAAAAAGATTTAGTGAAATTTATACTACTACACAAACCTCCTAATGATTGAATTTACTTTGAATATATAAAGTATATTTCTATCCTTCCGATTATTGATATATTTATGTTTATTCTTACGACTTTATTTATGCTTTTTATATCCAATGATTTACCACAATCCTTCTGTTTATGTTTCTCCTTCTCCTTCATTACTATTCTCTAGGATACTCACTGACTTTTTTATTTTTTTCTCTTTATTCCATGGGAGTGTGTTGTTTTCCATTCCATAGTCCCCTTTTGTCTTATTTCTCAGTCACCAACTCTTAAGATATATCTGATTCCATAAACCCCAGTCTTCCAGTGTCCTTTTATATTGAGTTGATTCTTCATTTGCATAATTTGTGGTGGTTTAGGTATTTAATTTCAACTACAATGTATATTTTATTTATTTTTTTACAATATACTTTTAAATGTAGTGTTTTACACAACACTTTATATGAGTGCATTAGGTCTCAGGAGGGTTAAACTGGAGTTCTACCAGATCAGCCCAGTTCACCATACTTAAGCTTATACAAATCGAAAGTTAAACATTCAACTGTATATGAGCACACACACACACACACACACACACACACACACATCTGTGCATTATATTTGTTATTGCTCTTTACTGTCTCCTCCACTAAACTTTAAGATCCATGTATGCGGGAATCATGACAACATATAGTAAAACCTGCATATAGAACTAACTTATATAACCTACATGAATCTGTATCTGTGACATTTCTAGATTCAATATTTTCTATTTAATGAAATGTAAAGATCTCTATAGGTGTCAATAAAGTGACTACAACATGAAATAAGGATCATTAATGTAGTGTTTAAAATATATACAACAATGGGGTACCTGGGTGGCTCAGTAGGTTAAGTGTCTGATTTCACCTCAGGTCATGATCTCGAGGTCTGTGAGTTCGAACCCCACATCGGGCTCTGTGCTGACAGCTCAGAGCCTGGAGTCTGCTTCAGATTCTGTGTTTCCCTCTCTCTCTGACCGGGGACCACTCACACTCTGTCTCCCAAAAAAGAATAAATGTTTAAAAATTAAAAAAAAACTATATGTATATATATTGGGAAATTTCAGAACATTTAATAAAGAAATTTATTTAGAAAAACAATCATGATTAAATGTTAAATATCTTTTATTCATAAAGATAAAATAAATAACATGGTTGACATGAATTTAAATAAATGTATATGCCCTTTTTCTCACTGTCAGAGATAAATAACTGGGCTTAAGTGAAATTTAAAATAAAGTAAATCTTCACTGTCAAAAATAATTTCAATAGTATTTTGAAAACACGTTAAAATTCTAGTCACTGAATTTTGTTTGAGCACTGTAGTCTATGTTGTGGGTAGTTTACAATTCAAATTCCTCATAAGGTGAAACATGAGTCAATTAAATCTCAAATGTTACTGCATATTTTTCATTGGATAATGGTTTCCATATTGATATGTTAAATGTTAAGCTAAAATTATGAGAGAATGAAAACTATATGGAAAATAATATTAAAATCTGTAGAGCCCAGATTCTTCTATCCAAGTCTAGACATCAGATTGTGTATGTTTGTGTGTGTTGCAAATCACATTTGTCAACAGACTGTAAAAGAAAGGAAGCCTGATCAACAATCTGGTGAGCGATGTTAATACAATTGCTTAGTCGGAGTGCAGTATATTTTAAAGTTTTTTTAATCACTCAACTATAACATGTGAAAATTCTTCCAAACTGTTATTACTCTAATTTGTTATCTTTTTTTTTATGTCGACATACCTACTATGGGCTGAATGTTTGTGTCCCCCCAAATTCATTTGTAGAAGTTCTGAGTTACAATGTGATGGTGTTAGGAGGCTTTGGTAGGAGCTCAGGTTATGGAAGTAGAGCTCTCATGGATGGGATTAGTGCCTTTATAAAAGCAGCCCTAGAGAGAAAGTTTCCCTGCCCCTTCCACCAAGTAAGGACATAGTGAGAAGTAAACACTCTGAAGCCTAAAAGAGAGCTCTCACCAGAACCTGACCTTGCTGGCACCCTGATCTATGACTCCCAGCCTCCTGAAAAGTGAGAAATAAATTTATGTTGTTTATAGCCACCCAATCTAGGTTACTTTGTGATAGCACCCTGGACTGACTGAGACAATACATTTCATTGTGTAGAATTTCATAATTTAGTCAATTGTTCTAACAGGAATTTTCTTGAGGAATGATAGAATACGTACACGTATCTTTAACATTCACATTAGTCTCTATAGGATAGATAACACAATTGAATGCTGCCCCTGATTCTTCACAATTCCATATGGTTGCTAAGTAATCAACTTATTTTATACACATAGGACCTGAGGGACATTAAATGTCTTTTTTATAGTCACAGAATATTCTGGTTTTATGTGCATATCAGTGAATAAATTAATAAAGATAATTAGGTGATCTTTTATATAGGACATGTGAATATGTTAACATGTTTGTTCACTTCTTTTTTCTCTCTCTGATGTACACAGCATAGCTCTCAGATAAGTTGCTTGTTTCATTGTGACTACTTTCTAAACCACTGACACTGTGTCAGTGTCATGTGTAGGGTATACATGTGCCTCAAGTAATTGATACCCTTATCCTGATGCTCCAGTGAGATCTCTTCAGGGAAGAAAAAGCCTCCTCTTTTGGTGTATCATTTAAATGTCATTATGTTAGTGTATCTTAGTATCAGACTGTTTAGGAGGTTATCTTCGTGATTTGGTAAATTTGCAAGATTTATAACTATGAATTGTGTCTCTGATGAAAAATGATACAGATGGGCAGAATCATAATTTCTTGATCAGCCATATAAGTCTGCTTGAATCCAGAGCGTAATTTTTAAGGGTTATCTCAATAAAATGCATAATATATTATTTTCTAGGAGATCCCTAACATCACTAAGCAAAGCTTAGCAATGTATAAGACTTGAATGCTTCTCATTATAGGCTAAGCTAGCTATGTAGTACCTTTAATAAAATTTTAACAGGATGGATTTCAATCTTAAATTTCTTAATTTCTGCTATCTGTAAAAGTGACTGGATGGAGAATTAAAAATGAGAGAAAGAGATGGGGCCACTATCTTACAGAGAGAAAAATCGTGTCATAAAACAATCAATTTATGCTCCTCTCATAAATACTACACTTCCTGTTATGTGGTTTGATTTTGGCCTGCTAAAGTCCATTATGACAAAACTGTTCTTAGATGTTTTTTTTCTTCACTCTCGGTTAAAAAAATAAAGGGTGTCTTGTATGCCTGTATATGTTAAATATGCAGCAAGCCACTGTCAATATCTCTTCTGGAAGCCTATGACCTTTATGCAAATTTATATATTTCTAAATAACCAAATTGAAACACTGTTTAGAGATAACTCCTCTTAGGTTTCACATTTCTGTATATCTTACAAGCAGAGACAGAGATTAATTAGGTCCTGATTATCTTTTCAGGGATACCTGTATAGCAAACAGCCTTGGAAGAGACAGAGATTGTCTTGCGTGAGAAAAGTAAAGACACACTCACTGTACATTATAAAGAACTGGATTCCCTCACTCAGGTTTCCTCTGCTTTAATGCAACACATTGATTTTGTAGATGTCACCTTGGCCTTCTTCTCATCACCTTGTGGGAATTGGGGCTCAGAGAACCGGCATAAAAAAGTGCTGGTATTCTGCAACTACTATTGTTCTGAGTGATAGAATGCCATGTCCCTGACACAGATTCTCAGGCCTTCCTGCGGTATATGAATATGTAGCAGGCCAACTTCTCAGCTTGCTAATAAGATACAGCTTAGATGTGTTGGTTATTGACAAATACTAAATAAGATGGACTTCATTTATTTTAAGTATAATCACATAATTACATACAAGAACATACATGAATGCACACACAAGTTCTTTTTCTCTTTTCCGTGTGTTTCAGAGTATATTCAAGGACATAAAATAGTTGATGAATGTACTTTCTTAAGGAATGTCTATGTCAAGTGTCAAGATAAAACTCTAGTGAGAAAATCTTTAACTGAATTGTTATATAGTGACTTTGGAGCTGTGATAATAGTTGTCTTTTAACATAACATGGACCTTAGAAATTCTTATAGTCCATTATTTAGTTTGACATCTAAATGCTTTAAATAGTGCTAAAATAAGACATGTTAAGCATGTAGGTACATATTCTATGCCTCCAAATATGCTTTTGGTACAGGTTTCTTTGATCTTATAATGAAATTACTCAGTTACAAAATCACATATGAAATGGTAGAAGAATGATGGAAACTAATAGAATCTCCTTACGTGGTCTCTAATATATATACAAGAAAATAGCGGAGCACAAATAAATGGGGCACAACCAAAGTAATAGCCTGAAAAATTCATTTAAGGGAGTATTTCCACCCCAGTGGTTAGTGCCACAAGGAACCAAGTCAAATAGCTCTGAACTTTTCAGAAGCAATAGAAGAAAAAGTGCAAAGTTCAAATGAGAACATGTATGATATTAACTCTGAATAATTAAATTTAAGACCCATTTCTTTCTGTATGGTTTTAAAAAGTGTTACCATGCTACAGAAACAATCACAGTTATCAAAATACGTATTAAAGCACTGTTGATGAGAACATTACATATTTATTACAGTGTTATTTGAAAAATGGTACCCGATTCAGCTTTCACTCAGATTTTCCTATGATAGAATATTTGGTCCACAAGAAAATGTTTACTCTTCATTTATTTGATTTAATTTATACCTATAACAAGCCAAATCTTCAGGGCTACTTGCTCTACATTAAAGTAGAAATAAATAGTAGTATCTGCAGGTGGAAATAATTTTGCACTTTTTCCTAATCACTCATTCATCACAATGAAATCATGATAGGTCGGAGGATATCATAGATACCTTTAGTAAGTTGTTTATTTTTCTTGTGATAACATAAGCAAATAGTCTTTCTCCTAAACATGGTGGAATATGTCCTTAATTTTAAATTCCTTAAATTCCTTTTCCAACATGGTAGGTTCACTTGAAAATCAATACATCTATCTCTAGATACAGTTGTTCCTAAATGCAAATACATGACAATGTATACATCAATCTAAATTACACTGTTTATCGCTAAATAATACATTTATATTTTAACACAATTAAAATGTTATATAGTTTAAGAATTAATTACATATGAAATAAAATAATTAATAATCACGCTCCATAGATACTTATATTACCCAGTTTATTAACTTTCTAAGTGATAAAAATACCACAAACTTGGTGGTTTAAACATGGAAATGTATTGTCTCACACTTATGTCAGCTATAAGTCCAAAATCAAGATGTCTATAGAGTTGGTTCCTTCTGAGATGTGTGAACAAAATGTCTGATCCAGGCCTTTCTCCTTAGCTTGTAGAAAGCTGAATCTTCCTTACATTTCTTCATATTGTCTTTCTTCTGTGAATGGCCCTGTGTCCAAATTTCTCTCATAAGATGATAAGTCATGTTCAATCAGGATCCACTGTAATAACCTCATTATGATTTGATTAACTCTATAAAGCTGCTATCTTCACAGAAGGTTATATTCTGCGATGCCAGGGATCAGGTCTTCAACATAACACATTTTGGGTAGGACGCTATTCAACTCATAAGAACCAGATTGTACCATAGAAATTTGGAAAATAAAGGACAACGGATAGACTTCTTACAAGCTGTCATAGCTCACTGCTGAAGTGAGTTATGTAATTCTTATTCATGGCAAATTGGTACTATAAAATAGGGAATTACTATGATTTTTAAGACAGTGACCAAACCATACTTTCAGACTTTAATATAGTAAGCTCTAATATGAATATATTTCTCAATATATATATATATGTATATACATATATATATATATATATTTCAATCTTAATAGAATCATTTCAAAGCCTCTACCAGATGGCTTCCCTAGTGAATTCCATCAAACATATCAAGAATAAGTGATACCAGTGTTCCTCAAATTCCTCCAAAAGTTTGAAAAGGAAAGAACACTTCTTTCTTTAAAAAAAATTTTTAACGTTTATTTATTTCTGAGACAGAGAGAAACAGAACATGAGTGGGGGAGGGGCAGAGAGAGAGGGAGACACAGAATCAGAAGCAGGCTCCAGGCTCTGAGTTGTCAGCCCAGAGCCCAACGCGCAAACTCACAAACCGTGAGATCGTGACCTGAGCCGAAGTCAGTCACTCAACCAACTGAGCCACCCAGGTGCCCCTGAAAAGGAAAGAACACTTCTGAATTCATTTTAGGAGGCCAGCATTGCTCTGATACAAATGCCAGAAAAAGACACTGCAAGAGAGAAAAACTACAGACCATTATCCTTGAGGAACATAGATGGAAAAAACAAGTGCCAGGCATTATTCTTAACTGTTCAGTATTTCCATTTTATGGGTGAAAGACTTTTAGGAAGAAGTAATATGAGAGGGAGGTATACATGCCTAATGTAGAAGCTCAAGGCAGGTGGATTAATATTGTATTTCTGATACGTGAAGCAGGAAAAAAGAGAACTGTAAGGCAAATAAGTCTTGTCCAGAAGTGTGAACTATTTTGATTCACACCTCTTTTGCCCCATATGATAATTTGAAATACAAATGTATCAGTATGGTGTTATACCTTCAAATAAGTAACTGAAGCAAGGGTCTTAGGACACTTACTGACCACTAACTTTGAGAGATTATGTCAGGACAAGGTCTGTACTGGACTGTACTGTAATTTGCAGAGACGGCAGTGATAATATCTTGGATATATACTAATTGTTTCATTTACTTTTTCTTTATTTGTTCAATAAATTACTTCTTTCTACAGTGTTAAATACCCAGTTGTGGAATAATCTGTTTGATTGCAAGATTAGTATCTTTTTGAGAGTTTAGCAAAGAAGATGGAGGTAGAGACAGTAGTTACCATAAAAATAGACTATATCATTTATCTTATTTATTTATTTATTTATTTATTTATTTATATTTTAGAGAGAGAGGGGGCACAGTGGGGAGAGGGGCAGAGGTGGGGAGAGAGAGAGAGAATCTTAAGCATGCTCCACACTCAGTGTGGAGCCTGATGTGGGGCTTGATCCCCTGACCTTGTGATCATGACCTGAGCCAAAATCAAGAGTCGGACACTCAACCAACTGAGTCACCCACTGTTTTCTAATATTAACTGTCATATTTGAACCTAAAAAAATAGCTTATATCTCACAGCATATTACCTTCCATATAGAATCCCCTGATGGATTTGCTACTGTTAGATAATAACTGTGAAACTCCTCAAACTACCACATCAGAACTCGTTCTTGATACTTGTGGATTCTCTCTGTTGAATTTCAAGGCACTTAATAGTTTGTAGTGGACAAATGCTTTGCTAAGGCTTAATTAACTACATCATATCAAAATCTTATAATGTTTCTTGGGAACAATACAAATGGTTAAAAAATATTCTTTCTTATTTATATCAATATATAAGGATGTTTGTGTGGGTGTGTGTTTGTTGATATTTTATACTTTGCCTACTTATTTAACCTAACTTCACTAAAATATTGTATAAGATTTAGTACTTGATAAAAAATCATTTTTTATGGTTTCAGTCAATAAAAAATTTGGTTATATTCCATGAGATTTATTTATTATTCTCCTCCTTAAATATAACAAATTTATTAGCACTAATTATTGGTTTTTGATTATGATTTGATTTTGGTTCAAAACTTTCCTCAAGTGTTGAAGTTTTACTTAGAGGCACAGATAACTATTAATTTGTCACACCCTTGTTTTCAAAATATGATATAGGATAAATGTCTCCTGAAACATACGTAAGAAGGCCTAGGCTTCTTTTCCTCAAATTAAATGATTTTTTGGAGTGCCTGGATGGCTCAGTTGGTTGAGCGTCTGACTCTTGATTTTGGCTTGGGTCATGATCCTTGGGTCATGGGATGGAGCCCTGCACTGGGCGCAGCATGGAGCCTACTTGGGATTCTCTTTTTCTCTCCAACTGCTCCTCTTTTTATTCTAAAATATAACCTGAAAAATAAAAATTTAAACAAATTAAGGTGCTTTTTATTTTTTAAATGTGAATATACGTACTGTAATACAACCTCTAAATTTGTACTGAATTAAATTTGTTAAATATTAATAGTGCTTTGAGATGATATCACATTTCACTTAGGATGCCTATCCAGACAAATTATGCATCTTGAGCAGAATTCTAGATGATTTCATTGATATTTGAAGAAGAGTCTCTAGGTGACTTTCTGTACTTCCTGTCCACCTGTTTCATTTCACTGGCAGGTTCCAGAGTTGAGATTCCTGCCTAGATTTTACATGGCACTTGAGGCAACTTGCCAGGGTGCTGCACTACATATCAGCTAATTGGACCACTAATGAGCTGAGTGACTTTTTAATACCAACTGCCTGCAAACCACCCAGTGTGATTGCAGATGGCTTTTTAAGAATTAGCCACTTCAGAATGAAAATTCCTTGTTTCTTATATGTCAATAATGTAAGTACAAGATGGGGACTTAAAATTTTGAATAGTGTTCCAGCATTCTTCAGTTCAGGTAGAAATTTGACCCCTTGCATGTGTGTTTATTTTTAAATATCTAGATTACTGTAAACTCATCAAACTTGTATAGACAATCTTATTATTTCTCTTTGGTAGTAAGAATGGTTTCTCCAAAGCCATAAGAGTTTTGTAATTTTCTCTCTCATCTCAGTCAAAGCATAGTTTTTCAACTACACAGATATATCTGTGATAATTTAGAAGTCTCAGCTTCTAGGAAGCATGGGACACCCAAAGAAAAACAAATTCTTCAAAAACCATTTTTATAAATGCTTTACTAGCTTTCCTTTACTAGCTTTCCTTTACTAGCTGTTTGCATTTAGTTTTATATATCTAAATAAATACAGCTTGCTCAGCCTGGCTTGGTTAGATCTCTTTAATCTCACACAAATAACATCTTTTAAAATCAAATGTCTGGTTTTTATAATAACCATTTGGTGCCTCCAACCACGGTAATCTTTTTCGCTGAGAACACTCTACTAATATTGTTACTAAGAAGGTAGCCATATGACTATTTTATTTCTAGAGCATTTCATGAGAATGATACTTCCATTCAGTTTCACCTCATGTCAAGCCAACAAATACAATCCAAGCAGGTAATTTTTTTCCCTTAACAGTGATGATTAGACAGATGTTAGAGATGTTTTACTCTCTTTAGAGCAATGAGTGCTAAGGAGAGGTTACCAGTGTGCTTCTGGGGAAAAAATAATTCCTTTTTCGTAAGAGATTTACAGGAAGTGAGTCTCAGCTTTCTACTGAATGTAAATGAAGCACATGCAGCAATGATTGTATGAAACAGGACAGACATTTTTACACCACATTCAGTTTTTCTTCTTTTCATAAATATTGTATAATTTTCCATCTTAAGGGACTCATGAATTTTCAACAAATTTATTTTTAAATATTGCCCATTGCATGTATGTATATAGTTTATTTATCTATTTACCTACTGAAGGACCTCTTGCTCATTTCTAAGTTTTGGTAATTATGTGTAAAACTGCTATCAGCATTCCTGGGTAAGTTTTTGTGTGTCTATGTTTTCACCTCATTTGGGTAAATATCTAGGAGCTTGATTGATGGATAGCATAGAAAGACTATTTTGCTTTGTAAGAAATTGTCAAACTATTTTTCAAAGTGGCTGTACCATTTTGCATTCTCACCAGCAATGAATGAGAGTTTCTACTGCTCCACATCCTTGCCAGGATTTGGTGTTGTTGCTGTTTTGGATTTTAGACATTCTAGTAGATGTCTAGTGGTATTTCAATGTTTTAATTGCAATTCCCTAATTACATATGACCTTGAGCATCTCCTCATATGCTTATTTGGCATCTGTATATTTTCTTTGGAGCGATGTCTGTTCAAATCTCTTGCCCATTTTTTAATTGTGGACTTTTGTAGAGTTCTTTGTATATTTTGGGTACAATTCCTTTATAGGATATGGACTTTACAAACATTTTCTCCCAAACTGTGACTTATCTTTTTATCTTCCTAACAGTGTCTTTGATAGAGCAAAAGTTTTTAACTTTAAAGTAGTCAAATATTCATTTTTTTCTATCATTGATAATGCAGCTAGTGTTGTGTCCAAAAACTCTTTGCCAAACTCAAGTCACCTACATTTTCTCACATGTTATATTCCAGTCAGACTACTTGTGACACTCTAGTAAGGTCTATTGTTTTCTTCTTAGTTCCAGAGCATGGCTCTTACTCTAGCCATGGTTCTCTTTAATGTTTGGCTTTATTTATAGAAAGGAAAAGCAAAGATGCACGATGATCTTGTCTCTTGATTACAGCCATTTAAATTACAATTATGGTACAATACAAACTTTGAAAACTCAAAGAATGCTTTCCCAAACCTTCTACATGAATTATTTTGTTCTTATGATCCTTATAGATATCCTATAATTGCATCACCAATATTATACTTTGCTTATTTAATTCACCTTCTTCTCGGGGTGCCTGGGTGGCTCGGTTAAGCGTCCGACTTAGGCTCAGTTCATGATCTCACAGTTCATGCGTTTGACCCCCACATCAGGCTCTGGGCCGACAGCTCAGAGTTTGGAATCTGCTTTGGATTCTGTCTCTCTCTCTCTCTCTCTCTCTGTCTCTCTGCTCCCTTCCCCCACCGCACCACCCCACTTGTGTTCTCCTCTCTCAAAAATAAATAAATAAACATTACAAAATTTAAAAATAAAATAAAATAAATAAAATAAAAATTCACCTTCTCTACTGAATACTAAGTTTCTTGTTGGCAGGATATGCTTATTACTTTCTTCCATTTCTAGTATTTTTACACAGCACATTTTTTATTATTTTGTTGAATGAGCAAAACTTTGGAAAGTAGAAGACATTTTATTTCTAATCAGATATCATGTCTAATACTAATTGGAAAAAATGCTTGCAAATATTATCAATGGTACATCTCACAAAAATGCATTTAACAGAATTTGGGGTGAGTTTTATAGACTCTGTTTGAATTCAGGTTAGAAAAATAAAGAATTGCTATTAGGATTCCTCAAAATCTCTCACAACTCCAAAAAGTTTTCATGTTTCTTCTTTCTTTAATCAAAGGTCAATCTGTCCCTAGGATGTATACTTAAAACATATTTGGACCCTAAGTGTTAGTTTTTAACTATTTATGACCCATTATTTTGAGTTACAAATGTGGAATATAAATGTAGCCTTCTGCAAAGAAAATGAAAAATTTGCCATTATTTGGACTTACTACTATTTTATTAACATGTATTTTAATTTGATACAGAATTTTAAAAATATCTGATGAATTTCTTTCTTGCTGTCACTCATTTCTTTCTTCTTTGGTAATGATGGAGTGATTAAAGAAATATATTTTACAGTGGTATTAATATTAAATAATTTATTTTCCATACAATTCTCACTATTTTCAAAGATTTTTAACCTGAATTTACATTGATGAACTTTATATATATTCACTGTTAAGTCTTTAACTGTAATTTAAATTCATACTTCTTTATATTGGAGATGAGTCATTTCCCTTAAAATTTCTTCTTGGAATATTATAATCATTTTGACAATAAGCTGATTAGTGACTTTTAATCTGTCTAGTTGATTGCTGCATATTTACCTAATTTATGTTCTTATTTTTCTTATGAAACTGATATCCTTCCTTTGTTATTAAATTATCATAACATTTATAACTAGTGTGATGTGATTTTACTAGCCTCATAACTTCTAAACTTTGGCACAGATATGTCTCCACATTTGTATTAATCATAGACATGGCATCTGGAGACTATATTTCTTGTACTTATTTTAGATAATTTAATGAATAAAATCATTTTAAAATGGCCAACTAACAAAACCTAGATTTTTTGGCCTTAACTTGTTCTTATTTAATTCTGTTAGTATGTTAAATATTGTTTACACTGTCATTGGGCAGGATTTATTTCTCATTCAATGCTTAAGATACTTTCAAGGAACTTTAAAACAGTTTGATGTTAATAAGAAATGTGAAATGTTTCTATATGTTAAATGCATTTCAAAATCATAACTCATTATAAATTATTACTGCTTGGAATACAAATGGGTTTTTATTAACCATTCATATTTTTATTCTCCATTCATTTGACTTCATTTTGTTCTATTCATATGTTAAGGCAATATTATAAGCCACCATCTAATTATGGTTTCTGGGAGTATATTTTAGATGCTTAACCTTGATATAAATTAAATGATATTTCTACAACCTTACTGTCTCTCAAAACATACACATGGAATAATCTGAGGAACTGATAATATACCAAGATGACTAATGCATGGTTGCCAAAAGTACTCAGATACTTAACTATAATTTATCAATGTTAGGGTGCTCTTTTATTCTTTGTGATCAATGTTAAATCCCAAGAAATGTTTTTTTAAGGAAAATTTCATGATTCATTTCATGATAAAGGAAACAGGCTTGATAAGAAGGTGTGCTACCATATGAAAAATAAAATAAATTAAATTAGCTTTCAACTAGAAAGATAGAGCCACTTGCCAAAATGCAAAATCCAAATGTAGTATATATCCTCCCTCTAAATGTATTCAAGTGGATAATTGATCATATATGTGTATCCTCAAATCTTGAGAAAGTTAGTACCTGTGTACCGCTGATTTTACAGTCCATACTGACCATGCGTGGCAACATATGTAGCTTAAATACTCATTATTCATATGTTGTTTATATGCTTTGTAGAGAACTCAGAGTAAAAACAGTTATCTGATTTCTCAAGTTGGCCACCAATTTTCAATAAGTGATATCAGGGAGGGAAGTTGATAATGATGGAAAACACAACATATACAGAATTGTAGTGATAAATTTATTAATACATATTCAGTTCAAAAACAATTTTAAAAACATTTTTGATTATATATTTTGTAAACATAATTATATAGTGAAACAATGAGAAATATAGCTGTCTTGGAGAATTATTGCAAAGAGAGACACATCAATAGAAAGTCACATGCAAGATCTGATAATGACAAAATAGAAATAATGCATGGTGATGAAAAGGGAACTGAGAAGGCATTGGGAGATTTAAGATATATGCCAGTTTGACAAGGAGAAAAATAACATAGGCCAAGCTGAAATATTATTTGTTTATAAAATGAAATTTTGTCCAGGAGAGTTTCATAAAGAAAATGGTACAACAGATCAATGAATCTAAGAGCTGGTTTTTTGAAATAATAAACAAAATTGATAAACCCCTAACCAGACTTCTCAAAAAGAGAAGAGAGAAGACAAAATATATAAAATCATGAATGAAAGAGGAGAGATCACAACTAACACCACAGAATTACAAATAATTATTATAGAATATGATGAAAAATTATATGCCAAAAAACTGGACAATCTGGAAAAAATGGACAAATTCCTAGACATTCACACACTACCAAAACTCAAACAGGAGGACATAGAAATTTTGAACAGATCCATAACCAATGAAGAAATTGAATAAGTTCCCCCCCAAAAAGGAGTGTTGGGCCCCAAAGCTTCCAAGGGGAATTCTACCAGACATTTAAGGTAGAGTTAATACTTATTCTGCTCAAACTGTTCCAAAAAATAGAAATGGAAGGAAAGCTTCGAGACTCATTCTATGAAGCCAGTATTACCTTGATTCCAAACTGAGACAAAGATCCCACTAAAAAGAATTACAGGCCAATATCTCTGATGAGTTGGATGCAAAAATTCTCAACAAGATACTAGTAAACTCAATTCAATGATTTTAATATTCAGTTCAATATTCTTTTTTTATGTATAAAATTTATTGTCAAATTGGTTTCCATACAACACCAAATGCTCAACCCAACAGGTGCCCTCCTCAATGTCCATCAACCACTTTCCCTCTTACCCCATCCCCCATCAACCCACAGTTTGTTCTCAATATTTAGGAGTCTCTGATGGTTTACCTCCTTCCCTCTATGTAACATTTTTCCCCCTCCTCCTCCCCCTGGCCTTCTGTTAAGTTTCTTAGGATCCACATATGAGTGAAAACATATGGTATCTTTGTCTGCCTGACTTCTTTCGCTTAGCATAACACTCTCCAGTTCCATCCATGTTGCTACAAAGGGCCAGATTTCATTCTTTCTCAATGCCAAGTAGTATTCCATTGTATATATAAACCACATCTTCTTTATCCATTCATCAGTTGATGGACATTTAGGCTCTTTCCATACTTTGGCTATTGTTGAGAGTGCTGCTATAAACATTGGGGTACAAGTGCCTCCATGCATCAGCACTCCTGTATCCCTTGGGTCAATTCCTAGCAGTGCTATTGCTGGGTCATAGGGTAGATCTATTTTTTAAATTTTTTGAGGAACCTCCACACTGTTTTCCAGAGTGGCTGCGCCAGTTTGCATTCCCACCAACAGTGCAACAGTGTTCCCCTTTCTCCACATCCTCTCCAGCATTTGTAGTCTTCTGATTTGTTCCTTTTAGCCACTCTGACTGGCGTGAGGTGATATCTGAGTGTGGTTTTGATTTGTATTTCCCTGACCAGGAGTGACGTTTATATTTACAATGGAATACTACTTGGCAATGAGAAAGAATGAAATATGGCCTTTTGTAGTTAACATGGATAGAACTGGAGAGTGTTATGCTAAGTGAAATAAGTCATACAGAGAAAGACAGGTGTCATATGTTTTCACTCTTATGTGGATCCTGAGAAACTTAACAGAAGACCATGGGGGAGGGGAAGGGAAAAAAAAAGAGAGGGAAGGAGGCAAACCATAAGAGACTCTTAAAAACTGAGAATAAACTGTGGGTTGACGGGGGGTGGGTGGGAGGGGAAAGTGGATGATGGGCATTGAGAAGGGCACCTGTTGGGATGAGCACTGGGTGTTGTATGGAAAACAATTTGATAATAAATTTCGTATTAAAAAATAAAGTAAAAACAACAAAGAAATATGTTTTACATTACAAAAAAAAAAGAATGAATGGGTCAACCAGGCAATTAAAGAAATTAAAAGATACATGCAAACAAATGAAAATGAAAATGCAACAATCCAACTCTTTGGGATACAGCAAAGGAAGTCTTAAGGGGAAAATACATTGCAATCCAGGCCTATCTCAAGAAACAAGAAAAATCCCACATACAAAATCTAACTGCACACCAAAAGGAACTAGAAACAGAACAGCAAAGACACCCCAAACCCTGAAGAAGAGAAATAATAAGATCACAGCAGAAATAAACAATATAGAATCTAAAAAAAACAGTAGAGCAGATCAATGAAACCAAGAGTTGGTTTTCTGAAAAAAAAAATTGATAAACCTCTAGCCAGGCTTCTCAAAAAGAAAAGGGAGAGGACCCAAATAGATAAAATCATGAATGAAAACAGAATCATTACAACCAATCCCTCAGAAATACAAGCAATTATCGGGGAATACTATGAAAAATTATATGCCAACAAACTGGACAACCTGGAAGAAATGGACAAATTCCTAAACACCCACACTCTTCCAACTCAAATGGGAAGAAATAGAAAATTTGAACAGACCCATAACCAGTGAAGAAATTGAGTCAGTTATCAAAAATCTCCCAACAAATAAGAGTCCAGGACCAGATGGCTTCCTTGGGGAATTCTACCAGACACTTAAAGCAGAAATAATACCTATCCTTCTCAAGCTGTTCCAAAAAATAGAAAGAGAAGTAAA
Source organism: Panthera uncia (assembly GCF_023721935.1). NCBI lineage: Eukaryota > Metazoa > Chordata > Mammalia > Carnivora > Felidae > Panthera > Panthera uncia. Next base: position 57,661,671 of record NW_026057576.1, read on the forward strand.
ACTGCCAGACTCATTCTATGAGCCATCATTACTTTGATTCCCAAACCAGACAGAGACCCAGGAAAATAAAAAAAAAAAAAAGAGAGAGAGAGAGAACTACAGGCCAATATCCCTGATGAATATGGATGCACAAATTCTCAACAAGATACTAGCAAATCGAATTCAACAGCATATAAAAAGAATTATTCACTATGATCAAGTGGGATTCATTCCTGCGCTGCAGGGCTGGTTCAAAATTCGCAAATCAATCAATGTGATACATCACATTAATAAAAGAAAAGATAAGAGCCATATGATCCTGCAGAAAAAGCATTTGACAAAATTCAGCATCCTTTCTTAATAAAAACCCTCCAGAAAGTTGGGATAGAAGGACTATTCAGTTCAATATTTCAATATAAATTAATTAATAAAACTAATAATTAAAAGAATTATTCACCATCATCAAGTGGGATTCATTCTGGGACTGCAGAGCTGGTTCAGTATTCACAAATCAATCAATGTCATATCACATTAATAGAAGAAAGGATAAGAGCCATATGATCCTGTCAATACATGCAGAAAAAGCCTTTGACAAAATACAGCATCCCTTCTTAATAAAATCCCTCGAGAAAGTAATGATAGAAGGAGCATACCTTAACATCATAAAAGCCATATATGAAAAGCACACTGCTAATATCATCCTCAATGGGGAAAAACTGAGAGCTTTCCCTCGAGATCAGGAGCACGGCGGGTTGTCTGCTCTTACTACTGTTGTTTAACATAGTGTTGGAAGCTCTAGCCTCAGGATCAGACAACAAAACAAAATAAAACGCATCCAAATTGGCAAACAAGAAGTTAAACTTTTACTCTTTGCAGATGACATGATACTCTACAGGAAAACCTTAAAGACTCCACCAAAAAACTGTGAGAACTGATACATGATTTCAGCAAAGTTGCAGGATATAAAATCAGTGCACAAAAATCAGTTGCATTTCTATACACCAATAATGAAGCAACAGAAAGAGATATTAAGGAATTGATCCCATTTACAATTGCACCAAAACCCATAAAATACCTAGGAATAAGTCTAAGCAAAGAGGTAAAAGATCTGTACACTGAAGACTATAGAAAGTTTATGAAAGAAGTTGAAGAAGACACAAAGAAATGAAAAAAAAAAAAAACATTCCATGCTCATGGATCAGGAAAAAAATATTAAAATGTCGATATTACCCAAAGTAATCTACACGTTCAATGTAATGCCAATCAAGATAGCACGAGCATTCTTCACAGAGCTAGAGCAAACAATTCTAAAATTTGTATGGAACCACAAAGACCTTGAATAGTCAAAGTAATGTTAAAACATAAAGCCAAAGCAGGAGGCATCACAATCCCAGACTTTAACCTGTATTACAAAGTTGCTGTCATCAAGAAATATGGTTCGGCACAGATACACAGATCAATGGAATATAATAGAGAACCCAGAAATGGACCCACAAACATATGGCCAACTAATCTTTGACAAAGCTGGAAAAGAATATGCCATAGAAGAAAGATAGTCCTTTTAGCAAATGGTTCTGGAAGAACTGGACAGAGACATGCAGGAGAATGAAACTGGACCACTTTCTTACACCATACATAAAATATATATCCAAAATAGATGAAAGACCTAAAAGTGAGACAGGAAACCATCAAAATCCTACAGGAGAAAACAGGCAGCAACTCTTTGACCTTGGCCGCAGGAACTTCTTACTTGCCATGTCTCCAAGGCAAGGGAAATAAAAACAAAAGTGAACATTGAGACCTCAACAAGACAAAAAGCTTCTTCACAGCAAAGGAAACAATCAACAAAACTAAAAGGCAACCACGGAATGGGAAAAGATATTTGTAAATGACATTGAATAAAGGGTTAATATCTAAAATCTATAAAGAACTTACCAAACTCAACACCCCCCCGCAAAAAAAAACAAATAATCCAGTGAAGACATGAACAAAAGACATGAATAGACACTTTCCCAAAGAAGACATCCAGATGGCAAACAGACACATGAAAATATGTGCAACATCACTCATCATCAAGGAAATACAAATCAAAACCACACTGAGATACCACCTCACACAGGTCAGAATGGCTAAAATTAACAACTCAGGAAACAACAGATGTTGACGAGGATGTAGAGAAAGGGGAGCCCTCTTGCACTGTTGGTGGGAATTCAAACTGGTGCAGCCACTCTGGAAAACAATGTGGAGGCTCCTCAAAAAATTAAAAATAGAATTACCCTATGACCTAGCAATTGCACTACTAGGAATTTATTCAAAGGATACAGGAGTACTGATTCAAAGGGGCATAGGCACCCCAATGTTTATAGCAGTACTATCAACAATAGCCAAAATATAGAAAGAGCCCAAATGTCCATCAATGGAAGAATGAATTAAGAAGATGTGATCTACCTATTATCTATCTATCTATCTATCTATCTATCATCTATCTATCTATCTAATCTCCATGCAATGGAATACTACTCCGTGATGAAAAAGAATTAAATCTTGCCATTTGCAACACGTGGATGGAAGTGGAGGGTATTATGCAAAGAGAAATCAGTCAGAGAAAGATATGATTTCACTTATGTGGAATTTGAGAAACTTAACAGATAAACATAGGGGAAGGGAAGGAAAAATAAGTAAAACAGTGAGAAAGGCAAATCATAAGAGACTCTTAAATACAGAGAACAAACTGAGGTTTGATGAGTGTGGGGGGATCGGTTAAATGGGTGACAGGCATTAAGGAGGGCACTCTTCGGGATGAGCACTGGGTGTCATATGTAAGAGATGAATCACTGGGTTCTACTCCTTAAGCCAAGACTACACTATACGTTAACTAACTTGAGAATAATAATAGTAATAATAAGAGTATAGTGTTTAAGGAGGGAATATATAAAAGAAATAGGAACAGGAAACTTTGAATACCTGGAAAATATTTAGAAATAATTCTGAGACAGGAAAGTTGGACAATGAAATTGATAAACATTAGAGATTTCTGGACTGAACAAATCCTGTTTTGGGAAAAAATAAATCCTTTTGATTATTTAAACTTTATTGTAAAATATAATGCATATAGTAAAAGTACACAGGACAAAATTTTACAATGCAATGAATTATTCCACAGTGATTACATGTAACCATACCCAAGCCTAGAAAAATAATATATTTTAGTATTTACCAAGACACATGCTTCTTCCAGTCACTACATTCTTTCTTCTTCTTAAAGGGGCATAATTCTGTTTTCTAACAGTATAATTTCATTTTGGCTACTTAAGGACTAGACACAAGTGAATTAATATATTAGCTGTTCTTGGATAGCTTGCTAACCTTAATATTTACGATATTTAACTATATTGTTGTATATAGATGCAATCTATTCATGTCATTGTATTTTTCCTCAAAGTTTTCGTATATTCTGGTGTTAAGAGACATTTGTGTGATTTCTGATTTGACATGCTATAAACATTCTTGTATATGTTTCAGTACTCAAATACATACATCATAATTAAATACATCCAAGAGTGGTATTATTTTTACACTAAACTTGAGTATGTTGAACTTCAGTGGATGTTGTCACATCTATTGCCATAGTCAATCAAATTACATTTCTTCCAATACTGAATAAATATTGCCATACTTCCTCCATTCTAAAAGTTGATAGTAAGAGTGGTATCTCTTATTATCCTCTAAGAGTTTTTTATTACTTTTTATTTTGCTTTTACTCTTTACAGGGAACTTAGTTTTAAAAATAGTTTGAGAATTAGCAAATTTAACTTTTTTTCTCTCCATAGTAGGGAACTGGAATAAAATTATTTATTGAAAACACTATTCTACAACTCTGAAATGCTGTCATTTCCTATCAATTAAGTAAGTAATACATGTGTGTATTGGTCAGTTTCTGTGCTCTTTCTGCTTGCTCATTGATCAGATGTCCTTCTTGCTAATTTCTGCAGCTCTGAGATAAGTGCCACTTTCCATTAGAGTTGGTCCTTCCACTATGCCAGTCTTGTTATTTGTGATCCTTTATATTTCCATATAAATTTTGGATTCAGTAGTTCTAGTTTCACACATATACACATACTTACACATGCAAACACGTGAACTTGTGGGATTTTGGCTGAGACGTCATAAAAGCTGTAAAGTAATATAAGTAAAAATTAAATATTTAAATTACTGAATATTCAAATTCATAATAGACTTCCATTTATGTGTGTATCCTTAATTTTTCTTTAATCACTTAGAATTTATTAGGTTTTCCTCTCACCATTTATAAATGTTTTTATTGTTATTTGATATTTTGGTCCTATTTAAATCTCAAATTTTGTTTTTTGTTGTTGTTGCTGATATTAAAATGTTATTAATTTTTTATTTTAGTATAGATAAGTATTTGTACAATGGTATATACATTTAAATATCATAGTAAAGTTTGTTAATGCATTACCTTTTGCTAAATGAACATATTTATTTTATTAAAATTTCTGTAGATCTTTATCTATGTATACAAGCATAAGATACTATTGGAAATTCACCGTTCCTGTTGTTTTACCTTTTTTAGAACAACTTTTTGAGACATTTGGATAGAAAGAATGGAACATATTGCTATATGGGAGGAGAAAAGCAATTTTTGTAAGTCTACTTCAATACTACTATACTTTAATAATCAGTCAATAATTACAATACATTCCGAAATAGTTGAACTGAATTGTAGAGTAATTCTGAGTATTTCCCTCATCTCTGCTCATATTTTCCAGCTGACTGGAATTGATTGATACAGCTGACAAGGGGTGATGAATGGATATGACCTATGAATCCCAACATGGCTTCTGTGTCAACCCTGGTTTCTATTGACTGTCCTACTGTCTTCCTATTATCCATGACAGAAAGCTTTGAGGTACTTTCATTTTCCATGCAAAAGGCAAAAAGCAGGAATTATTAAGTTACTATCATCAAAGGTATAGGAAATCTGAAATTAGAGGGGTTAATAATGTGGTCCTTTGCCCTACCTGAATAGTGTCAGGCAGGAAAAGTAAATATCCTAATCTGTAGGCAAATTCTGTAACTACCTTGAAAGAGATTTTATTTACTTCAAATATTTTTAAGACCTTAGTATGGCTCTATATTATTTTATTTTATGTAAATAGTTCTCTGTATGTATAATAAACTACAGACGTAAATGTGAATTCCAGATGATTGTCTCTGTTTAGAAATGTCTTCTAGGCATAAAAAGACAAAAATAAGATTAGGGATGCGATAGCTAATGGATTGCAAATCTCAGAGACCTAGATGGATATAACGATGTTGGGTTGTCCATTCTGTTTTGTTGATAGATTTGTTTACTCTTCTACCAATACGAAACTGGCTAGATCACTGTAGCTTTACAGTAAATCTTGAAGTCAAGTGCTGGTCAGTCCTCCAATTTTGCTCTTTTTCAGTATTGTGTTGAGTAATTTAGGTATTTTTCCTTTCCATATAAACTTTAGAATCAGGTTGTTGATATTCAAAAGATAATTTGCTAAGATTTTGATGGATAGCACATTGGCTCTCTAGCTCAAATAATTAACTTAGATTTTGTCATACACATATTCTATGGAAATCTGTTAAATGTTCTTAGTGTTGGGCCTATTAGATGTAGTAGGCCCTATGATGGCTACAATATTGAGATTATAATTAATGAAACTAGTAGGGCTTAAAAACAAATAGTTATGAATTTGAATTCTAAATTATTCACTCATTAGCTATGTGATCTTGGCCAGATTATTTAGGCCATCTGAGCCACAGTAAAACAGGAACACCATTACATTGTATAATTAGAGATTAAATTAATGCCATATATGTTACCTTAACTAATTAGAGCCATATTGAATTGTGTGATATATTGAAGCATTTCCTTTCTTGGGGTGACAGAGTAAAGCAATACTTGTACATACAATCAAAGCAGTGTGAGGGAGATAGTGGTATTAGCAATAGTAGTAGCTGTGCTGTTTTTCCGTTCAAGGAAAATTTAGTGACAAATTATTCTGAGATTTATAGTCTAATTAGATACATTTTAAGATCTTTCTGGATGGGGATAATTCTAAAACAAATAGCAAATAGTAAAAGTTATAAACAGAAACTTAATAAGAAGATGGAAATTCAGAAGAAATTTATATCATCTAAACTCATTTCCTACATCAAAATCTTTTATAAAACTTCATCTACCCAGGAAACTTCCCTTAATTCCTCCTCAACTGAATAATGCATCTTTTCTACTTATCATTTATTTTATTATTTTTGGAGGGATCTGATTACATAGATTGTATTTTAAACTTAGCATAAATTCTTACTTAGGCATTGATAAGTTTGGCAATTCTTTGATTTACATACTTAGTGTCAGACATTGAGCCAGCTGACAGCAAATACAGTTTGCAGTGATCACCGTAGTAGGGAACTTCACTTGATGGAATATTAACACTTTTAGTTATAAGTGAGAATCAATGACTTGTTCAGGTTGCCTGGAAATGCACCTTCATGTGGATCTCTCCCATCCAGGAAATTATGCAAAATATCTGAAGCAATGGAAGATACATGGAATCAATGAATAGTACCAATAAAATGAGATCGTGTTATGCATTTTATTATTGCTGATACTTTAAATGTGTGTGCAAGGTCATGCAACTATTTTGCCCGTCTGTCTACTTGAAAGAATGGCGTATTAAAATAAAATACATAAAAAAATATAGCATAATTCTTATAAATAAATGCTGGGAATCTTATTTGTAAAAGTAAATAAGTAGCCTATATAAGGAAACAAATCTAAAACTATTTAACAGAACTTAATTTGAAAATGAATCAAGGGGCGCCTGGGTGGCTTGGTCGGTTAAGCATCTGACTTCGGCTCAGGTCATGATCTCACCGTCAGTGAGTTCGAGCCCCGTGTCGGGCTCTGTGCTGACAGCTCAGAGCCTGGAGCCTGTTTCAGATTCTGTGTCTCCCTCTCTCTCTGCCCCTCCCCTGTTCATGCTCTGTCTCTCTCTGTCTCAAAAATAAATAAACGTTAAAAAAATATTAAAAAAAAGAAAATATGAATCAATACAAAATTTCTCACATTAAAACGTTTTACCTCTAAATAATATTAATAATAATGTCAACCATTACATGGGTTTGCATATGTTAGTATCATATTGTGTTCTTAGAGTTTTCATGCACATCTGAAGCTGAATAACATGCATACCTATAATGTTCTTTTCTCAATACAATTTTATTTTATTGATTTAAACAACTTTATATAACATAATTTGAAAATCATTAATTTAGAAATAACTATCAAGCATACTTTATAAATATGAATAGACATGGATCCTGATAGCAAGGTGCTTATAGCCTGCTGCAGGTGAATAATAATTATTAAATATAATTATCACTAACCTGTTAATACATAGTAATGAAAACTTAGGTGTCCCTAATTCTTCTTGGAGAAATATTAAAATAACTAAAACTTGAAAGATGTTTATAATATTTCAGATGTTGAAAATGGGAAGATATATTCTAGAGTGTGGTCACCCTTAAAAAAATAACAATAATTATGAGAAGAAGGAGGAGAAAGAGGAAGAAGAAGAAGAAGAAGAAGAAGAAGAAGAAGAAGAAGAAAAGAAGAAGAAGAAAGAAAAGGAAGAAGAAGAAGGAGAAGGAGGAGAAGGAGGAGGAGAAGAAGAAGGAGAATGGGGGAGGGAAGGACAGGGGAAAGAGAAGGAGAAGGATATCATTTATGGAATCATAAATAGTTCACAATTTCTGGAGTGTGAATGTAAGTGGAGAGATAGGATTATGCTTTATTTGAGGGTGAAGATGAACATAAAGTACTAGTATAATATGCAAAATACTGAGAGTTCCTCTGTCAGTTATGGATAATCACTAAATACTTTGGAGTTTGAGAGTGTGTGGGGTAGTTTCTTAAGGATGGAAGCCATGGTTTTGGGACCATGGGCTATACAGCAAAGAATGCTAATTGTATTCCACAATGTGTTTTCCTTTTTTCATGTGCATCTAGCTACATTTTCTGAGTTCTTTTGCACTTGGTGTGGCTGGCTGATTAAATTCTTGCCAAAATGATGTGAGTGGAAGTAAAGTATGCCACTGTAGGGGTTTCTGCTTAAGACTACAAGTGCTCCCTTTTCATGTTCAGTTCCTTTTTTAAGGATGAAAACAGAAGTGACCCAAAACTCACAATGTAGGTAATAACAGACCTTAAGGAATGTGGGAAGGAAATTGGTAAAGAGATCAAGCTGACTTGCCATCATGGGACACACACTTTGGCATATTAACATAAAAGGAAGAAAAACAAAATTGCCCATTAAGTCACTATGTAATTGGGTCACTTGCTACTTCTAGTGTGATCATTCATCCAACCAAAATGAGATATAAGCATGTTAACACAAAATGAAAAGGAGAGTCTAAGCTCTGCTTTCAAGCTTGAAAGTCCATCTAGAATATTTTTTGAGGGAGGAGAGAGAAGAGGAAAGATCTCAAAATAAATCATTATGAGACAAGAGATTAAGTGTATATACAAGTTAATAGGTATAGGTTTTAAGAATACATTCCTTTTTTAAATTTTTTTTATTTTTATTTTTGAGAGAGAGAGAGAGACGGAGCACAAGTGGGGGAGGGGCAGAGAGAGGGAGACACAGGATCCAAAGCAGGGTCCAGGCTCTGAGCTCTCAGCAGAGCTGGATGCAGGGCTCGAACCCTCAGGATGCGAGATCATGACCTGAGCCGAAGTGGGACGCTCAACTGACTGAGCCACCCAGGCACCGCTTTCCTTTTTTTTAGAGTTTATTTATTTTGAGTGAGCAAGAGAGTGAGAGTGGGGGAGGGGCAGAGAGAGAGGAAGAGAGAGAGGGAATCCAAAGCAGGCTCCACACCTTCACTGATGCTGGGCTTCAACACACTAACTGCGAGTTAATGACCTCAGCGGAAATCAAGAGTCAGATGCTGAACCGACTGAGCCACCCAGGTGCCCCAAGAATAATTTCTGCTACTGAATTTTTTTGGACCAGGCAGCATAATTTATTGAGTTAAAAGTACAGTAAACGCACGTTAATATATAAAAGCAACACTGGGGAAGAGTCTGGTTTAAGTTTGTCTAAATTTGAAGTGGTGTTAGTCCATTTAAGTGGAAATAAATAGAAGTTAGATTTTATTATGGAATTCAGCATAGATTTCTAAGGAGTTGTTTTAAATTTGCGAATTGGATGTAGAAACATCTGTGGTAATGAAAGTAAGCACTGCTAACTTTTCCTGAGTACATGTAAAAAATGAAACAAAAGGACTCAAAGATAAAATTTATAAATAAGTATTTAAAAGTTAATAGATATAGGCATTAAGAATAATTTCCTTTTTTTAAAGTTTATTTATTTTGAGCATTAGAGGAAGGTAATTTTCCAACCAAAGAGGTTGTCAGAAAAGTGAACAGGAGAATGGCTTCATGGAATTCACTGGAAAAAGGAGTTTCAAATGGAGAGAGCTGTCAATAGCATGAATGCCACAGAGAAGTAAATTTGGTTAAAAACAAAGAGAATTATAGAGAAGTTGTAATTTTAGAGAAATTAGATAGCTGCAGCAGAAAACTATACCCTGATTTTGAAAAGACATTTTTAATAAGGTCCATGTGAGGCAGGTGTCATCTATGAAGGAGAGCCAACTTAAATTGATGGGGAGAGTAGACTCCACAGTGTGCAGTATAATCAGGAAGATGGTTTGATTGATCCAGGGGAGTGAGACCTGGAAATCATAATCAGGTTATAATCAAACATTGAGAGTTAAGAAAATGATAAAGATAGAAAGGTAAAAGTTATTTAATAATCCAATACATTTTAACAAATATTAATTTATTTCTTTTCACATTTAAGGTCACTATTTTTTAAATGATTCCCATTTTCCTAAGTATCCATAAATATACTTCTTATATAATGAACATATATATTTATTATCATAACATACGAATCTCAAAAAATATTTGTTTTGAGTAAACCACTTAATGCAGGAATGTTTTGACTCCACTCAATGTATAATACACAAAAATCATATGAAAATACCCACGTTCAAAACACGAAGACCTGAAGGTATCTAATCCAGGGCTCAATTTTGTAACAACTTCTGGAAATATTATTGTCAAACTAAATTGAACACTTCTGAAATTTCGGGCTTTACCATTCCAATTTCAAAATAGAATATTTAATCTTTGCAGCTTACAGTAATTCAACTACTAATAACCTGCTCTTTGACCTCTTAAACTGTCTTATTTCCTGCTGTGTAATTGTAATATTCGATATTTTTTACTCCCCTGATTTTCATTTTAGATTTTGGCATTCTTTCTCATTTTCCCTGGTGTCTGGCATCAGCACATGTGTGATTTTGGCTTTGTGATTCTATTCTCAAAGCTTGTAAGTAGTATTGAACTTTTCTTATTTGTGGTTAATAGAGTTCATCATGCAAGACAGTACATATAATTACCTGTGCATCCAGTATTCTGGCCACAGAGTAATGTCGGTTCTTCTGTTTTCCTCTGTTCTCACTTAATTACTTATTCAATATATATATTTTTTTTAATTTTACACTTAACAGAATAAAAAAGTATGTCAAATAGTTCACAGTATTTCCAGGTTTTTGTTTTTTGTTTTTTTTTGTTTTGTTTTGTTTTTTGTTTTTGTTTTTTTTGTTTGTTTGTTTGTTTTGTATTTATTTCTGAAGGCATTTGAACTATCAGCTAGATTTTCTTCAGCTGATGACAGTTGTATTCTGAGGAAGAAATAAAAGCATAGGTCCATTAAGACAGGTGCTATTATTTCAAAAGCTATCTCCTTAATCACCTAGTACAGTAAATAGTTCAACAAATAATGAATAAATGAACAAATGAAGAAGTGAGAATGAAGGAATTCATTCATCTTCCATTCAAAGACGTGGAAGTCTTCATTCTGGGTTGAGTGCTGCCAGGGTCCTGTGCTGGACTATGACTTCGCTGCTTATTGGACATAATCAGCACCCAAAATATTAAATTGTGTATGAAATAATGTGTTACTACAACAAATAAGTAATGCAACCTTTCAGGTCATTCATAGAGTTGAACATTTAATACACATACTATTTTCAATTTTTATTGATACAAATGTACTGAATTTTCTATATCAGCTATGTCCTGAGTCATAATCTTAATTTACTTTTAGAAGCCCTCACTAGAAGTAATTGGCTAGTTATTTTTTATTCAACTACTACATGTATTTTACTGGGACAGAGTTAAGAAAAATATAATTTTATATTTATATAGTACATATAATATATGTGTGTATGCACACATCCAGGATATTTCACACTGTAGAACAGATCATCATCAATCAGTGAATACATTCTGGTATGGCCAAGCATTGGCACCATTAATCCAGCCATCTGTGGAGGTAAATAAATGGGTATAATAGATTAGCTGGTATTAAACTTGCCCACAGCTGGGTCAAGAACATATTCTCCTGAATTTTGGTCTAAAAGCTTTGGGATTTTAGAATGTCATGTTTTGTTTTGTTTTTTCTATTGTCAATCTCAAAGTAATTTTGAGTGTTATGTGAAGTACAGATAAACCTTTTTTGCTGTTGTTGTTGTTGTATATGTAGATATCCAGATATTCTAGCCCATGTTTTTGCATTTCCCATTAAAATATTTGATGTTTGTACAAAATCAAAATACCTATTGCATTTGGATTTGTATCTAGGTATCCTATTCTGTTACGTGTATCTATTTATTGTTCAGATAACACCGCAGTCCTTTGAATACCCTAGTTTTAGAGTAGGACTTGAAATGAGATAATGTAATTCACCCAAATTGGTTCTTTTATTTTTTTCAAGAGTTCCTTGTATATTCTAAATCTCTTGCATTTTCATACACATTGTTAAAGCTGCTAGTCAATTTCTACAAAATGTTTTTTAAAATTGTATGAATTTTTTTGAGAGCAGATTGAGTCACTAGATCATATTTGGGAAAAAATCTTGAAAGTATTCTTCCAAACCATAAACATATGTCTTTATTTAATTCATTTTAATTAGTCTGTACAGGTTTTTGTAGTTTTTAATACAGGGGACTTGACATATTTTTCTTTTAAATTATCCCTACCTTTGAGTTTGCTGATACTATTGTAAACAGAATTATTTTTCCCTTTCTAAAAGTTGTTAAAATTATATAAAATATAGTTATTAGTTATTAACCATGTATCCTTAGAGCTTAATAAATTAATTATTAGTGTTGGTAATTATTTCATAGATTCCTTTATACATTTTACATAAATAATTGTCTTATGAAGCAGAAATAATAGAAATAGAAATTCTTTTAAATCTGGATGATTTTACTTTTTCTTAGCTCATTAAAACATCCAGAACTTCTAAAAAATGCTCAGTAAAACTGATTAGAGTGGGCATCTTTGGCATTTCCTAATATCAGAAATATACCATGTAATAATTTGCCTTTAAATAGCTGTTTTTGTAGACATTTTTCACCAGAATGTGCAAGTTCTTTTTCACACTTAGTTTACGGAAAAATTTTCTCATGGATGGATATTAATTTCTGTCAAATGCTTTTTTGTTTCAATTGCCTTAATCATAATATATCTATATTCTGTTAATTTCATTTATTTAATCAATTCAATATTAAATTTATATCTTTGAGGTTGAACTTAATTGATTATAATTTATAAGCTACTTGTATAAGCCTGGATTCAACTGAATTATTAATTTTTATATGTTTGTGTTGGCATGTGTGTATATGTACTTGTAGGAAAATTGTTAGTTTTATTATTTTTATTTTATTTTTTTAGGTTTCACTAAATGTTGTGAAGTCTTCACTCCTTTATTTTCTCAGGGAATTTAAATAAAATTGATGCTCATATTATCTTAAATATTGAAAAAAATCCATAAGTAAAAGCCTGGATATTTCTTTTGGGAAGATTTGGATAAAATTTAATATATTTAATGTTTATAAGGCTGGTCAGTTTTCTGTATCATTTTCTTTCAATTTTGACTAATTATGTATTTCAAGGAATTTATCTATTTCCTCTAAAATATACAACACATGGACATAAAGTTATTCATATTGTTATAATTATTTTAATTTCTGTAGAGTCTGTAGTGGTGACTCCATGTTCATTTCTGATAAGGGAAAATGGTTCTTTTTATCCTTGATTTGTCTAGCTAGATGTTAATCATTGTATTAATCTTTTCAAGAATAAACTTTTGTCTTTGAAGTTTTCTGTGTTGTTTCCCTCTCTTATATTTATTTTGGCTCTAATTTATTAATTATTTTCTTTTTTTGTTGATATTGAATTTATTTTTCCTAAGATGAGCTTTAACTCATTGATTTTAGAACTTTCTTAAATACTAATATTATATTTTAATATAACCTAATATTGAACTAATATATACTATGAGCTAGTATTAAAATAATATTCTATTGTTATATAAATATTTAGAACTATAATTTTTCTAGGTATTGCTGCATTCATGTCTTTGAAGATGTTATTAAATTAATATAATGTTTATAACCTCTTGATGAATTGCTGCTTTTTTCATTAAGACATTTTTCTTTTTTTTTTTAATATTGTTTTACATACAGTCATTGGTATCTGAGATTACTGTAACCACTTCATCCTTCTTTGCTTACTAGCAACATGGTATATTTTTTGCAGTGCATTTATTTTTTAGCCTATTTCTGTATTCATATTTAAAGTACATCAATAGTAGACAGATTTTTTCTCCATTCTGAGAATCCCAGCCTTTTAATGACATCAGAACTGATTTTTCTGTGATTAACATAGAGCAAAAAACTGTACATTTTACAAGTTCATCAAAGTCCATTGTGAAGATGTAATAAAAATCACTGCATTATTTATCTACATTCAGTTTTCTTGTATTATCTGTAATAATTGGTATAGTCCTTCTTCAAACTCCCAGAAATCTGAATGAATGAATTTCTCTCTTATCAGTTTTTAAGCCAGTTCTCACTAGACATTTTTCCCCACAAAAGTTGGGTTAACGAATCTGGTTACATCCTACAGTTTTCTTTCTCTTCTACTTCTGTTCATGTCAGCTTTGCTGTTTAAAAACTTAAAAATAAAAAGTAAAAATAATGAATGTGGAATATAGTAAGAATTAAACAAATATTTTTTGTCTGAGCATAGTATTTCAATACACTAGAAATATTTGGATTCCAAAATAATGAGTTTTTTGTATTATATTTTAAGCCAATATTTGTATTATTTTTAAATAAGAAGGAAACAGAACATACTGATCCGAATGAGCAAAATCGAAATGGCAAGCATAAACAAATGCCCATTCTAGTCTTTGAACTTATTAAGATATAATGTGCACTTCAACACATATACTATATAAAAGATAATTTCAAATTAGAGAAGAAAATCCATAAGTTTATAAAGTTTATTATTCAATAAGTGTCATTTTTTAAAATTCTATTTCAACGTGAATTGGAGCCTCTACTTGATGCTAAACACTGTGTGTGCTAGGGCCTGAATTTATAGAGATGAATAAAAATTTATCTTTCTTTGAAGAACTATGAGTTTAGTGACTGAATATACAGTGACTTGAAATGTTCTAGATATCCTGGAGTTAAAAAAAAAAACTTCAAATTGCTTTTAAAATGAAGTATATCTTGGGACGCCTGGGTGGCTCAGTTGGTTAAACGTCCAACTTCGGCTCAGGTCATGATCTCACACTTCCTGAATTTGAGTCCCGCGTCAGGCTCTGTGCTGACAGTTAGGAGCCTGGATCCTGCTTCGGATTCTGTGTCGCCATCTCTGCCCCTCCTCCATTCATGCTCTGTCTCTCTTTCTCTCAATCAATGAGAAAAAAATTTTTAAAAATAAATAAATAAAATAAAGTACATCTTAAATACATAATTTTCTTCGTTTTATTATTTTAATTTGGTTAGTATATCATCCTTTTATCTTAGAAACTCAAATATTATTAACTATGAGTCCTTGAGGTGTTATAAATTTAAGATGATTTCATAAAAAGATTCATGGGATTATGACAGAATCATCTTTATATTTAAAGGTATAATTGGAATGATAAATAAGTAAATTCTATGGCAAGAGCTATCACTATTTTAAAAAGTTAGAAGTTGGTAAAAAGTATCGAAAATAAAGTAAAGGTTAATGGAAATCATAAAGTCAAATTAATATTTCTTTCAACTACTGAACTTCATTAATGCTAATCTTTACATGATTTATGGTCATTGGAGAAAATCCAAATGGCAATTGTTGAATAAGACTTATTAGAGAAAACAACCTTGTTCTCATTCTTTTTAAATAGACATTTTAGATATGTTCCCAGCTAAAGTATTTTAGGATAATTTTATAAATTTCTCATATAAAACATAGCTTAAAACAACTTGCCATATAACTTCAAAATTATTTCTACCTAATTATATTTCACTAGTACATTGAACATACAGACTATCCTTAAAATTTACGTGTAAGTGAAAGATATAATTTACATGATATTTTCTTCAGGAAGATAGCTGGTAAAGCTTGTTATTTGGTTCAGTGTGTATGCCCCCACCCCCAGTATATTAAAAAAAAAAAAGGTTGCCATGACAAAGAGAAGAGATTAATATTCTGTAAAACCTTAGTTTACTAATAGATTTCTAGCTTAAAAAATGAATATCTGCATTATCCCATGCATGACACTGGTCACTAAACTTTACCAAAATAATGTGACATTTTCTTAGTACAGGGGTACAGAACATCATCACAGCAGAATTAAACAATAAAGAAAGAATTTTCAATGTAATATAGAAAGTGCCATTCCACTCAGAGGATTTTAGAATTTGTATTGACGATCTAAGACTCCAACCTCTGAAGAGATTTTAACACATTCTTCAGTTTTACAGCATTTCTTTCAAGGAATCTTGAGACTGAATTCACAGAATCTTACAACCTGTAAGATACACCTGGTGATTTCAACCTCAAGGATTATATTAGCACAATAATTGAGGATTTAAAATACTCTCTTGTTCAAGATTTTATTTTTTAGCATATATTTGTTTTTTCTTTCTTCATGGCAAATAACTGGAAACAAAATGCCTTCTTTAAAACAATGATACGAAATACTAACCTCTAGCTGATTTTCCCTCTGTTAAGTTTTATATGGTCTGCATTGAAAGAAGGCCAATGTGCCTATGTTTGTAAGATGACCTTCCTTACCAGAATAGCTATTAATGTTGAAAATATTATGCTGTGAATATAGGCTGATTATAAATGGCGCTCATATGCATTGCTTGGAAAAATAATGTGTCCACAGATTTGATGAATACTGAAAACAAAACAAAACTAAAACAATAATTTACCCTTTTTGAAAACCACTGCTTCTGCATCTACACCACAAAATTTCAGTAAATAAACTCACCTTGTCAAATCCCAGCATATGGTCAAAAAGAGCAACTCATAGATTAGGGGTATTTCACTTGGTGTGTAAGGAGTTGGGTTCAGATTATCATAATACTTGAGTTTCAAACTGTGCTCCCCATTCACTATGATAGGTGAGTTATTTAAATCTCATTTTACTTCTATAAAATGAAAACACTAAAGAGATAGAAGCCACACTTGTAAACAATAAAGTAGATAATACATACCCCAGTGCCCAAAGTGCCTTGAATGTTGTAAAAGCAAATTAAATAGCATTATATATATAATATATATATATACATTTATAAATTAATTATATATATATAATATATACAATTTTGATACATACCTTTTATCCAACCCTGTTGTCTGAATGTAGGTACAAAAAAACAAATTGGAAAGAGCTGGAATTATTCTAGGTAGAATTTTTTTAAAAAAGAAAAAAAAAGGAAAACAAAAGTAGGTATCATATAATTATGTCAAAAAACCCTTAAAACCCAGAAATAAACAAGTAAACATTATATTTCATCAATTATTTAATATTTATTGGTCTGATAAAAATTTTACACGACTGTAGAATTTCCTGTTGAAATATTGATTGCACTGTTTCTAAATACATAAATGTAAGCATAAACTTTAAAATGATAAGCAGTTCTTTTAAAACTTTATAAAATAACATAAATCACAGAGCATTGAAATATGCTTTGGGATTCATCTGAACCTCCTATTTGGTTAGAATAGTTTCTGGTGCAGCAAAATGAGTATTTCCATTACCTGTTATGAGCTGCTTGCTACCGGTGGGATTTGGGTATTTTACATTTTCTATATGTTGATTTTTTGATTATCTAAATTTTCTCTAAATTTGTAATCTCTTTGTATAAAAGGTGATACTTGACATTTTTTCTCTCTCCCTTTCTCTTTCTTTCTGTCTTTTCTCTCTTTTTTTGTTTCTTTGACAGAAAAGGCAGAAACTCAAAAAATAATAAGATTTGTTGCTTATTGGGACAAATATGAAATGTTGCTTAAATTCTTATAGTGTTTCTACAGATATAAAAGTTGCACTGTCAACAAAGTTGAGTGCTTTCTCTAATGCAAGGAACAATCAATTTCACTACTTTGACTATTAACATTCAAATAGATTAACTTGAGAAGCAAATGGAAAACAAAAAATTGGAAATCCTGAATGAAGATTTCTGAGCTTATTCTTTTTTACATGTGTGTGAATTGATGATCATAGCAGTAGGTACAAAGGCAAGTGGATTCCAGAAAAGACTTTTGATACATGGAATTTATTTGAATGGAATATATTTGAATATATTTAAATGCTAGTGCAATAAATCTTCAGCAAGAGGTAGAGTTAAAAATAAAGAAGAAAGAGAACTGAGATTGTTTATTTCAACAGCCAGAGAAAATGGGAAGTAAATCTTAATCACAGCAGAGAAATCACCCTTCAATCAGGAATAAATAGTGTTATTAAAAGGCTAGGAATGAAAAACAAAAGAAAGGACAGTAATAGCAGAGCATGAGTACCCATACTAATAAGTGGGAAGAATTTAATGGAAAATTTACTGGATTTTTTTTTAATATAGGAAATTATATCTACTGAGATTGAGAGGGGAAAGAGGGTGTGGACTATGAGGAGAGTGGACAAAATTTTAAATTCTAATTGCAAGGAAATGAGAAGGTGGTTGAAGATTAGGACATTTGGGATGGAATATGAGAAACACAATCCTATATGTTCTAACTCTACAGTTTTCTTAGTGTGAGAACTAAAGTTTTGAGATATGTAACTCAGAATAGTGTGGAAAACTCATCTTCATACACAATTAAACAATATCAGCTTTATTTCAAGAGTTGGCCCAATGTCACCTTTAACCTCTTAATTTTTACAAACTACCAATGGAAAGAATTGATCTTTCTTTGGGGTAGCATAAATCTTGGCCAATGTTTATATTTACCATCCAAATCACATTGTATAAAATATTTTCATGTGTATGTCAACTGAGCAATGGTTCTGTTACTTGAGCAATGATCATCTTTACAACCTTGTAACGTGTAGCTCATTATCCAAAAAAGAATTGACCCTCATTAATGTGTAAACTCTTGATTAGGTTAAATGTTCATTTGACAGCATCATGTTCTATAATATGTCTAATTAGCATAATGACTAAAATACAGAAGAATAAACACACACACACACACACACACACACACACACACAGAGCTAATGAGGTGACACATTCTGATCCTCTATTAGATACCATTTCAAAACCGGAACTCTTTATTCTGTTTGGTCTCTGACTCGGCTTGGTTGATCTTCCTTAATTACTATTCACTTACATCTCTACAATTAATTTTTAGGTTCCAATATCTTTCCAAAATTTGTAATGATATAATCTATAATTATTAAGAGGCTGGGGTTTAGAGTGACATAGTCTCATGGTTTTAAAATCTTGTGTTATGCTTTAATAACTTGGGATATTATACAATGCTTCTTAGATTTAGGTTCTTTATGTTTTGAATGCGGTTAAAAAGTGTGAGAATTAATGACAAAAGGCACATAAAGCCACTGGCATGTATCCATTGTATTTAATATGTTGTGTGAAAAAAATCTGTAAATATCGTGCCATGATTTCTGGTGTATAGTGTTCTAGATAGTGGTGATCAGCTTGATTTTCAAAATTACTTTGATACTGTGATTTTTTTCCTTTTTGTAACTTAAAAAATAAAAATATTACCAATATATGTTTAATCTTAGTGCTATTCACTACTATATCCTGGCAAATGGAACACTTTCTAACATGACTTTCCTGCTATTTCTACAGTTCCTGTAAATTATTTTCCATTGTCTCTTTATTCTCTCTGCTTAATTTTCTTTGGTTCATTTTTGAAAATCATAATTGTGAAACAAATCACTGTTTTTCCTATTGTATATCAATATTTTTTCTTCTGTTACCTGAAAAGGTGAGTATAACAAGTTTACACTCTCCATGTTATCAATTTTATTTTTCCACTGTGCCATGTCTGAAATATATTACTTGTAGTCAGAGTTTTTATTAGGCTGCAGGGATATGCTTTCTGTTTTTAGGTTTTCCTTGCTTTTAAAAAATTTTTAATGTAGCTATTAAAAGCCATTTTATTTTTACACAAAGTATATGCTTCCTTTGTTTTATTGATATTATAAACTACATGCATTATAGAATCATTCTCTATATCCTATACTGTAATTTTTACACCAATATGTTTATACTCTCTAATTTCTGAAAAAATATCTCACCTTTTGCCTGGAGAATATTTTAAATCATAACAGTTTTTTTTTCTCGTTTTGACCCTGAATCAGACAAAGGCATGCTGAATTTGTTACTTTTTCTTTAACTGAAGGCTCATAAAAATTTAATTACTTTTGAGATGGAAAACAGCTGCTAAGCTAAATGTTATTAACCAGTTGATTTTCAGTTATATTAGGCTCTGATAATTAAGAAATATTATGCTTTATAATGCAACAAATTTCTATTGATTGGATTGTTTTCCTTCAGAATGTGGATTGTGATTTACTCTTTGGGAATCAAAAGCAACTCAAAATTTTATTTTTTACTTCCAAAAAGTGGATGGATATATTTAGGCTGTAGCATCAGCTAATTATGTTGCAAATGTTTTACTGTCTCTTTCCTTACCTGTAGCTCACTTTGAAAGCTAGCATGCAATTAACTCTTGCCTCTCCCACCTTCTTTCCAACAGTGTTGAAATAAAGAGCTCTGATCTCCTAATGGCTGTCCAAAGACTATAACTATAAAGGCATGACTGGGTGTGGGACCCTGCTCTATTGTCTTGGGAAATTGTACAGGTGCAATGGAGGGATATGTTCCCTTTCTTCTGGTTGATATAACATTATGTCTCTGATAAATTTGTCACTAGCCACATTCGCAGGGCATTTCAGAATTTGAACTATGCATTTGTTTCCGAAAATTTATTTATTGGGCTTTATCAATATTAAAATTGATGCAAATGCTTTTCAGATGGTAATGCCATCACCATATCTATAATAAATGACCGTATATTTGTTTACTGTTAATGAATTTGCATGTATTTCTGATTATACATAAGTTTAATTACATACTTTTAAATTTTTTTTTTCAACGTTTTTTATTTATTTTTGGGACAGAGAGAGACAGAGCATGAACGGGGGAGGGGCAGAGAGAGAGGGAGACACAGAATCGGAAACAGGCTCCAGGCTCCAAGCCATCAGCCCAGAGCCTGACGCGGGGCTCGAACTCTCGGACCGCGAGATCGTGACCTGGCTGAAGTCGGACGCTCAACCGACTGCGCCACCCAGGTGCCCCTCATTACATACTTTTAAAGGAGAATTAGAAATCACTAGAAGAGTCATCTCAAACAAAAAATGTAGAATCTCTTGAATGTTGAAAAATCTGTAAACTATAGTCCTATGATCTATTTATGTTGATTTCTTTCAAAATTACAAAATCCCATGTGAAATTTGGTTCTTCAATTTGGGGACATTATACTATAAAAACCTGATATTCAAGACGATAGTCAAAAATTTTTTTCCTCTGTTTCTTCCCTTGTGAATTATATATTATTGGGTCAGGTAGTTAAACTGCATAAAATCATAACAGCATTGACAATGAAGTTAACTTCATTAAAGGATAATATATTCACATTTGTATATTATATTTTAAATATGTAAGCTGTGTACATGTTATACAAATATTGATTTATTCCACAAACTAATTTTTAAATTCAATAGCACCAACGTCTAAAGCATTTGCTTTTAAAGTTATGATTTTTTATTAATAATGGCTATACTTTCAGACATATTTCTGGGCTGTAAAACTTTTAAATGATTCCCTACAAAATCATTATAAATGAATGAATAAATAAATAAATAAATAGTGTTTTGTGGATATATACATATATTAAGAAAAACCAGTCAGTACAGAAAATCTAATAATACAATATTTTTATTATGGAATTGTATAAAATGAGATATAAAACATACTCCAGAGCATAAACACAATCACTTTCTGAGGTCAGGAGGATATTTCTTCAAGAATAAATATAGCTCCACTGCCCAGTTCAAAATGATTAAAGCTGCTAGTCTTGTTTTCAAAAAAGTGTGGAACAAGTCTTGCTGAAAGTAGTAACTCCTTCTAAGAATCCCATCCGGCTTTATATCCCTGGAATCATTTTAAAAGTTTTACTTTTGGCTGTGATACGTTCCTATGATATTTAATATAAAGTGAGTCATTCTTTTATTTAGTAGCAATATATCACATTTTAAAGAATTGTGTTTGCCAAACATTTGTGACATTATAACGTATACCTTTTTCTTGCAATCCCTGGAATTCAATCTGGCAACCGAAGTATGTCTCCAATAAAAAAGATGAAAGCAATTGTCAATTTAATTTGTGTTTACCTCAATTCTGATGGCTCCAATCTCTTAAAAATATGTTAGTCCCTGTGTAATTAAAATACAAATTTGATATTTAATACTTACAAATGTCTTGTGAGTACAATCATCCTTTACAGCCACATAAAAGGTGATTTGCTCAAGTCATAAGCCAAAACCCAAGGATAAGTCACATATTAATATTAAATGGTGCAAAAAAGGCAATAAAAAATCACAACATGCTTCCATTTACTTTTTTCTTTCTTAGAAGGATGCTAAAATTGGAAATATTTGCCTTTAAGTTGCTGGAGCAAGGGCAGTGTAAGTGTACCAAGATGGTGAATTAAATTTAGGGGTGCCTGGGTGGCTCAGTTGGTTGAGTGTCCAACTTCGGCTCAGGTCATGATCTTGTGGTCCGTGGGTTCAAGCCCTGCGTGGGGCTCTGTGCTGACAGCTTGGAGCCTGCTTTGGATTCTGTGCCTCCCTCTCTTTATGCCCCTCCCACGCTCATGCTCTTTTTCTCTCTCTGTCAAATATAAATTTAAAAATTAAAAAAAAATTAATTTAAAGTTAAATTAGTTGTATTCGTATCCTTAGAAGAAATAGGAAATAATTTTAGCACAGTTAGTTTTCAAATCAGATTTACTTACATTTTCATTTTACAAGTGTTTCCCTTTATTATGCTAAATACAACAAATGTTAAATGATTGCGATATCCTTGTTTCTACAAAACTGGCATTATGGATTTTACTATATGTAAGCCATATGTTCAGTACTAGGAAATGGTAAATACGTCTGAGATGTGTCATGAAGTTTATAACTTAGATCTCAGAAAAAATGTAAGATATTCACCAGATTAATATTGTAGAGGTTACAAATCCATTTTCTGGTACTGCAAAAGAACAGGGATTTAATCTCATTAAAAGAATATGCTCAGAGTCACCTGGGTGGCTCAGTCAGTTAAGCATCCAACTTTGGCTCAGGTCATGATCTCACTGTGTGTGAGTTTGAGCCCCTCATCAGGCTCTGCGCTGACAGCTTGGAGCCTGGAGCCTGGAGCCTGCTTCAGATTCTGTATCTTCCTCTCTCTGCCCCTCCTCCATTTGTGCTCTGTCTCTCTGTCTCTCTCCGTCTGTTTTTCTCTCTGTCTCTCAAAAATAAATAAACATTTTTAAAAAATTAACAAAAAAGAGGATATGCTCAGACTCTTGGAGGAGTGAAGACTTTTTAAAAGACAAGAGTAATGCACAGATACTGGACAAAAGCATCTGTATGTTAGAAAATGGGAAACACCATGTATGTGCACACACATACACAGTCTTTGCTGAAACACAAGAAGGTGTAGGCTGAACCAGTAGGGATGAGAAGATAAAGAACAAAACGGACTAATGTTATACATCTAGTTTAATGACTATGAAGACCATCATATCATTAGAGAAAACAGGAGATGTTTCTATAAAGAACATGATTCAATATTTTGATGTTTGACTGCTACACATTTTAAACCTCTCTAAACTCCCTTCCCCTTCTGCACCACATTTGGGTGATCTATTAAGAAATCCTGGGTGCTCCTTCTTTTGGCACAAGTGGGAGATTCAAACTAAGCAAGATTTTGCTCAAGCCCACACCCCAGACCATCCCTAAATCATAATAAAAGCTCTGAGCTAGGCCCCTTTCCTAGCCCTCTCAACCTATTTTGTATCTGCTTGAGGCTTGTTCTGCTCTTCCAAGAGACTCCAATTATGTAGGTAATAAAATTTAGTTGTAGGCTGGTGACAACCATAGTTATAGGCAATTCTCACTTAACAGGGTTAGGTACCTTTAAAAAAGTTCTTAAATGAAAGTAACCTGAGAAATAAGAAAAAGTAAGACACATTGTTCTTTCCTTCCAAATATAAGATGTATTATTACTGAATGAAAGCAGAAGAAACCTTTAACATAGCTCACAATGACAATTTTTAATTAAATTCTAGATCCCCTTTCAAGTGGATTTCTAAAATGGTCAACAAGATGCAAATGGAAGTCATTTCATGTTGCTTCCTGATAAGGTTTATTGTTCAATTTACCTATAAAGCCATAGGAGCAAGGGGCACCACAGTATTTGTTGTCTCAGTATCAATTTCTAATCTCTCATTATTTACTCTTATAAACAATGCAAATAACAAGCCAAAGGTGAGTGATCTCTATATACATACTTAGTCATCCCATAGTTAGCAATTAACTCAGAGAATGATTGGCAATTCTTTCTCATGGCATCTGTGTGCCATTACAATGTTTTTAATGGAAGAGGAAATTCTCATTCTCATCCTGAAGAGATTGGGCATATGTAGTAACAGAAGTTTCTTAGGATATATGTGTTGGATTACAATTCCAATTTCCTACTTTTCTCCTAGGTGTTATTAACTAAACAGAAAGAATATTTGTCCAGAATGAGTTAGGAAACACAAACTATGCATGGAAATCTAACCAATTAGAATGTTTATTTTTCAGGAAAGAAATAAGATCGTATTTTTTCAGTGTATTTCCAGCATTTACCCCTTTATCCCATCAAAAGTAAAGCTCTCCATTTATATCCACATCCATCACTGTTAATGTTCTCATGAATTCTCCAATTATTTCCTCTCATTTTTATCATGAGTTTTTCTCTCTCAACTGATCACTTTTGTCAGCCAATAGGAATGTTCTGAAATGTTTCATCTTTTAAAAAGTAATACAAATGATTTGTTGGAAGAGTAGGCCTCATTTTTACTACCATGTATTTCTGTATTAAATCACCTCAGAGCTATATCATGAAGCTAAATTCAATAGTAACTCATCTAAACCTATCTTACCTAATCTTTCCAAAACAGTTATACAACTGAAATTTTATTCATGCTTGAGAAACTCTTTCTTACTTCTTTTCTGAGGCAACACTCTCTATGGGTTTCCTTCATAATCATTCTGGATACACACTCTCAATATTCTATGTGGGCTTTCCCATCTGGGCCAGATGTCCTTATTTTAGGTTGCCCAAGGGGATTAGTGCTATTTCTTTTTAATTATTCTTATGAATGTAAATGACTCCTAAATTTATCTCCATGCCATTCTTATTATTAAAAATGCATAATTTTGGATTTGAATGACTGCTTCATATGTCCACATGGATATGGACATATAATCATCTACGGTTAAATGACTGATTTCCTTCCTCTTATCAAGTGAAATGAACAAGATAACTTTGTCATCTTTGAACTTTTTCTTTTCCTCATCTTTTACCTGTACTCAGTAACGTCTCCTACACTTAGCGTAAAACTCTAGTTTTTCGTGCAGACTCCCACAGCTTTTTTCCAATACACCAATGTCTTTTTTTTATCTTTAAATTTTTTTTCCTTTTTTTTTCTTTTTTTTTTTTTTTGAAGGAGAAAGACACAGAGCATGAGCGGGTTAGATCAGAGAGAGAGAGGGAGACATAGAATTTGAAGCAGGCTCCAGGATCTAAGCTGTCAGCACAGGAGCCCGATGCGGGCCTCGAACTCACAAACTGTGAGATCATGACCTGAGCCGAAGTCTGACGCTTAACCGACTGAGCCACCCAGGCGCCCCTGTCTCTTTTTTTGAAGTATAAGCAAACTGGAATAAAATCCATCATTTCAAGAAATTCATTTGGTTTCAAGTCATCAAAAGCCTCTTAAAAAAAATCTCCAGACTGTGGGGTGCCTGGGTGGCTCAGTGGATTAAGTATATGACTCTTGGTTTTGGCTCAGGTCATGATCTCACATTTTGTGCAATTGAGCTCTGTGTCAGGCTTTGTGCTGACAGTGTGGACCCTGTTTGGGATTCTCTCTCTCCTCTCCCTCAGCTCCTACCCCCATTCTCTCTCTCTCTCCCTCTCAAAATAAATAAACATTTTTAAAAAATCTCCAGACCTAGAATTAAATTAATCTTATTCCATTGCATACCAAATTATACACTGATTTCAGGTGTATCCCAAAACCTTGAAGAAACAAAGCAAAATCATCTGTGGAGATATATAACATTGTATCAGGCATCAAATAACTTCTAAAAGTAATTTATCAATATAGTACTCAGCACAAAAAACAAAGATAACCACTTTTATGAGGGACAAAGCAATATTAGCAGGAACAAACCCAATAAGAGTCAGGAAAGCCAGACCAACAAGTAGCCCAGTGAATGGAATTGGCAGGCATATTATCAAGCAATTATGGTATCAGCTCCGACAGAGCAGGAAGATTATTAAGGTTATATTTGTGTGCAGCTCGTAATAGGACCTCAATATAATAAAGCAAAATTATATAGAACTAATTAATTAGTTAGATTATTAATAAACAAACCCAAAGTCATAGTAGAAGGATCTAAAACAACTCTCAGCCATCGACTAAGTGAAAGATTCAACAAAGTATTATTGTCATTTAGAGGTTTTGAGGAGAAAGTTCTACAACTGACAAATATCCCTTTCTTCTAACCATAAGAAAATATTGTTTTTACAAACATAGTCATGGGATATGTCAAAGCAATGCTCAAAAAACTTCAATGACTGAAATCATACAGAGTACAGTTTCTTAAAAATGATAACATAGCTAGAAATCAATAACAAAATGACTACTATAATATCAGCATATTTTTAGAAATTAAGCAGTATAGGGGCGCCTGGGTGGCTCAGTCGGTTAAGTGGCCGACTTCAGCTCAGGTCATGATCTCGCGGTCCATGAGTTCGAGCCCCGCGTCGGGCTCTGTGCTGACAGCTCAGAGCCTGGAGCCTGTTTCAGATCCTGTGTCTCCCTCTGTCTGACCTTCCCCTGTTCATGCTCTGTCTCTCCCTGTCTCAAAAATAAATAAAACGTTAAAAAAATTTAAAAAAAAAGAAATTAAGCAGTATACTTCTAATTAAATATTAAAGTAATTGCAAGATAATGATAAAGATTCCTAAAAATATTATGAAAAGAGATGTACAAGTTCATAAATAATTGTGGGATAAATTTATGTTTATGAAACTTCGAATGGATTCTCTATAAAATTGGGGGGGGGAGATTCCCACTTGATTATATTCAGCATTTTACAATTTTTAATAGTATCAATATATCTATATGTCCATATGCTTTCGTTCAAACCCATAGAATGTACAACACCAAAAATGAGTTCTAACGGTAAGCTATAGACTTTGGGTGATTGATATGTCAATATAGCTTCATCATGAAAAAAACATACCACTTTGGTGGAAGATGCATGACAGAAGTCATCATGGATGGGAGCAAAGGCATATGAGAAATCTCTGTACTTTCTCAATTTTGCTGTAAACCTAAAAGTGCTCTAAGAAAATGAAATCTTAAAAAATATATATAAAATAAAATATTTAAAGATGTTACAAGGAAATTTCTTCAAGCCATAATATAAAATCTCATCATAAATTCTCAACATTAACATAATATTTAATGCAAGTTCATTCACTTCACTTACTTATAAGGGGCTCAGATATTTTAATTATATTTCATATGTGTTTTAAGCACCAACTTTGTGTGTGCCTGTGTGTGGTGTAACAATACATCAAGCAATCTAAATGATCTTATATTACTTTTATTTTGACTAACTAGGTAAAATCAGCATTTATTATACATTCTCATTATAATAATTTTTAAATATCAAATAACAGAAAGAAGAATGCCTATTAATTTTCCATTCGACATTTTTCCTCATACAAATGTTGGTTCCATTTATGTTGACACTCTATACCTAATTCATTTCATTCCAGTTAACAATAAGGTCTAAGGAATGCTATATGGAGATAAGGAATCTGTCTACAAGTGCTGTTGTATGATGAGTTTAACTCCACATAAGCTGATGCAAGATTGCCGAGCACAATGATCAAAAAAGAATTCTTGAGATGTTTCATGGTGCAAACAGATGCTTTTATTAAAGCACAGGGACAGGGCCCATGGGCTGAAAGAGCTGTACTTGTGATTGTGGGGAATGTCTGATTTAGTTAATGGGGGCAAAGGATAAGTAATAATCTAAGAAATTTGTATATGTTCAAGGTGAGGTTTACAGGACCTTGAAAGTTTGGCTATTGCCAAGATAAGGTTGCCCTTTATTATCTAGTAAAACATTAGTCAATAGACCCTTTAGGCATGTCATGTTCTGCATGTCTCAAATGCATATCAATGGGCCACGTGTTGTAAGAGGATTCATTTTTGGTTTCATTCTTCCTGCCTTTGTTTTCCTCATCATCAATGATCTGTACAAGAAAATTCCCAGGTATAAAATTTCATAAATATATCTTTATTTTGAAATAAAATTACTTTTAAAGAAAAAATTGGAAATAAACAATGGGCATCAGGCAAACAAATATGGCATTTTATAATTTTGTAAGAAAATTCAATTTTGAAGATCAGTGGCCACTGAAAAATAATTTTATGTAAAATGAAAGGAACTGTTAAATATAATATGGAACTATGTAATAAGAAAATATAATGTTATTTCATATGCAAGTGATATTCTGCATAGATAATTCATAAGTTCAGGAGTTTATGAAGTTAGATAGAAAATGGGCTAAAATTACTTTTACTTTGTATTTTTGATAAAGATTTTTATTTTAATTCCAGTATTGTTAACACACACTGTTAACTGTTAATATTAGGTTCAGGTGTGTAATATAGTGATTCAACAATTATATACATCACTCAGTGCTCTTCATGATAAGTGCACTCTTCAATCCCATCACCTGTTTTACCCATCTGCCCCAACCTCCCCTCTGGCAACCATCAGTTTATTGTCTATAGTCAAGAGTCTGTTTTTTGGTTTATCTCTTTCTCTTTTTTTCCTTTGTTCATTTGCTTTGTTTCTTAAATTCCACATATGAATGAAATCATATGGTATTTGTCTTTCTCTGACTTATTTCACTTAGCATTATACTCTCTAGCTCCATCTATATTGTTGGAAATGAGAAGATTTCATTCATTTTAGAGCTGAATTAAGTTATTATTATATATATTTATTATATAATATGTTTAATGTATATATATACACACATATATGTATGTATGTATGTATATATATACACACACACACACATACACACATATATCACATCTACTTCACCCATTCATCTATTGATAGACACTGGGCTGCTTCCATAATTTGGCTAGTGTAAATAATGTTGCTATAAGCAAAGAGGTATGTGTATCCCTTTGAATTAATGTTTTTGTATTTTGGAGGTAAATACCTAGTACTGCAATCAATGGATTGCAGGGTATTTTTATTTTTAACATTTTGAAGAAGCTCCATATTATTGTTCACAGTGACTATACCAGTTTGCACTCCCACCAACAGTGCATGAAGGTTCCTTTTCCTGCACGTTCTCACCAACACTCTTTCTGGTGTTTTTCATTTAATTAATTAATTAATTAATTGATTTATTTTATTTTTAATTTTTTTAATGTTACTTATTTTTGAGAGAGAGAGAGAGAGAACACAAGCAGGGGAGAGGCAGAGAGAAAGGGAGACACAGAATCCAAATAGGCTCCAGGCTCCAAGCTGTCAGCACAGAGCCTGATGCAGGGCCCTAACCCATGAACCGTAAGATCTGACCTGAGCTGAAGTTGGACGCTTAACTGACTGAGCCACTCAGTCACCCCTAACTAACTTTTGTTTTAAAGGGAGAGAGAGGGTGAATGAGGGAGAGGAATAGAGGGAGAGAGACAGAAACTTAAGCAGGCTCCACACTTCATACAGAGCCTGATGCAGATCTCAATCACACAACCCTGGGATCATGACTTGAGCTAAAATCGAGTGTTGGATGATTAACTGCCTTAGTCACCCAGGAGTCCCTCTTTTGTATCTCATTTTATTCATGGCAACAGGTGTGAGGTGGTATTTCATTCTTTTTGGTTTGCACTTCCCTGATGATAAGTGATGTTGAGCATATTTTCATGTGTCTGTTGGCCATCTGGATGTCTTTGGAGAAATGTTTATGTCTTCTGCCTATCTTTTAATTGGGTTAAAATTTGGGTGTAGAGTTGTGTCATTTCATTGTGTATTTTGGGTACTAACCCTTTATCAGATATGTCACTCGCAAACATCTTTTCCCATTCCTTAGGTTGTCTTTTAGTTTTGTTTTTTCCTTTGCTGTAAGAAGCTTTTTAATTTAATTTGATGAAGTCCCAATAGTTTATTTTTACTTTTACTTCCCTTGTCTCAGAATACACATTTAGAAAAATGTTCCTATGGCCAATGTCAGAGACATTATTGCCTTTGCTCTCCCCTAGAATTTTTATGGTTTCAGGTCTTACAATTAGGTCTTTAATCCATTTTGAGTTGATTTTTGTGTATGATGTAAGAAAGTGATCCAGTTTCATTCTTTTGAATGTAGCTAAACAGTTTCCCTAATATCGTTTGTTCAAGATGTGTTCTTTTTCCCTTTGGGATTTGTGTAAGATTAATTGACCATGTGACTGTAGGTTTCTTTCTGAGTTTTCTATTCTATTCTATTGATCTATGTGTCTATTTTTATGCCAGAACCATACTGTGATGATTAGTACAGCTTTATAATATAATTTAAGGTCCTTTCCTCCCTTCCTTCCTTTCTTCCTTCCCTTCTTCCTTCCAGTTTGTATTAATTTATTTGGCGTATAGAAGAATTACCACAAACCTAGTGGCTTAAAAAAACAGAAATTAATTATGTTATATACAGTTCCATATATTAGAAGTCTGGCACAATTCTCACTGGGCTAAAAACAAAGCATTGCCAGGGCTCCATTACTTTTCAGAGCCTCTAGAGAAAATGAATTTCTTGGCAGTGGCCCCCTTTCTCTATCTTCAAAATAAATGATAACAATAATCTCTCTGACTACTTCTTAGTGATATCTCCTTGACTCTAACCTCATCCAGGAAAGGTTCTCTGTTTTCAAGGACTTGTGATTAGATTGGGCAGGCCTGGATAATCCAGGATAATCTCCCTGTCTCAAAGTACTTAATTATATCTGTAATGCCTCTATAACCATGTAAATTAGCAAATTCATAGGATATGGACTTTTCAAGAGGCTGTTATTCATCCCACCACATAGTTAAGCACCTTTGATTGAGGATGTATAGTACATAAATATTACCTAGCAAAGATGAGTTGCTTAGTATAATAATAAATTAAGGACAGGGTTTTATATCAATTTTAGCCTTCCTGTCAACAATATCTATATATTATTGAAAGATATCATAAAGTTTTTTTTCCCCATAAACTCTCTAAAGGAATGTTTTATACATTAGTCCTTTGGCTATGTGTATCATAAATTTGAGTTTGCGTGGTAGATCATTTGTATATGTTTCATATTCACACAAATCTTTTGGAAATGGCTAGATTTTTGAGTAATGGTTCATACCTTAGAAAATATGAGGGAAATACTTAAATTGCATTATAACACTAACAATATT
The DNA here is from genome assembly GCF_023721935.1 of Panthera uncia. NCBI lineage: Eukaryota > Metazoa > Chordata > Mammalia > Carnivora > Felidae > Panthera > Panthera uncia. The sequence goes on from NW_026057576.1 coordinate 57,692,945, forward strand.
GAAAATAATTAGAATTATATTTTCGGTAGGATTTAATGGCTATGTATTCTACATAAGTAGTAGAATATTAAGGGGAATAATTGACTTGTAACAAGTCTTGTAAAATATTGACTTGTAATAAGAAAAAAATCAGTTTAATTTTTTTCATTTTTCAGTTATAGGACCTAAGGTTTTAATTAGCTTTTTAACCTGAGTGTTAAACTTATATGTTCTGTTAAATAGAAATGATATGGTTAACTTTTGGAGTGTGCATGTGTGGATTCTAATTAACCAACACAAAGTAAATATTTCAAAAATATATGAAATAAACAAATCAACAATAAATTCCTTATTTAGTATATTTATTTTAACTTTGTATTATTTTGTGTTTTCTGTGCAATAATGAAATCTCAAATGTACAGTACAAAATTGATTTTATTATAATACTACTTAATGTTACAGTACTCACCTAGGCATATGCTTATACTTTGATTCTATTTATCGCCCATTTACAGTTATACATACCTCACCAAAATGCCAATATGATATGCTAAATGTTTAGCACTTCAACTATTTCCAAAACTTAAAGATAAATACATTTCCATAATCAATATTCAAATTAATTAAGAAATATATAAAAACACTGTATAAAATTTTATGTGATATCATGCTTTATCTTTTTTTTTTTGAAAACTCTTTTTTTGTGTATTATGCCATCTTATAATTACATCATTTATGATTAATCTATTCCCACATTATTAAAGGCCTAGTCTGTTTCCATTTTTCCACACTGAGAAATGGTGGGCCATTGAATATCTCTTTCCTAGGTATGCAATTTCTAGGTCACTTACAATTTACCGAGGATGTCAAAATGTGCTCCAAAACAACTGTATTTACCCACAGTCCCACCAGCAATTTTCAGGATCCTCCACCATACTCATTATCAACCCCCAGCCAAAAAACAAACAAACAAACAAACAAACAATCTGATGGGTAAAACAACTATTTCACTTCATTTCATTTCTGTTTATTAGTGAGATTAGGTACTTCTTTTATAAATTTACTAGTCATTGAATTTATTCTCCTGTGAAATGATCTGTGAAAAATGTTGGTACCCTAACCTAAGTTAGGTTGGAAACCTAACTTAATCACATCAGTTGTCCCCAGACTCAGTGGTATTGTTCTATTTTTATTTCTCTGAAATAACTTTAATAAGAAGTCTGAACCCATTTTTGGTGTATGACGGCTGGTAGCTTTTAAGCCTCATGTTCCATCTTCCTGTCTGTCCTACATCTGGGTAAGTGGGTAAGAATGTTGGGTGCTCTGTCCTGAGGCACCAGTGGACGATTCAAGTCCCATCAGCTCGTACCTACCTAGGGAACCCCTCACCCAGGCCTCACCACTAATCACTACAAAATATCCTGAGCCATGTAAGAATTGCTTAAGAGGCTGCCTTCCTGACCCCAGAGACCTCGAGTATGTCAGTGACAAATACTTCAGACCTTCTTGATGTGTGTGTGGCATCATCAGTCTCCACAACTGAACCAAATTTTGTGTGTGAGGGGCTTCCTTTTGCTTCTGCAGAAGCTGCTACATTTCCATAAGTTGCTGTATCCAGTCTAAATATCATTCCTTACCCCCTTCCCCATTAACTTCTACTGTTTTTGATCTCTCATAGGCCGTTTATAGTTTCTGTTTTTCTGAAGCACTGGAATTTAGGTTTATGAGCAGGGCACTGCATTTGCCAATATTTAAAATATTTTAAGAATTACTGAGGCTCAGTGGAAAGCAGTAAGATCATCGAGTGTGCTTCATGTCCATCTAGATCAGAAGTCCCCTAGTGGACTTTGTACAATTCTTATTTCTAATACATATGTACATGTACTTTTTTTTTTTCTGATAGCGATAGTCCTATTTAAAAAAATGGAGAAAATAATTAGAAATATTGCTAACTAACTAGAATTTAAATAAAAACTTGAAAAGAAAAAAAAAGAATTAGGAGTGAGCTCAGATTTATTATAATTTCAATATTGCATATCAAGAACTGCAGAAAGTTCCTTCTTTTAATTTTTTTTTTTTTTTCAACATTTTTTATTTATTTTTGGGACAGAGAGAGACAGAGCATGAACGGGGGAGGGGCAGAGAGAGAGGGAGACACAGAATCGGAAACAGGCTCCAGGCTCCGAGCCATCAGCCCAGAGCCTGATGCGGGGCTCGAACTCACGGACCGCGAGATCGTGACCTGGCTGAAGTCGGACGCTTAACCGACTGCGCCACCCAGGCGCCCCAGTTCCTTCTTTTAAAGATGTTTCTACTTGTATAGTTATATATACTAAGTAAACACTATTAATTTCACAAACCTAAAGTGAATTATGGAAGACAACTAACTTGTGGAATTGTCAGGCAAATATATATTTGAGTAATGACCATGAATTTGAGGAAATTGTGTCTTATTTTTTACTTATACTCATGAAATGGCAATAATCTTAGATATACAAAATATTATTTTAATGATAAGTTATTATTGAATGTCTACTAGATGGGGGTGCTTGAGTGGCTCAGTCGGTTAAGCATCTGACGCTTGAATTCAGCTCAGGTCATGATCTCATGGTTCATGAGTTCTAGCCCCATTCTGGGCTCTGCACTGACAGTGTGGAGCCTGCATGGATACTCTCTCTCTTCCTCTCTCTCTCTCTCTGCCTCTCCCCAGCTCTCTCTCTTTCAAAATAAATAAATAGACTTAAAAATAATAATAAATATCTACTGGATGTCATACTTTTTATGGAACTTTTACTTACCAAACAAATTTTCTAATATCTAGAATTTCAATAGATCTTCCCCTCCCACTGAACATTTTATAGTAATAACACTTAAAAAAAATATGACCATAAAGCTCCTTGATAAATCATTTTCCTTTTCTGATGTTATACTTTCAAAACATTAGATTAACCATTTCTCCTTTTTTATTCTTTGCAGATATTTAAAAATATTTATTTAAAGTATTCTCTATGCCCATCATGGGAGGTGAAACTCACCACCCCAAGATCAAGTCACATGCTCTAAGTCACGTATCAAGCCAGTCAGGAAATCCCTTCCTCTGCTTAATACATAACACATTTCTGAAGAGATTTTGTATCTATTTCTTTACTCACTGTTTTAGAAATATTACCTGGATAATATCTCCTGTCCCAATATTTTCATCTGATTAGTAAAAGTCAATCCCAATTGCTTCATTGGTAAAAATTTGTAGAATACTTGTCAATACTTGTCAGGCTCAACCTTCAGATGGTGTTTGCAATGGATCCTTGTCCACACTGTTGGTGATAAAGACACCTGGCATATCAGGTTTTGATGTTTATTATGCAAAGAATTAATGTGAAATGATGTGTGTGATGATGACCATCTCTTAAAATTTTTGGAATCTCTGTTCAATTGTCAAACCACCTGGAGGAAAGCAAGCTGTGTGCTCAGTCTCAATGCAGAGTTGTAACTGACTCTTCATACGAAAAAAAAGGTATTTGCTAACCACTATTTAGTGAAAGAAACATCCTGTAATTTCTAAACTGTGGAAATGTAAGAAATTGCAAAAAAAAAAAGAAACAAATGCAATTGAAAATATAGCAATAGAGTAATAATTTGTACATATACAGTTTTTTCTCCTAAGGCAGTACATAATATATTGAAGTACATAGGCCACATAGCCATTAGAGAAATGACTACATTTGGCATTATGGCACTAGGAATCAAAACAAAATGAAATGAATACTGAATAATGATTTCAAATTCCTTTTACTTATTCTCAAACTATTTATAATGTATCTCTATTATCATGTCATTACTATAATATTTTACTATACTTAAATTTATTTAAATAATTAGCTTAACCAAAATTTGAGAGGTTATTTGCCATGTGGGAAATACATGCATAGTAGCAAAATGAATAAAAAATATGTTCCATATAAAAATAAATTTAAGTAGAAAATTAATAGATATTTTAAAATTTCATTTTGAATTTTGTCCATCCTAACCTCATAGTGCAAGAAATGATAATGTAATACTTATGATATTTTCTTTATTCCTAGATTACTATTAAATTTTATAAAACAATAAGTCAATTTCAATAATATAGGAAGATATTTACATAATTAAGATTAAATGTATGTCCCAAATAAATGATAGATAAATATATGTTCTATATTAGTTTACTAGGGCTACCATACAATGCACTCCAGACTGGGTGGCTTAAACAACAAGGATTTATGTTCTCACAATTTTGGAGAATGGAAGTTCAAGTCCAGTGTCAGCAGGGTTGGCTTCTTCTGAGGCCTTTCTCCATGACTTATAGATGGCAGTTTTCTCCAGTGTCTTCCCTTTCCTCTGAGTGTGTCTTATATCCCTATCTTACAGAGACACCTGTTGTTGTAAAATCTAAGTCTAAAATTCTTTTTTGGCCAGCAAAAGAGCAGACTCAGGATTAAAGCCAGAGAGATGGCTAATGTCCGAGAAAAAGACAAGAGCCCCGAATAATGATCCTTGTCCCATATTTATTCAGATAATAAGGCTTACAAACATGATGAGCGTGTACAAAGAGACAAAGAAACTAGGAACATTAACTTGGGGATGTGAGGGAAAAGGGGGGGTTTTGAAGATATACAGTGTTTGGGGTTTGGGTCAATATAAAACAAAATCCGGATGCCCAGCAGATGGGTAGATGGTTGTTAACAGCAGACAGGAGGCGCCATGCCTGTTTATAGGGGATGAGACAGGTAGGGGGAATAACCTCAGGGTTAACAAGACACCTTTTCTTTTGTTAACCGTCTCCACTCCGGGCTGCTTTGCCTGCAACACAGTAGTCCAAAGTCCAATTCACCAATTTACCTAACCTGGCCCTATTCTCCTATGAAAGTAGCTTTTCTGCTATAGTACTAAATTTGGGGTGCTTTCACCCTGAATATCTAATCTTGTCATTCCTATGTATTGGGCACGCACCTTTGCGCCATTTCTATTTCAGGCCTTTGCCTCTCCCTCTCTATTTTGGGGTGCCTTTGCACCTTCCTATTCCTGGCACCTTTGTGCCTCCCTATTCTTGGGGTGTCTTTGCACCCTCCTATTCTTGGAGTGTCAATATGGTTTACCCAAACTCTGGTGTGAACATTTTATGACTTTGATTTCTTTATGCCTTGTTAACCCATTAATGTAAGCTCAGGGGATTCCTAAATTTATCCCCCACAACCTGTCATATCAGATTAAGGCCCACACTATTGACTTTAGGTCAATTTAATTGCCTGTTTAAAGACACTGGCTCCAAAAACACCCACATCCTGAAGTACTGGGGTTTAGGATTTCAACATATGAATTATGAGGGGTTACAATTCAGCCCATAACTTATACATATATACTTTCAAATTATTTCACAAAAGAACACCATAACTAAAATTACAATAAAAATAAAAACTGGTGGGAGCCTGGGGGGCTCAGTAGGTTAAGTGTCTGATTTTGGATTTCAGCTTGGCTCATGATTTCACAGTTCCTTAGATAGAACCCATTTCATGCTCTGCACTGACAGCATGAATCCACTTGGGATTCTCTCTCTCCCTCTCTGTCTGCCCCTCCCCCTGTCTCAAAGTAAAGAAGTTAGTTTTTTTTTTTAAATTGTTATCAATTAATATCCCTTGTACCCATGTTAATTTTCCCAAAGTAACCTTTTGCTAACTTAGTACTATTAGTTGTTGGTTACATCCTTTTGATGGATGGATGCCTTCCTGAGTCTTTGAGGGTATCTGAAGCATCACTTTCTTCCACATTTTTAACATGTTTTACTATACTAATTATTGCTCTTTTTTAATATCTTCTTTGAAATAAAAACCTAGGTACTAGTTTGTTTTGAACTCTGATCAGAGACACCACGAAATCATATAAAAGATTCAAGGGAAAAAATTTTAATTGGGTTATTGAGTAAAAGGTGTCTAATTCAAAGTTGTGAAAAGTATCCCTGTCTGCCTTAAATCAAATAATATCTTACAAGTCCAATACATTCTCTATCCATAGAACATTAGTTTTATTGATTTTCCATATTTTTACTTATATAGTTTTTTTAAAATTATGTAACATCTGTATGGTACCTTTCTAAGACCCTAGCAAAACCCATAAATATGTTTACATTATCATCTCTTCAATAACATTTTCAAGGTACCCTATTTAGTATTATTTTTTAAAAAGAGCTTACCACCACCACCACCACCACCAGCACCACCACCACCAACTTTAAAAGCTTTAAGCCTCATGAAACAAAGATCTGCCAATATATTTTACATACAGAAATATCAGAGAGAATTCACATTGTCATTTCTTTCAGTGTTGTGACTGTAATAAATCCCTTTCATTTTTATCAGGCACTTACTGATTTGGATTTGTGCTGGAAATTTTTAAATAACTCTGTCTGTCAAGGTAATGCTCCTAAAATAAGGCTGAGATACTCAGGATGTGTGGAATTTAGGATGATTGTGAGTGGGAGGGAAACTCTGGACTGGATTGTCACCAGATACTAATGAGCCTGTGTAAAATCCAAGGACGTAAATACAGATAATATTTCACATGATCTATATGGTCAATTAATGCTCCAGCCTCTCATAAGTCTCTCCATTGTCTTACACCCATGTGTGGATAATTGTTAGGGTATCACTTCTCAAAGTTTTAGTTTTAGAAAAGAGACAGTAGACAATTTTTTCATATGGTTATGAGAGGGAAACATGTTACTCTTATAGACTTATCAGAGTCAAGACCTTTAGTTGTCCTCCATCTTTATTCACCAGATGAAGAACTTTTGATATAGATTGACATTGTATTACTAATAATATTAGAACTATTTCTTTATCTCCTACTTTTCTTCCATATTTCTCCAATGACTGACTGTGACTAAAACTAGGTGAAATGGGAATGATGTACACACTGAACCAGTAAGAAAAATTAATTAAAATATAATCACTTCATTTTATAGGAAAGTTACTTAAATGCTCATAAATTATTCATGACCTGATTTTAACAACACAGTAGTGTGATTCTGGAAACATAAATGACTATTCCTAATGAATAGGTGTGTTGACATATTTAGCATACATATTATATATTACCATACAGATAAAATAATATTATCTGTGTTTCCAGACTTAATGACCACCCTACATGTTTCATCAGTACAACGGATGTTCTGTTATGACATGATTGATTAGTGTCTGTTAAAATAAGTCCTCCACATGCTGTTCCAGCTCATTTAATCTTGAGAAAAATGTTTTGGTCATTCTTATTTTATGTGTCTCGACAAAAATAGCCCTGCCAGGGATGATCAGAAACTGGAATATCTCCAAATTTGACTCATAAAATATAATATTTCAAATATCTCCTATAAGTAATCATTAGGAAAGTATTCCCTAAACTCTTTCCTCAGCTACCTGAATAACCTGGAGTTCTTTAATCACTGGTAATTATATTAAATAAATAAAAGAATATTAAAATAGTTTTTAAATGTTTATTTATTTTTGAGAGAGAGACAGAGTGTGTGAGGAGGAGAGGGGCAAAGAGAGAGGGAGGGAGAGAATCCCAAGCAGGCTCTGCGCTCTCTGGGGGGCTCCATCCCATAAACTGTGAGATCGTGGATCGAGCCAAAATCAAGAGTCAAAAGCTTAAATGACCAGGCACCCCATGAGAGTATTCAAATAATTTTACACGGAGCTTTTACTCTCTAAACATCTATTAAAATTAGTCTTTACTCCTGAGGACATTCAAATAGGCAAGCTCTTTAATCACTGAATACAATGGCCTGTCCACAGAACGCATCTTCTTTCAACACTGAAACACTATATACATTTTTTTTTAAATTTCCCACTTTGCTTCATTGGCATTATATATTTAGTCCTCTCCAGCATCATTTACTCTCCTTCCTTTGTGGTAAACTTGTTTTCTCTCCCACAAAAATTAAAAACTGTCACTTCAAATATTACTAAAAGCCATAGGTATAAAGTGAAAATACAAGAAAAATAGACAAAGCAGACTCTAAAAATCTAATTTTGCTGGAGGAAGTGGTGGAAGTTTCTTAAATTTAGAGATATTCACTAACTGTTTAAAATTAAAAATGCATTTACTTCATTTCCTAGTAACTGATACCTATCACCTATCACTTCCTATAAATCATAGACTCAGTGTAGTTAATAAAGTTCTTTGAAAATAAATGTTAAATTTACTTGTTCTAAAAACAATTTTAAAACCTACAATAAATTCTGCTCCACTCATCAGAGTGCCCTACAGTAAATGATTATACGTTGGCATATTTTGCTCTTCCTCAATAAAAAAAAAATTATAATTTGAGTTACTGTAATTCCATCATAGTTAATGTTTGGATTTTGATTTATTCTGTATATTAAAACAGCTAAACAATGTGTACAATTCATTTAAAAAGATAGGTTGATATGCATCAAAATATATTAGAAATATCATATTTGAATAGATAATTTATATACATATTTACTTCTAATAAATATTTTAATTCTTTCAAATGTGTATCTTACTTGTAGCTCTTTCAAAGAAATTAATTGAGTTAAATAAACAATTAGCATTTTTCTCCATTTTTAAAATCCTGCAACATAGATCTACCCTCCAGTGTCTGTTCTGGAAAGCATTTTAGGTCTGTGGGCAGTCAAGAGTAAAAGCTAAAGAGAGCCCTGATCATTTACCTCCCATGTTTTCTTCTTTCGGCCTATTTAACTTTCCATTAGCTCACTCAACCTCCTGAGAAGTTATCAGTTAAGTTAAATGGAAATAGGGACCTTTAACTGTTGAATTCAGTTTTTATGTTCTTGTTTGAGCATTTAAAAGCTTTGTTAGGGAAATATGAATTGAAACTAAATATTCAGTGGTTCTCCTGATATTTGGATTAAAGGGCCTACGTTAAGTTCAACAGAACCAGAACAATCAGCTTGGAGACTTATTTTATTGGGGTGTTATGAAAAATAAATGACTTTATGAAGGTATAAAAAATGTATTCATCAGCTGAGATACAATGTTTTAACAATCTTATAACCATGTTGCTCAAAACACTCTCGAGTTAATTGTTGGATTTTCCAATTAACAAATGTTATGAATTAGTCTACTACAATGCATTTTCTTTAATATTTCAAAATAAAATTTTAGTTATGTATTATATGTAGTGAAGGAAATTCCAAGTTAAAGGGTGAAGTATCATATGGGAAATTAAAATTAATTTAGTTCATTTAGCATATGAAATAAGTTTAGCTTATAAGCATAAATGTCTATAAATGATTTTGTGAGCTTACACAAATTTGTGCAATCATTTGGTCAATTGCTGGAAGAAAGAATGACTACCCAAGAGGCTCATTCAGCTGGGAGGCACCTTCCTGGTGCCAGTTGATCAGTGTGCATCTGCACACATTAAATACTGTGAATGTTATCTTGAATATTAAACATATCAAGTGTTACTCTTTAAGATGGCATACTTATCAAATGTACATGGATATTTATTAAAAACATAAAATGTGCATAGTTCATAATTACTAACACATGTTTTCAAGCCTTTCCTCGTAAGTTGAAATAAATTTGCCTAAGTGGCCATATTTACTAATTGAAATGTAGTTCAACCTAAGTTTCTAGATTCACATTATTGAGGACAAGAGCATAACCATAATCTGACACCAACAGGAACAAGAAGATAAAGATGAATATTGCCATGCTGCACCATCAGTGAGAGAAGGAAACAGAAATTTTCCATTCTATTCCATTTTACTTTTCTCTACTGTTTTCTTACCACAGAGTAGGCCTCTCATGGCTTTGGAAAACATCAAGCATTTAAAAAAATTGACGTACCTTTCGCCATCTTGATAAATGACTCCCTAAAATTCTCCTTTATGTCTTCCCCCAGGAGTAGGTTGTGTGATATCATTTAAAAGATAGCTTCCCGGCACTCCAAAAAATAATGTCCCACATAGCTTAAAATGTTCTATATGTAATAGATTTGTGTTGAAGGTATTTGCATACATCTTTTATAGAATTAATTCAGTCCATCCATTTTTCACATTCCATTTCATTTTTTGAAACAATCAGTTTGTTTTCATATCTAACAGCCATAAAAAACTCACATAAAGCAATGTGAGTTTGATGGGGGTAGAGGTAAGAAAGAAACAAAGAAGGTATATTGTGGGGGTTTAGCTGGTTTAGACCTACCGGACTCTTGGCATCCAGAGGTAGCCAGAAGTCCACCATATCCTGAGGAATGGGAAACAGGAAACACCAAGAGGTAAAGTATGTCAGACATAAATAAAGTTATGTTAAATTTCAGAAAAAAAAATAACATGTTCAAAACTGCAGTCAACCAAGGCCTTACCTCTGCTCTTCTTCTCAGAGACACTAAATAGAGCTTTTCTTTTATTCTTAAATTCTTATTCATACTTGAAAGTACTGCATCAGTCTTAGAAGGGAAATGCTGTGGGAACATGAGAAAACAGATTAGAATAATCTTGATAATAAAGGTGAAATCTGATCCCGCTATAAAGACAGTACTGTAAGTTTATTGTAAGTTCATGTTCTATCTATCCATGTTTCAGACTAACTGATTCTGCTCAGGTTTTCCAGCTATTTTATTCAGGCTCGGAAGAAAGAGAGAGTGTGGCAAATTGTCTAGTTGTGAGTCTACAATTAACAAAACAGTATCTGGTCTTAGCGGAAAGTGATCCCACTTAAGAGTATTAAATATGTGTTTGCGGGTAAGTAACTCATTAAAGACATGATGTCTTGGAGGAGTAGGTAGGATAACATCATGCCCAGAAGAATTCAGTTAATGAAGTGCCAAGCTCTAAAACCCATAACAGCTGGAGGCTATCTATCACAAAATTTCATTTGCTGCAGGGGCTCTTGGAATCACTGAATCTCAAAATGAACCCAACATCAGGGAACTAAATGGTAGTTTCTGCTTCAGAAAGCCGGGAAATATATTTTGTCATTTCTTATTTTTCTGTAATAAATTATATCTGTGATTTCTAATAAAATATGTTACATATGTAAGAATATATTTGGATAAAAAATTTAATTTTCCTGAGGTGAATGTTTTAAACACATTGATCAGAAGAGAAGCTCACTACCATGTTTGAACATCAAGGTTTCTAAAATAAGATATAGAATTAGCTATGCCAACTGCAGGTGTTTACTACTTAAATGAAAACACACACACACACACACACACACACGCAAACATGAGAAGTATATAAAAAACAAAAAAAAAATTAATACTGGTGTTTTGTAAACTTAAGGACTGAAGATATAAGAAAAGATATAGGTAGCAGACGAAAACTCTGTTCCCCATCAAAATCTTTCCAAATACTGGTGGAAGTGGGGGACAGGGAGAAAATAAAGAGTAGTATCTTCAGGAAGAGAATAATCCTAAAGATCATTGAAATACAGAAGTGATGTGGTCATTGTTCCAGGGAGAAAAAAATAGTACAAGATTTATGTGAGACACCACAGCAAAAGGGACAGATTTGAAGGTGTTAAAAGATACACTGAGTCACATTAAAATTTATAACAATTTATTTGAGGCAACATCAATTTGAATCTGGAGGTGCCAAACAAAAAGTCGTTGGGCGCTCTCCACCACAGGAACTAGGAAGGAGGTTTTTATAGAAAAGAGGGAAGCAAAGCAAGGACATTTTTTGATTGTCTATAACTAAAGCATTTGCTTTATTTTAAAAAGCCTAGTCAGCTGTTTGCGATTGATTGTTCTTAAGTTTCATTTTCTCAGATATAAGTGCATTGACTCTGACTTAGATTTTGGTTGGCCTGTGCAGCCTACCAAAACATCAGAATCACCTCAGTCTAATGAGCAACTTGTTTAAGTTCTCTAAAGAAGGTCTTCTCCAGCCTGAGATAAGGCATTGGCAGGAAGAGGGAAGTGGAAGAATCCTAAGACACACTTCAGTGAGTGTCTTGGTCAGAAAACTACAATAAGTCTAACCAAGTGTGCTTGCCCTTCCCCTCCCCTCAGAAAGGATATGTGTCTTTTTTAAGGGCTTTTTAAAGTCAGAAACAAAGATGACTAAGATGGGAGGGGCAGGATGGGATGGGAGGATGGCTACCAGGATAGGAGTGACACACAAGACGGTCAGTGGCTGGCAACACTCAGAAGACAGAGGAAACTCCTAGGGCAAGAAATTCCAGATCACTCCCTGGTGTGCCCCACCAAGCAGGACACCAGGTCTTCAAAATCACAGCTAATAGATCATGTCCAGATATTGCATCAACAAAGCAGAATGGACTTGATGTCTTGGAAAGTAATGATACTCAGAGTTAAAATAAAGACATAAACAAAGTTGTACTGAGTGTTCAAAAGGGTACAATTGTAGAACACCTTATGATAGAAGAGCTGGAACTGAAATTTTCTCGTAAAATGCAACAAAAAGGGTGACATATTATGCTCATGATAATAGATCAATGAAAGTAGTTGATACTTTTTAACATGAAAACATGATCAAAACTCTTTGTAAATATATAAAAACTGCTTTTAATTATAAAAAATTTCTTCCAGAAACATATTAATCACCAAATGTGTTGTTATATCATTGGCACTGTTCCCATAAATATCAAGAACAGGATGTTATCTAGTATTTAAGGTCACAACTATAGTAAGAAATATGCTATAAATATAGTAATTAGTAGATGCTATAAAGAATAACAAAACATAAAACATAAAGCTCAGAAAAAGGACTTTTGCTTGTATTAGGAGAAGGGTCCCATATTCCCCTAACATATTTGCAAATATATTATCAATGGAGGTAATTTGGGTGGTAGGAAGTTGTGTGAGGCAATTCATGAGGAGCTCAATTTCTCTGTAAAGAAAGTGTGGGTTCTGAGAGTATTGAGGAACAGCACACTGACTCCATCAAAGTTCAACCCACTCAATAAATTAGAATTATATTCATATATTTTGATATATAGTAATTATCAGTGTCTTCCCATTAAAAAGAAAGAGCACGGGGCACCTGGGTGGCTCAGTGGATTAAGTGTCCGACTTTTGATTTTGGCTCAGGTCATGATCTCAGGGTTGTTAAATTGGGCCCGACATGGGCTCCACGCTGAGCATGGAGCCTGCTTAAGATTTTCTCTCCCCCCTTGCCCCTTCCCTTCTCATGCTGCTAGCATGGGCATGTTCTCTCTCTCTCTCTCTCTCTCTCTCTCTCTCTCTCTCAAAAAAAAAAAAAGAGCACAGTGTTTCTTACACATTTTATTATACATTTTTACTAAACCGCATCTCTCTTCTTTCTACATGTCAAGTAGAGAGCAGAGAATGTTTATTTATTGTGCTTAGTCTTACTTTGATATATGAACTATAAATGCCTCATGGTTTTTAGATATTTAAGTCATATACTATCAGGCTAAATGTATGCTGGCCCAAATCCAGTGTCCTTTCGTCATCTTTCCTTAGTTACTGTACAGTTCATGATGATCTCACCCTCATTTTAATGTCTTTAGTAATTTTTGAAAGTACCTCTTCCTATTTACATGTATTGTCATGATTTCTTTATGTTAAGGGCAATAGAACAATCCACGATCAAGCTTCTACCCTTTGCTTCAGTGATGTTTTTCTTTTCTTAAAATTAACATTTATTGCTAACTGCTCATTTTGATGTTGTCTTTTTTATTTTCCAATTTTGACGTATAATTCACAACATATTTTTGTAGGTGGAATCAATGATGTGAGTTTGCTAACTTGACAGATTTGAAGAGACTAAAGGGCTTTTTAAGAGTACAAGTAATCAAATAGTGGTAGTATTTTAAAAATAATTCTAATTATAATGTATACCTCAATTTTATTTTCCAATAAAAAGTAAATCAGAGTATAAAACTGTCATTCTTAATCATTCAGATATAATAACCTTGAATATTAGTAATACATATATATGCATGTAAAGATGGAGAATATATGGATATAGATAGATGTTAAATAGATCTATACATAGTATAAAAAGAAAGATACAGATATAACTATATAATTAAAGAGGTCTTCCTTTATTCCATTAATATTGATGTTTATACCACAACACACAACACTGTATATCACAACATGTTGTTTTTGAGAACTTAAAGAAGGTCCAATAAGTATCGCCCTTCTTTTCTGTTTGATATTTTTTAACAACCCAGAAGATAATAAAATATAATTGGCTTATAGGCTCAAAATGTCACTTTGTAAAGTTGACATTTGGGAATACGCGTGACTGGTTGTTTTATACGTAGGGCCCAGCTAGGTACACAGAATGGAAGAGAGAATCAGAAGGAAAAGAAGGGAGGGAAGGAAAGAACAAGGTGTTGCCATGAAGTTTTCCTGACATAATCACACATCAGAGAAGTCGCCCTCTCCCACACAGAGAGACTGAATATGAGAGGACATAATATTCAGGGCTTTTGCGGCTCCCCAGGCTCCATTCACATGAGCGAATAATAAGAATGCCCTGACCATATGCTTTTGTACCTTACATGGAAGTAAGCAAGGAGAGTTAAAGGAAAACAACTCAGATACATTTCCAGTCATAGTAATGAATTTTTTCTCTATAGAAAAAATAACTTGGAGTCAATGAATATTTTATAGCAGGAGAATATTTATAAGGTGATATTCAACCTGCTTCCCATAAAATGCAAGATAAATTATAAAACTCTTCCCAAAGGCAGCAAATTATAAACTTTGACAGTGCATTTATAACAGGATTTTATTTTGTATTATAGAAAAGTGAGAGTCATTATATTCCAGAATTGTGTGCGAGATTGTGGGACATGATGGAAGCACAAATACCTCAAGCTAGAGTTGGTGAAAATATTCTGAAATTTCAACAAGAAGTTTGAAGAACTCATGTGGTTTTTTATGTTTTATCCTTTGTTTTTTATTATTATTATTATTTCAGTATAGTTGATGCACAATGCTGTATTAGTTTCAGGCGTACAACATAGTGATTTGACAAGTTTATACATTATGTTATGCTCACTTCATGTGGCTTCTTTAAAATTCACATGCAAAAACCTGAAGTTTTCAACACATATAGCAGAAATATGGTACAGATAGCATAGAATTTAAATTAAAAAAAAAGAAGAGAGAAATTTGAGTAGGTAACAGATCTACACCTCACCCACATTTGACAAAGAATTTTCCCGCATTCTTTAACAAGGTGCTCTAGGGCGTTAATTTTTTGCCTGTACTTATTACATACATATCTATCATGTGTATATGCTGTAGGCAGATTTTTTCTACTTCATTAATATTGTGGGATTATTCACCCTATAGGGACTTTTTGTAGTCTTAAAACTTTCAGCTTGAACACTAATAGGATATCATTAAAGAGAAATTCTTAATTTAGAGATCTCAAATATTTTGACAGGTACACTCAACACACTGGAGCTAGCACTATGTGGGTTAAGTAACTAAAATGGAATCACCATGAGTTCAATCTGTCATATATTTGAGGGAAGGGCAGGTGGGAGTATGTTTCATAAGGTCCCTGGTGTAGAGAGTGATGTTTGTCCATATTTTGAGGCAATGCTGGCCTCATGGAATGAATTAGGAAGTGTTCCTTACTCCTCATTTTTATTTTTGGAAAAGTTTGAGAAGGATTGGTATTAGCTAATCTTTAAATATTTGGTATAATTAATTAATAAAGCCATTAGGTCCAGAGTTTATTGGGGGATTTTGACCACTTATTCAATCTCTTTACTAAGTCTATTCAGTTTTTCTATCATGATTTAGTCTTGGTAGGTTTAGGTTTTATATTTCTAGGAATTTGTCCATTTAATTTAGGTTATCCAATGTTTTGGTATACAGTTGTCCATGGAACTCTTTTATAATTCATATTATTTCTGTGGAATGAGTAGTGATTTTCTTGCTTTCTTCTATGATTTTATTAATCTTTGTCTTCTCTGTACTTTCTTTTTTTAATTTTTTAACATTTATTTATTATATTATTGAGAGAGAGAGAGAGAGAAAGAGAGAGAGAGAGAGAGAGACAGAGTATGAATGGGGGAGAGGCAGAGAGAGAGGGAGACACAGAATCCGAAGCAGCCTCCAGGCTCCAAGCCTTCAGCACAGAGCCTGACATGGGGCTTGAAGGCACCAATTGGGAGATCTTGACCTGAGCCGAAGTTGGATGGATGCTCAACCAATTGAACCACCCAGGTGCCCCGTCTTTGTACTTTCTAAACAATCAAGGTAAAGGTTTGTCAAGGTAGTTGATCTTTCTGAGGAACTTACTTTTGCTTTTGTTGATTTTGTCTATTGGTTTTCTATTCTTTATTTCACTTATCTCCTTTCTAATCTTTATTATGTCCTTACTTCTGCTAGATTTGAGTTTGTTCTTATTTTATTCCTTAAGTTAAAAATTTGATCATTTAATTCAGATCTTATTTTTTAATATAAGCATGAAATAGCTAATATGGTCTAAATAAAATAAAGTAGCTATAAATTTTCCCCTTAGCATTGCTTTTGTCTTTCACACAAAGTAGATCCAAATATATATACATTAAGACAATCCTCACTTTCATTAGCAAATAAGGAAATACACATGTAATCCATAATGTAAACTGCAAAAACATGTAAACTTCTATTCAAACACTAGATTTGTACTTATAGCAAGTCTAACATGCCAGGATGTGATTAAAAAAAATAAAATTTGGGGAAATGCATGCCCCTATTCTTTGATGTGACAATAACACTTTTAAGTTCAAAGCAGAATTTTATTATAATCTAACTTGTAAACAACACACATACATTAATGAATGATTTGATGAGTCAATTGTAGTTAAGTCATTCAACAATAAAAATGATAGATTATAACAATAGGACTATGGATTAAACTCATAAATGAAATATTGAACAAAAATAGCCAGTCACAAAGGAAAATTAAAAGTTAAAAGACAAAGTTAAAAGTGGAGGGGTTAGGCCATGATTGAAATGATGCAAGTTTCAGTGTATTAGATGATTTCTAATTGGACTTTGTATCATATCAAATACCATTTAAATAGTTGATGACCAATATCCCTTGGCAAACATAATGGCAGTAGATAAATCTTTTTTTCAAAGGTTTTGCGTTAGATGCAAGTCTCTATAGAAAGCAGCATATCTCTATGATAAGGTGAATATTTTTATGCTAAATTAGCAAATATGATTTCTCATGATGGTTCTAATTACTCAAGTTCTGTACAGAAATCCAAGATACATTTGCCTTTTGACATTTTTATTTATGTGCAAACACTGTTTCTAAGTTTCTATTGATTGGTTTTTTTAGCTGAGTTCACAAAAAAAGACTTATACTTTGAAATCTTCAGAGGTCACAAAAGCAATGAAAACCAGGAACTGCCTGCACTAAGTGACATCATATAGTTTTACCCCAATAATTACTAATGGAAAATGTTGCAACTGCCAATTCCACAATGACCTACTTCAGAGAATTGGAAGAAATTTGAGACTTTCAGAAGAAGATGATGTCATTTTTCATAAAAGAACTTCTACTCTATTTCAAACCACAAAGGAGTATAAATCCTGTTGGGAAGGAAGAATTTTCTTTACCCTTAAAGATCCTTCTATCTGGACTTAGAATCAAATTGACATGAGACAGATTAGTAGGAAGATGAAAGGAGATGTTTGGAAAACAAAGGTTGCCCGTTTGGGGTTAGCCTATCCTTGGCCCTTAAAAGGCCAAGATGGGCTACTTTGGCCTGAACATTATTTTGAGTTAAAAGCCATCCAAGTCCAGTAGATTCAGAAAAAGCTCTTTATCTCTGCCTACTTGTGCCTACCAACTGCCTACTTGTGCCAGGAAGAGAGCTAGTAACAGACATTCCTCTTTACCTAAGAAACTTATCTGCATAATAGGGCAACCTTTGTTTTGCAAATATTTGTGCTTTCTGAAAATGTGAATTCACATTCCTTAATAACTCTGATCATTCCAAAGTCATTAACTCAGCAAACATTTCTTTACTCATCCTCTGTTCTGTTTTATGTAGAACTCTAATCAGATATATGTTGGGCCTTCTCCTGTCAAAGCTCAATGTTTCTACACACATCTTTCATGTTGTCTTTCTCCACCACACATGCTTGCAGTAGAGAGTGTTCAGATAAAATTTTTACCTTGGTATTTGACAATTTCACTGTGATTTTCATTTTATTCTTCATATTTTTGTTACAATAAATTATATTTTTATCCATCATTTTAATGTACTCCTGCTCTTGGCTCGTGTTTTTATTCATTCTTGCATTAAATCATATTTTACATCTTATCTTTTTCATATACTAGACTTGAAATTCCTGATATCTGGTTTTGTATTATTTTCTGTTGTTTGTTGTTAGCATTCACTCTCACTTAGCATGATATCTTTCCTTGAGTGTTTTATATTTTTTTCTTTGTCTTTCTTATTGAGAACATATATCTGTTGGAACTCTATAATGTATGCCTTAAACATCAGGTATAGGAACACTTGGGTGGCTCAGTCATTTAAGCTTTTGACCCTTGATTTGGCTCAGGTCACTGCCTCACAGTTTGTGGGTTTGAGCCTCAATCAGGCTTTGTGCTGACAGTGCACAACTTGCTTAGGATTCTCTCTCTCCCTCTCTCTGCCCTTCCCCCACTTGCATGTGCTCACTTTCCCCTCTCTCTCAACATATATAAATATGCATGTGTATGCTTATGTGTGTGTGTGTGTGTTATGGTCCATGAAAATAGCATAATATGGGGTCGCAGACCATGTGAGGCTATCCACAGTGGAAACCCTTCAGGGAATTCATTTTTTCTTTATAGAGAACTAAGTCTGAGATAAACATTTAAATATTTTATGGATACAGTGCTTTGTGAAAAATGTTTCTCCCATTTTCCCCATTTTCTGTGTTACATGTGTATGAGGTATAGTCTTTAATTCCTCAAATTTAGCCTTAATCATCTTCCTATTCATTAAGATTCTATGATACTTCAGTTCATAGATATTTATCTGTGATATACTGTAGATTCAGCGCTCTCTTACCTTCATAGATCTATGTTCCAGACTTGCTTGTGGCTTCAGATAATTTCTTTTTTTTTTTAATTTTTTTTTTAAGTTTATTTATTTTGAGAGAGACAGAGACTGCATGAGCAGGGGAGGGGAAAAGAGAGAGCAGGGGAGGGGAAAAGAGAGAGGAAGAGAGAGAGAGAGAGATAAAGAGAGAGAGAGAGAGACAGAGAGAGAGAGAGACAGAGAGAGAGAGAATCTCAAGCAGCTTCCGCATTGCCAGCACAGAGCCCCATGTGGGGCTTGAACTCACAACATTGCAAGATAGTGACCTGAGCCAAAACCAAGAGTCGGCGCTTAACCGACTGAGCCTCCCAGATGCCCTGGCTTCAGGTAATTTCTATTAATGTATTTAAGGCCAGTTACTCAGAAATATTTTAAACTTAATCATATGTATAGACATTAAGATGTTTGGTAGTGTGAAGGTTTCGCAATACTGCTAAAATCAGAGTTCAATAAAGAGTTTCCTCAAATTGAATCAGCAATTTAAACACACAGTTCTTATAACCAAAGAGAGAAAACAAAGACCAATTATCTCATGAAATCATTTAATTTATAAAATCAAGAAACAAAATGTTAATATTTGCCTTGATACTGATACATTTTTAGGACACAGCACAACTGCCATAAAAATTTGACTGAGTGTACCCAAATATTTTTTTTACAAATGGAGTTTTTAATTTGTAACATGAAAAAGAGAATAAAAGTTTCAATAAAAGTATGAATATTTCATAACATTCATGACACACACGTGACATTACATTTGAAATTGCATTTGAAGTTCTTTTAAGGTAAATATTCTTAAAAATTAGTAGGAAATAGTCCTGAAATCAGAAGTTTTAACACCCTACAGTTAATGAACACATTTTGGATGTACTCTTTCTCTTGAGAGCAAATTGGAATACTTAATATTTTTTGGAAGCTAATTGCACTCTCATTTAGTTTAATGAACATTTTCAGTAGCAATATTATGATTCATGTTTCTCTGGGAAAGAGCAGCTTGATACTTATGAAGTGTTGAGTTGTTCTGTGCATGACATGTGGCTACTCTGGGAGTTTTTTTTTTTAACAATTAGCTCAGTTTTACATTGCCAATTATTTCTTAGAAGAATCTATTCCTGTGTTGAGAATGTGTTGTTAATACTTGGAATAATGAAGCTGGTCTTCAACAGCACTGTAACTGTTCTAGAGAGAATTTTACTTGAATGTATCAGTCCCATTCCTTCCATTTACTAGCAAGATTCCTGCTGGAAATGATCATCAGCTAGCCGTATGACCATTTAGTAGAGGGAGAAGGGAGAAGCTCTCTAAAAGTCTCTAGTCAGCAGTTTTTCATTTTGTTTTATAGGTTTCAAAATAATTATTTGTAAAGATGTCAGATTTTATGTATGTGAATTATCATTAATATTGACATTTTAGTAGAGGCAAACAATTATAGTTTTTACCCTCTCAAGTTTGTGCCCAATAGAATGACAGGAATATAAATTAAAATGTTACCAGCTTCACTATCAATGAAGGATGTTGGTGAACAGGGCTTGTAGCTACTTCCCAAACCGCACAATCTAAACTATAAAAATACCTCCACACTGCCCTGCACATGTGCCCCTCCTCATTCCTCCAGCTCCTCTCTCAGCTTTTGTTTCGTCAGTTTGATTTTTCTCCTCTCCCAGCTCTGCTCTCTTTTTCAGCTCAGTTATCAGTGGCTGCTTACTGCACATGACCTCAGGCAGTGGTTTGCAGCACTGGTTGCTGCACGCCTTTAACTTCTCTTTTGCACAGATTCTGGAATCTGATGTTTCCAGAATGAATGAAACCAAGCCAATATGGCCAAATGCCATGTTGGAGAGGTCCACATGGCAAGGAATAAAGAGCAATATCTAGTCAATATCTCGCAAAGAACTGAGACCTTCAGTCAGATGTCCATGAGGACCTAGTTCTGCCAACAACCACGGGAATAGGATTATCATGTTGTTTGGTGGAGAAGAATCAAAAAGAATGAAACTGCAGACAGAGGTACTATGGAAGCACGTCCTTTCTTTCTTCTAGTTTAGGCACTCCTATAAATAAGATAAATGCCAAAATGTCTGGATTCTTGTCAGTTGTATTTAACTAAAACATTTGAAATCTATAATAAACTGACAGTATGATAGAAAAATATAAAGTAACAAAACTGGTTGAAATTTGAAGCTTAAATTAGTACAGTATATAAATTCAAACAGTGGGTACCTATCTCAGTGAGAAAGACATCAATCATAAATAATGTTAAAGAGTTTTCTCCAAACAGTAAGAAATTAAAAATTCCTTTGCTATATTCACCAACTTGGTCAAAAGCAGAGAAATTTAGCTCATAAAATAAAATAACAATAACATCAGACAACAGAAATATTGCACAATATGCACATCCCAACTGTAAATATAAATGCACATGCAAAATTCTTAAAGAAAAATTTAACAGATCAAATACAACTGGACATTGAGAGAAAAACAAAGTCATGATTCATTTAGTGTTTTCAGGAATACAAATGAATAACCATAAGTTATTCTATTATCATTTTATGTTTTAACAACATTTTACAGAAGAGAATCTTTACAACATCATCTATATATTTAACCCCCAATAAGTTTCAGGTATTTATCATTATTTACTGATAAATAATAAAACAGATACGTCTGTAAATATAAAGTTAGTTGTTTTTGGTAGAGGGTTTGGGAGGAAAATGGGAGGGAAGGTATATTGTTCCAACTAAACAATGTACATCAAATCTTTGGGGGTGTTTTAAAAATTTGGGAGTATGTTGGTTTTCAACCTCAGGAGTTTTCCAGGTGAAATCTAAAACTGTACGCCTCTATATGGAGGCAAGGGGAGACCAAAGAAAAAGCCACACCACTCCAGATTGGTAGGTGGCAGTTTTAATAAGCAAAGGGACTTACATAAAAGACTCATCTTGGTTGCCTATAAGACAAGTACATATCCACACCTGCCTGCCAGAATCTTAAAAGTTTTTACAGAGGCCTTAACTAGGTTCAGCCACATATTTGGTTCAGAGGTTCTCAAAAATCCCCTCCTCTTTCAAGGCTATGTCCTTGAAAATGGCTCCAGCTATGGAAATGGTTAGCTGAATGTACATTCCAGGGACAGAGGAGGGGGTGAGGAGACTCTGATTTCCCAGGCTCAGCTCAGAGATCCATTGACCATCATGTCCCCTCAATGATCTCCTCCACCAGTGACAGAAGCTTTAATATCCTGGCCCACAGCTTTCTTTCCATTCCATTGCACCATGTAATAATCCTGCAGGTATACATACAAAGAGGTCCCAAAATTTGACCAATCAACCATAGTCCCGATACATTTACCCTTATTTTACATGCTGACCTAGAAAAAACTTAAGGACTTCTACTATGTTTGCTTAGAAATAGACTTTTGAAATTTAAAAAAAAAAAATTTTTTTAACGTTTATTTATTTTTGAGACAGAGAGAGACAGAGCATGAACGGGGGAGGGTCAGAGAGAGGGAGACACAGAATCTGAAACAGGCTCCAGGCTCTGAGCTGTCAACACAGAGCCTGACGCGGGGCTTGAACTCACGGACCGCGAGATCATGACCTGAGCCGAAGTCGGCCGCTTAACCGACTGAGCCACCCAGGCGCCCTAGACTTTTGAAATTTTTAATACATTTTAGGAACTGAGTATGTTTGCTTAATGATCCACAACATTCCCTATAAAATGTTATTTACTTACACCGTTGTAATAATATCAATAACTACAAAATTGATTATAGATTAAGGATAATATCATTTTGTTTAATATAACCAGATTATACTGTACACAATTTCCAATACCTTAAAAGTGAGGCGATTTTTTCACTTTTTAAAGAGAAAAGACAAGCACCTTTAGTATTACTAAGTACATTTCCTCTGATAATTTCATTTTCTAAAGACAATTAGATGGATTTTTGAATGTGTTGTGCTTATTACACAAACTCTAATCTATGTGCTCAAAATATTTTAAAGTCATATAATTTTGCTGTAAATGCTTTCTTTACTTTTATGTATTTGGAGTTATGAGTTATTTCTTGACAACTTTTTTTTTTAAGAGAACATACTATATAGGGTTTAGATCAATTAATTCTGTTGTCCTTAATGTCCTTAATATACCTTAATGAAAAGTATATTATGCATACATAATCATATAGCTAAGAATACAGAGATGTCTGTCAAATTATCACTGCTATTGAAAAGCTAATAGAATAAGGGGAAAATTAAGATGAAAGAAAAAATGGCACAAGGGATCAGTCTATGCCACAAGATATTAAAATTATAAGTTACTTATAAAATATATTTATATAAATAAAATAGAGAAAAAATAAGTATGTGGGTATTGGAATGGGTACATATATATAATCATGTAACAACATATGCAATAATAAATGTAAAAATGTCCCTTGGTCCCTTTTATGTAATGTGTATGATTGGGTGTGATAAAGTTTAGCCAGTAATAACAGATGCCCCTGATTTGTTATGATTCTGTCTCTCGTCTGGTCTCAGCTGCATTATTCCATAGTATATTTGTATACTGTAATAATATAATATTGAAAAAATACAATATTGAAAGATCCATTTTATTGGAAAGCTTTAAAGACAACAGTAGTGGATAAAGTACCAAACCATACAAAAATATAAGCCTTGGTTTAATAAAAGAAATATTTTTAATGATTCTGTTCATTTGTTTTAATATAGTCAAGTTCATACTACATTTCTTTTCTTTGAACCCCACTGGCCAAGCTTAGCCAGCTTATTTTTACTCTCATATCTATTTTTTCATTCCTGCCATTAAAAAAGATTTGAACACAAAAGTGATTAACACAAAGCTGAATTTTATAACAATCAAAAGAATGTTTAGAATTTGTAAAGTACAAAGAAAATGAGAAGAAAAGAAATATATTTTATTTAAACCATAGTGTACTCACTTGATTCAGAATTATGGACATAATCTCCTTTTTAAAATGATAACTGAACTTCTAGATAAATTGGCTAAGAGTACCTGCTAACAGAAGGATACTTATCTATGGAATGCCCTAAAAAGAATGTCCCTGATTAAGAACTGGATATAGTTAAAAAGTCAAGAATCTATGAGCTAATGAGGCATGGCTCCCTAGAAAATGACCCATGAACTGTAACATACAATAGAGGTGCTGTATAGACTAACTGCTCTTTTATTGTGGGTATAAAACATGGCCCTCATGCAGAGGTCTTGCCTGTTATTCTAGGCCAGATAGTCTAGGTTTGACATGGAGAGAAATGATCTGGGGAGCCACTCTTAGTATGCTGGACTGTCCAGGCTTTCTCTGACACTGTTGATTACTTACTTATTAGTAAGGTTCAACTTTTTGTAAGAGCTCAGATTTGTGTATTTGACTTAACAAGTCAATCCTTTGTGTTAGTTCAATCATATATTAATTCAGCCTGTTTTCAAATTGTATTTAAATAGCATTGACAATAAATTTCATATTAAAATAAATAAATAAATAAATAGCATTGAACAATACTTTTACATTTGTATATGACTTCTTGCCTTGATATTATCTTTATGACATTTCTCCATAGCAGTCTATTCTTCTCTGCTTGAACCAATACCATTACCCTACAATTTACTTCCACTTTATATATGTTTGTGCATATATACATTCTGAGAGAGACAGAACGAGAGAGAAAATCTTTCAGCTTCATTCTTTAAAATTGCCTTTGCTATTTTTTGTCTTTTATACTTCCATATAAATACTAGAAATTTCTCATTAATATCCATAACAAACATGCTGGGATTTTTACTGTGATTACAATGGAGTGATGACACTTTCACAATACTGTCTTGTAAGTCATGAGTATGGTACACCCTTCCACTTATTTAAGACTTCTCTAATGTCTTTCATAATGTTGAAAATTTATTCCTTGTTATTTGATGCTATTTAAATGGTAGTATTTATTTTATTTTCTGGTTTTTGTTGTTGCACATATAGAAATAGAACAGTTTGTGTTATATTGATCTGGAATGCTGCAAACTTGCTAACTTCAATAAACAATTTGATTTTCTATTGATTTTATGAGAGGTTAGAAGTAGAAGTAGATATTGCCAAGTTACCTTACTTGACCAAAAATTAATCCTAAAATTAAGTGCATTCACATTTAAAAATAAAGAAATAAAATTTGTAAGGAAAAATCTTGTGTTTTATGTTCTGTTTATAAAGTAGGGAAAATAATTATTTTTAATCAATTAGATTGTTTTGAGTGTTAAATTAAGATATATACAGCTCTTGGGGCGCCTGGGTGGTGGCTCAGTTGGTTGAGCGACCGACTTCCACTCAAGTCATGATCTCACAGGTGAGGAGTTCAAGCCACCTGTGGGGCTTGTGCTGACGGCTCAGAGCCAGGAGCCTGCTTGGGATTCTGTGTCTCCCTCTCTGCTCCTCCCTGCTCATGCTCTGTCTCTCTGTCTCAAAAATAAATATAAATATTAACATTTTTAAAAAAGATATATACAGCTCTTAGAACATACAAAGAACTGCAGTTTTGCTGACACGTTTTTAGCAATAGTTGATTATGTAGACATGATTATGAAGTGAGTGATATTTGGAGGAAAATAAAAACTTAGAAGGAACTAAAGTAAAATATTAAAGAGCTATCATTGAGAGTATGGCTGTTTTATTTTATTAGTACACTTTCTCCCTTTTCCTTTTTTTTTTAAAATAAGTGCCTGTATCACTTACCATTTGTTACAAAGGGTTGCTTTTTTATTTTGCAAAATGTATATGATAAAATGGGAACTATTAGAAGCATTTTACTACTTTAGCTAACACAAAATAGAACCACCAACACCAGAGCTAACATTTTTTTAGCATCATTGACTTTATTTTTGTCTTATCTATAAAACCCTTTGCCAAAAATATACAGTTACACCTGCCTGTCAACCCTGCGGTTCCATCAGGTAATTGACGTCAGCCAATACTGATGTTTTATACTTGGTCATTTATTGGCTTTATTATTCCAAGTCATAGGGATTCTTGGAACAAGAGAGTACACTAAACCGCAGTATTTTCATAGTTTTTCTTAAACTAGATGTGAGAGAAATGACCACTACTGGACAAATGGGTAGCATTGGTTAGTGACGCAAACTTGGAACATTTCACTCGTCACTGCTGGGGGGAAATCCTTTCATCATGCGGAAGATGATGGGGCCTGGTGTTTCTGAGCTTCCACTCTAGAATACAGTAGACAGAGTGGATTCGATACTAGCTTTGCACTTTCTACCTATGCAAGGAACAGTCCTTGCATAAGGATTTTTTCATTTTTGTAAAACAGAATAGCAATTACCACATAGATGGTTTAAAAGTTTCAAAGAAGTAAAGAATGTGGCACATGGGTACTTGATAAATGCTCAGTAAATGTAACTAACCAATGTCATTAAGTTTCAAGTAAGAAGACAAACAGATTTGTTTTTAATCTAGCATTTGGATGAAGGTTTTACCTAAGGTTGCTATGACTTCACTAATTGATAAATACCCTAAAATATAAAAGCATGTTAATTAGCTAATTTATAGTCCTTTGTTATTTTCTGGCTAAATATCATAAAGAATATAACAGATATTGATGTTCTACATTATCTTTAGACACCACAGGAAAGCCATGATAAGTAATATATTTGATTTTCTTTTTGGACTTAATTCAGACAAGTCTGTGATTGACAACATATCATTTTGTCAGTATAATTTTGATTTTGGAGAATATTTCATTTGTTGATAATTCAAGATAACTTCAAATTAATTATTTATAACAATTGTCAGTGTACTTAACAACTGTTGAGCAAAATAATACCTTATCATGTTTCAATAAAATGTGAAGATACAATGATTTTTTAAAAGCAGATCTTAGAAAAACCTCAGTTGTGGTGGCAAACATTTGTAGCCTTTAGTGACCCAATTTATGCCACTGAGATTAAGGCATCCAGAGGAAAATATATTGATATTTCACTTATGTTACATTTTTTAGTTATCACTTTATTTTTCCAACTTAATAAAACCATAAATTTCAATATATTAGTTTTTTTTTTATGAAATCAGCATCATTCAGTTAATCTCTGTATCCCAGCATACAGATGAATTTTTTTCTATCTTTTTATATTTGCCAAAAATTTCATTTTCTTAGGAAGATTCAAATTGCTCATTAAGGAACTAGTATATTTGAAATATTCAAATATCTTTCTGAACAAATATTTTGGGTCTTTGACCAATTAAAACTTCAGTAAGGCAAGTAGTAAGTGATATCTTTAAGAGAACCACCTTTTTTGTGTGTGTTAGCCTTCTTTTTTCTTTGCTAGTGAATGAATTGCAAAGTTCATTTAAATATTTTGTTTCATATAAAATGAATGTCCAATTAATATAATCATCTAAAAATAAAAAAAGTGGGGGGACAGTGATTAAAAATTCATTCAACTCTAGTGCGATTTCCAAGGGTTACTTCCAATAGAATTTGAACATTAAATCATGGATTTGCTTTCAAAAAGTTTATTATGGAAGTGTTTCATATACATTAAAATGCATGCCTGAGGCATGATTAGACAACACTACTCATTTTTATGGTCATAGGTGTGGATCTACACTGTAGGGAAAAAAATCAATGAAAATATTTCAGGAAGACAGCCTACAACATAGGCTTTGCATGTTATTTAAAATGAAGTTGTCCCTCTCATGAAATAGTTTTACTGTAGTAAGGAGGAATCCATTGTATTGTCAGCCTGGTACCCTCCTCCCAAGATGATTATAACTCAAACACACACACACACACACACACACACACACACACACTGATGAGAAAGAAATTGCCCCACCCCCATGTCCCACCTTGCAAACTATACCTCCTCCAGTTTGGATTGCATCTCCCATGACTAGACCGAAACACCTTTCTCATCCCTTTGCCTATATGCAGAGCTGAAAGTAGAGAAGCAATCTTTAGAGTTATGCTGATAGGGATAATCTTCTTCATGATGTGCTGATCTCAAAAGTATCCCTGGTGCCCCTAGGGTTACATTTGGAAAGATGTAAATCGGTTTCCTAACACTACATTTTGCAATGTGTAAATTAATAACTTGACATTTCACAGCTGTTTTAAAGGCTGTGCTTTAAAGAATGAAATATCAATCACAAATATACATCTACCCAGAAATGTCAAATCCCACCCAAATGAATCCCACGGCAAATTAGCAGCAGGTCACATTGTTCTGCTGTCTTTCACCTGTGATGCATTTCCTTCCTTTCCAGGTTAAGAACTCCCCTGGAGAGGCTTAAACCTATTTCCTACCTCATATAAAAGATGGGTGGTGAGCTGCTTTAATAACAGAACATAGTATCCAAATGCTAAACCTATTTATAAGAGGGAATGTTATACAGTAAAAAGAGAAAATAAAATAGGAGTCCAAATACCTGGATTAAACTCCCAAGCCTGTGTTCAAGAGTTATTCAGACCAAGGTCTCTCACGGCCTCAGTTTATAGATCTTTAAAATTGGTCTTAACTATTTCAGAGGATTATCTAAAATTGCCTTGCTTATCTCACAGAAGCTTACACAGTTAGAATGAGCTAATAAATATTCCACTTTAATTTAAAATATAAGCTTGGATAATTACAAGGGATTATTAATATTCTAAAGAATGTTTCCGCTTATTATATTCACTTCCATCATGATGTGTACCTTGCTGGTCAAGTCAAAAGGGGATGGCACTTTGTCCCACATAAGGAAGAATTTAGTAAAATAAACTGCCATTCAGTGATTGAGTCCATGTGAATAAATACAGGCAAGAGCTGCTCAATTACATTTCATGTCCAAAGGACTTCAATCATCTTTTCATTAATTTTCAAAATATAGCTCAAACTGTGTTTCATATAACATTTCTGATTCCCAAGTAGTGATTAACCCTTGGAATTTTTTAGAATATTTCTGTACTTTTGCTATATGGATAGGGTGCATAGTGTATTATAATCAGCTATTGCATTAAATTTGTTTCTTCCTAACTGGCTGCAAAATACATGAAGATAGGAGGAGTATTTTATTAACTTCTATGTACCCTTGGCATTGAGCAGTGATCTGTACACATAGGGCTCAAAAGAAACATAATGAGTGATTGAATAAAACATAGATTGATTATACATAATCCCAATTATCCATTTCTTGGGAGGATATCCTGATCTTCAATTTCAAGAAATTTAGGAATAATGACCCAAAGCTGTAGTTAATCCCAGTCAGCATTGGAATCAACCAATATTTTTTTTTTTATTTTAAAGAGTTATCAATATAAGTGATATGCTTGAAATAAATATATTCCACCATTTATTAGTGTATTCACTTGAATGAATCGCACTTGAATGTTTAAGAACAAATATTTATTTGGAAAAAGCTATGCATTGAAGCACTATTTCCTTAAGTAAAGTTTTGACCAAACCATGCGATACAGTAACTTATCATTTAAGATTTTGTACTTGCTGTGTTATAAGTATCATGAATTTACGAAACACATGTGAAAGGTTCAAGAAATAAAATGAGTGCATTAGTGTCCATATTTGTCAGTTGCTTTAAATTAGACTCAGATATGCCGGGTTTACTATTACTGTTTCATAAGTTATTTTGATTTAATTCTGTTTTGTATTATATGAAACAAGTTACTCACAAATTAAAACAAAAATATTATCTTTCTTATGTGATATTCAAGAAAGCCATACCCTAAGGAAGTAATAACAAGCAATTTGTTTGTAAACTGGGGTAGCAAATCAATCATAGATCATTCAAAGAAACTATTAAGGTTTAAGATTCATGAGAAAATACACCTGCAGAAATTACAAAAGTGTCTTAAGGATACCTACTTTCACATTCACATAATTTATTAAAATAATATTATAAAATGAATCTAAGATCTGTGGCATTCCTCTCTATCTTTATAAGTAAAGCCATAGAGGATGGCTTCATTTGTTAATGTCTCCACAGTAGAAATAATGTTAGGTTTCTTATCCTGGAATGAAATTAGCTTTACATAATTATCTCCACACTAATACAAAATAAAATCTTGTTTTAGATTCTTCACACTAATATAAAACCAATTTTCAGGATACACCGATTAAATGTAAGATTTTTGAATACACAGTAGGACTTTGCTGATGTTCCTGTGAAGATTCAAATACAGAAAAAGGCTGAAACACCATAATTAAATGCAAAACCAAGTTGAGTTTTGAATGACTATGAAGTCATCACTTGAAAAAAAAAAGATGATTTCTTGCAAGGACATAATTTCTAGATATATTTGCTTAACTTTAAAATAAGCATGCACATCCTAACTCATATGCATGCATTTTTTTTTTTTCTCACTAAGCATAAAGCTGATAAATTGCCTTACATATTCTGAATGATACTATAACTCGATGAAGTATCTTGGGGCTAGGACTTGGGAATAGTTTATTCCACAATCACTATTACCTCCTACATAACACCCTGCTTTCTCAGTAGCAGAATTTAATTTTTTCTGATCCTATCTACAAATGTTCAAAGGAAGAAAACAAAAAATAAATTCAAGGCATCTCTCCACAGTTTCTAGACCTGCTTTATCTTATCTTGAATTTTTTTTTTAATTTGATAATATCAGAAGAGGAAAGCTATGTCTGGCCTAATTCACTTTCATAGTTAGAAGATGCTAGTAAAAGTGGCAATTGTTAATATCTTTCTGAAAATTGTAAGTATATATCAAAAGTCTTACAATATCCATATACATCTTCCCCCAAAAATTATATTTAGGAATTTATTGACAAAAATTAAATATAACTTCTATATCTAAATTTATGTATAGCATAGCATACTTAAATGAAAAAAAGGAAAATAGGCTAAATATATTAAGATACAATTAGAATATAGTTATGGCACTTACAAAGTTGAAGTTCTTACTAATAATGCACTTTAAAGTTAAAAATATGAGAATAATAGGTGATTAAGGAGAACACTTGTGTTGAGCACTAAGTATTGTATGTCAGTGACGAATCACTAAATTCTACACTTGAAACTAATATTATACTGTATGTTAACTAACTGGAATTTAAATAAAAACTTGAAAAAAAAGAATACTATGTGCTTATTAATAAAATAGAACAAAAGAACTGTTATTAGATAAATTAGCAGATGTTCTTAACCACAAATACTGGTAAAGGAATTATCTTTTTACTTATTTTATCTTGTTTATTTTAGAAAATAAAATGTTTTGAAAATAAAAATTTTGATTAGAAGCAAAATAAAAGAAAAAGCTCCTACAAATAAGAAAAATATTTCTATCACTTGACAATGAAACTCCACTAATAGAAATATATTCAAAGGAACAACAACAAAAAAGATGTTCACTTAGATTTATGCAAAGTTATGTTTAAGGCAGCTTTATTCTTAAAAGTTAAAATTAAAAGTAACTTGAATATCCAACATTAGGAACATTTAAAAAATATATGTTAAAACTTGTAAAGCATTACACTTAATATAAATATTTTAGAAGACTTTTACTGCAATGGAAAATGGAGAGAAGATTGACAACTACACTTTAAAATATTGTATAACATGTCAAGTTTAGATTTTTTAAATCAATGTACCATAAGAAAAAAATCACTGTTGTAAGACTGAGATATCATTGGCTTTCATAGGCATATCCAGCTCCACAGATTTTTAAATGTGAAGAATTCACTTTTAGAGTAGAGGACAAACAAAATATATAGAGAGAAAGATAAAGACAGAGAAAATGTGCAAAACATCAGGTTGAAAAATATGGTCATTCTTTTTTTTTATTTTTATATTTTTCCATGCTTTTTATATTTTGTCAAAAATAATAGTAATATAATAATAACTTGTTCTATGCTGTCTCACTACTACTTCTAACACTTCCACTATTGTTGCCACTTTGTTTACTATTGTGAATTAGTTTATTCAATATTGTCTTCTCTCCATTAGATCATTTTCCTACTCATTTTATTCTTACAATAACCCTATGGTTCTGATACTGATTCCTCCTTTCAATAGATGATGAAATTAATGATTTTTTTTCTTTTTGAAACTTTAAGTAAACTGCCAATCTTGCCCAGTCAGTAAATAGAGAACCGAGATTAAAACCCAGATTTGTCTTATTCTAAAGACTAGAATATGACGAAAAGTATACAATCAATATGCACAGTATATTCAGAACAAAATATTATGATTGCTATTTTTTAAAAATATTTTGGATTGGTAAGCCTCTTTTTTTCACTAATAAAATAATTTTGATTTGATTTAACATGAATATCTAAAAAGTAATTATTTAAATTTTATTGTTCCAGTTTAGTCATATAGTAGAAAGTATACATGATTTTATTTATTAAAAAAAGTTTAAAATGTTATTACTAATATGTTACCATTTAGCCAAAGTAAGTAAATGAATATGTATTTTCAGATAGGTTTTATTTTTGGTATTTAAGCACATAGCTGACTTATCCAGTAGTGGTCCACATGTTTGATGCAAAAGCACCCAAACATTATAAGAAAAGAACATAGAAAGTTGGTAAATATAGAAATTATTCTGTACCCCTCACTTTGGGGAATTATTAATTTAGTGAGGGTAGGTAATGTTTACATTATTCTAATAGAATTTTAAAGATATGCAAAAGTAAATTTACTTATTTTCTTTTCGTCCATGTAAAGTCAATCTCAGATTGGTTTTACAAAGATTCCATATATATGTTTACTTCTTAATGTTATTTATTTATTTTGAGAGAGAGAAATCATAGGGAAAGGGCAGAGAGGGAGAGAGAGTATCCCAAGCAGGCTCCTCACTAACAGTGCGATGTAGGGTTTGATCCCACAAACCCTGAGATCATGACCTTAGCAAAAATCAAGAGTTAGATGTTTGGGAGGCCTGGGTTGCTCAGTCCGTTAGGCGTCTGGCTTTGGCTCAGGTCATGATCTTGAGGCAAAAGAGTTCCAGCCCCTCATTGGGCTCTGTGCTGACAGCTCAGAGCATGGAGCCTGCTTCAGATTCTGTGCCTCCTTCTCTCTCTGTCCCTCCCCTTCTCACAGTCTGTCTCTCTCTCTCTCAAAAGTAAATAAACATTAAAAAACATTTATATAAAAAAGAGTTCGATGTTTAACCGACTGAGCCACCCAGGCACCCTTCCATGTATGCTGAAATTCCATTAATGATTCCCATAGATTGGGTAATTCAAAACGCTCAGAAACCCTTTTATGTTGGTATAGCAGGTATTATCTTCCAAGTGTAATAGTTGAAACGTGTGAATAAGGAGATATTTAATATCTACATAACATACAGTTGAACATTAACATCTTTTTCCACTAATAAACCGTGTTGAGAGATAAAAGAAGAATCATGAAACAAGGAGGTCCTTCCATCTCTACACTTACTAGTTCTGTGTTCTTGGGTGTGATGCCCAGTTTCTTCTCCTCTACAAGAGAAATGGAAAGGAGTACCTTGTAATGGTTAAGCAAAACAATAACTAATGACAAAGACTGACAGGTATTGGGCAGACAATAAATGCTAGTTATTAATAGTAGTTGTGGTAATGGTTGTAGTGATGGTAGTGATAGAACCAGCAGCTGCAATACTGTGTGTCTTTGGGTATGATATCAAATATTTTTGGAACCTTACAGAATCTAGAAACCCATGTTGATAATGCTACTCCCAAATGATGAGAATGGTCATAAAAATACGTTTTTTTATTAAAAAGACATTTTTAAACAGAATTTTTCTAGTTCCAATATTACCTAGTCAACCCATGTTCCAGATTTTCTCGAATTCTTCCCAAATTGTTCTAATTAATCATGATGGATGTTTGGTTGATATTTTTCAGAATATTTTTTTTACGATATCATGAAACCTCTGATTTTCAAAATTTCTCCTTTCTGTTCTTATCAATCCCTGATAGCCCATAACTACCTAATGTTTGTAAAAAAGATTTTCACTTAAATGTTGCTGATGTCTGATCCAAGGAAGGCCCAACTTTCCATCATTTCCAAAAGGGATGGTGACCCTGTTCTCAATGTACATCAGAGATGGTGGCAGCAATGTGAGTATGGTGAATTCAATAAATATAACCTACATAAATGAAAGCTTGGGGGGTCCCCCAAGAGTTTTAAAAATGCAAAGAGGTCCTGAGAGAAGTGAAAGTACAGTGAACATGTTGCTATATAGAGCAGAAGTTATGGAATATCCACCAGAAGAGTAAGCCCCAGCCATAGGCCACGATCACTTATGTGATTGATACTGTGGGGAGTGGCTAGTTGATGAACCGCACCTATAAAATAACTGAATTTTCATCTCCAGCATCAGATGAGCCAATATCCAACAGGTATCCTTCTGTTTCCCACCACTAGTGACTTCTATCATGTAGCACAAAGTCCATGTGAGCCTTTAACCAAGAATGGGGAATTGGGAGGAAGATTTGGTTGATGCCACTGCCTCCATTTTCCTAAAAGTCTCGCTTTAAAACATGGTATTTGAACTGCTTATACATAGGTTGATGACCATCCTCATTCTTCAATCCTGTTAAGCCTGCTCTATTTATCTAGTTAGTTCACATGTTATAAAAATATGAGACCAGAAGAATGTTTAGAGTTCAGTAGCTTTAATTCACAACTTTCTATATAAAAGCTCCAATTCTGGGACTTTTTGAGTTGAATTGTAAGAAGGGAATATGGTGCCCTGCATTTGCAATCCTTCCTAGCTCTAACCTTTACGTATACTCTGTGCCTATGGTAGAACCTACACTGGCTGTTCATACAATGAATAGATACCAAGAACATACATTATCACCTTTTTTAAAAATCCTAACTTTGAACATTCCTTAAATGTACAAGACACAACTCAACTTCTACCAGACAGGAATCTACTTTACCTTTTTTTCTTCCCAAAGTTAAAAAAATACATATCCCAAGCATCTTTTTTTTTTTTTGTAGCATCTGTTAATTTCTTTTTTTATTTTATTTTATTTTATTTTTATTTTTTAATATATGAAATTTACTGTCAAAATGGTTTCCATACAACACCCAGTGCTCATCCCAAAAGATGCCCTCCTCAATACCCATCACCCACCCTGCCCTCCCTCCCACCCCCCATCAACCCTCAGTTTGTTCTCAGTTTTTAACAGTCTCTTATGCTTTGGCTCTCTCCCACTCTAACCTCTCTTTTTTTTTTTTTTCCTTCCCCTCCCCCATGGGTTTCTGTTGTTTCTCAGGATCCACATAAGAGTGAAACCATATGGTATCTGTCTTTCTCTGTATGGCTTATTTCACTTAGCATCACACTCTCCAGTTCCATCCATGTTGCTACAAAAGGCCATATTTCATTTTTTCTCATTGCCACGTAGTATTCCATTGTGTATATAAACCACAATTTCTTTATCCATTCATCACCTCACGCCAGTCAGAGTGGCCAAAATGAAGAAACCCAAGCATCTTTAATATTGCTCTTGAACAACACATTGTGAATTTTCTTAACCACAAAAGAGTTAAGCATTGTAGAAACTTTTGTTCTTGCATTGTGATATTGAGCTGTATATCTTTGTCTATCCACCTGTCTTTGTAATAGCATTCGCTATTTTTCTACCCACCAGCATAACCCTCGTTTTATGCAAACTTAGTTTTATCTTTAAAGGCCATAGGGACTTCCATCAATCATTCTTGTTCCCTAATTTTCCAAACAGTAAAACCTGATGGTTTCTCCTCCTCTAGTTTGTTATCACAATACACTCTTGAAATCTTTAATGAGTTTTTTTTTTCTAAATCTGAACTTGTTTCATGAAACAAAACATTTTATGTTGCAGCTGAGTAGCAACTCCCCTTATTAAATAAAACTAGTGATGTTCTGCAATAAATAATAGTTTAAGCAAATTTTCATATAAATGGAAGTAATAGATACTAGAGGGGTGGGCTGTTCATTCAACAAGGTGTCCTTAGAAAAGTAGCCAGTATTTTCATACCACATGTCTTCCCTATAAACATTTTTAATAATCTTATTGGTAGGAACAAAGCACTTAGACTGTTTCTATGAAATATATGGCTTCTATTTTTGCAAGGATAATCTCTAGATTTAAAAAATAAATTCAAAGGGTAATTTGAGGTCAATGGCTCTGTTGCATGACAAACAAGAACCTCCTATATATTTGTCTTGTTTTTTTGTGTGTGTGTTTTTTTTGTTTGTTTGCTTGTTATTGTTTTTTGTTGTTGTTGTTTACCTTTCCTATAGCAATAGAGTCCACAACATTTCAGTGAGGATGTTTTCTATTTCCAAAAACAGATCAATTTGAGTTTAATGCTGGCCTAGCCAAGACACACAGTTATATGCTCTAGCCCATAAAATATTTTCAGTCCCCCAACGCTCTTGAGGCTCACCTAAATATACTTCCCTGGAAGCAATAGCACTAAGCAAAAGATTTCCCAAAAGACATTTATTTTTATATCAGCAATCAATTTAATGGAGACATCTAAGCATTCTTCTTATTAGCTATTTTTATTTATACTCAGGATAATAAGAACTTATTGTAACCATCTTACTGATTTTCATTGAAAAATATATGTACAAATTATGATTAAAACCAATAATTCCTCTCTTAAGTAGACTATTTATTCTTACTGTCAGACATTCCATGCTTATACAAAGATCCTCTCCTTTTATTTGTATTTTCATCAACAGATGGCCCAGGCCTGCAACTATCACATGATCATCTCCACTGTTACTTCCTTGCGTCTTTACAAAAGTTAGTGACTGATAACCCATCCTTTCTCCCTCACATTGAGAAAACCTCTCACATGGTCTGTTCATATAGTCCTCCCCAAATCATCAATTTCCTTTTGATGACTTCTGTCCTCACCCCCAACCTCTAAATAAATTCTCTACCAGCAGCATCACCACAAAGAAAAGAAAAAAGAGAGATAGGCTTGGGAAACTTTTCAAAAATTTCCAGCCTTTTTCTGAGGCTTTTCCAATATGGTCTTTTGGACAAAGAATTGACCACTTGAGTTGATCACCTAAGATTGTTTAATAGAAGAAAACTTTAAAAGCAGAGAGATAAGAATTGTCAGATAATCTCCAGAGTTGAATTTGCAGGAATACAAGAGGCTTACTTTTTGCAAGTACTGGGTAGAGGTGGTTTTAGAGGACTTGAATCGGCAAAAAATGGAAATAAAATTATGAAATCTTGAGTTAAAATAAACTCGGTTTCAGATAATAATATATGTTATAATATGTGTATGCTGGAAACATTTATATTCTGGTAGATTCTATTTTTTTTTTTACTTTATATTTCAAAATAAGTGATTTAACACAAATATAAAAATCGAATATAGAAGAGTGCATACAGAGCAGTGTTTTCTGTGAGTCATCTCATCTTAGAAGTGCAAGTTCTAACAGTAAAGGCTCACAAACATAATTACTCAGCTCAGACCCACCAGCCAATTCAATGGAATTCAACTGCCTGAGATTCAAGAGAAGGGAAAGAGATACTGTAAAGGATCATGATGGCGCATGAAACTTTATTCTGTTTCCCCCCATACCTTACCAGCGTTTCGGGATATTTTAATGGTTTCTAGTGAAAGCAGCTCCATGCCGATAGCCACCCTAGGCCCTAGATGTTTATTCATCTCTAAGGTCCTTTTACTTCTCTATCTCATATCATCTACCTTCCATATGTACATGCTCAAAAGAACTTTTTTCCTTTCTTCCCCCTTCATTGTGACACACTAGATGAGGGTTTTTCTGTTCCTAAATTCCCTTCAAAACTTTTTTATCCCTTTCGTATCACCAATCTCTCCCCCAAATCCCCATAAACTGCAGCTTTTAAAAGCATGGACATCAGTCTTATGCTTTCCTTGTAAATATTCTTCAATTATACCCTCCAAAAACAAAATGCCTTGAGAAAAAAATACAAAGACAAAGGAGACAAAGTGAAATGTTCAAGGGACTCAGTGATCAACTCTTCCAAATGGAGCTTAGGAGACTAAAAGAAGTATAACTTGGAAAGGCTCCAACCATGAAAATTGTCGGTTTTTAAGGTTAATCCTGACCATATTTTAGATATACTAAAAAATTCCCCACTGTTTATATGGAATTATTTCTAGAGTCCAGAGCACTTAAAAAACATTTAAGGAGGTATTGACCATTTGGGATTTAGTTCTCAGCCAACACACCAATTTACATTTTCCCTCCAACCTAATATTTGCAGTACCTAAAAGGTCTTGATGCTCATCCAGAAAGTTTTTTTTGGAGGCAATAGCACTGAGCAAGCAGTCTTTTACCTGGTGTCAGATACTTACTTTGGTTCAGTTGTTAGTGGAAAATTGCTTTTCCCAACAAAAGAAACACAGACTAAAAAGTTGGAGAAGATTGTTATAAATGAGCTTTCTGAAGATTTTTAAAGATCTTTTCAGTAAGACCTTATTTTTCAACCAGTTCATTTTAGGGTACATGCTAGTCCTTGCATTTGACTATATTCTAACTCTCAATAGCAGGTCTATATCACCCATAGTGTGTTAAAATTTTTTGAGGTCTTCCTTTTTTAATGTACTGGTGATTGCCAAGAACAAAAGTATAAGAATCAACATATGGAAAAGCCAGCCACACAGCCTGATGTATCATTTAGCAATAGTTATTTCTCTGGTTCAATACCTACTTTACCTGTACTCCTCTTGATATTTCCAGAATAGCAAAGATGTAATTTTCGGCTAGTTCCCTTAAACAGTGGTCAACTACAGAGTACCTCTGACCTATTCACTGACCCCATTCCCTGCACAGACAGTTTCCAGAAATTGAGTGCACAGGTTTGTGATTTCTACTTTTGGACACATCTCTAGAAAGATAAGCAAGAAAAAAACAAAGAGGAGATAGAAGGAAGAAAGGTAGGAAGGAGAGAAAGAATGAAAGAAGAACATAAAAGTTAAAATGCAAGATAAATACTTATACACTTTATATTTTTAAGTGCTCTGACATCTTTATCCAAATAATTTTGAGAGCTTATGGAACATGAAGTAGAGAACAATTTTTTAAATAACTCAAGAGAAAATATTAAGGATTGAGAACCCTTAAAATTAAGCCATAGTTGATACTTCCTTCCTCTGCTGACATGAAACCAACTGTCTTTAAACACACACACACAAACACACACACACACAAACACACACACACA
Organism: Panthera uncia; assembly: GCF_023721935.1. Lineage (NCBI taxonomy): Eukaryota > Metazoa > Chordata > Mammalia > Carnivora > Felidae > Panthera > Panthera uncia. The sequence continues at coordinate 57,732,224 of NW_026057576.1, forward strand.
CACAAATATGGGGAAATTTTACCAAAATGCCTATAGCTTGTACAAATTGTTTTTGTGAGCAGAAAAAGAGGAAAGATAATCTAAACTATTCTGTTTTTCAAAAACATACTAGAATAATAGGATAAAAGAAACAAAAGTATATACTAAGATAAAAATATATCACCTTGTCATAGTTGAAAAGTTATGAATAATACATTGGCCAGTAAATTTAGTAATATTTAATGAATATAGTTGTCTACATATGGAATATATAAAAAAAGAAGAGAGAAAAAAAGAAATTATGCATCATTCATAATTTCTGGATACAGGACCAACATACAAATCAGAAGCACTCATAACACCAAAAATAATCATTTAGAAAACATGGTATATAATTTGAAAAGAATCCCACTTACATTGGCAAGAAAATAGAAGAATATTTTTTTAATTATAATTTGTGAGAAAAATTTATAAAACTGTAGACATAGGTTACCAAAATAGTTGGAAAATAAAATTAATCTAGGTATATTTTAATGAAAGCTAAAACAACAGCAATACATACATACATTCATACATACATACATACATACTGACCAAAATATATTCACAAAGTTAACTGTAAATGAAATCCTGGAAAAATATATCAGCCATATGTGTCCATTCAATTCCTAAATGTTGGCTTTGAGCCATTCAATATCTACCAGCAGTCATGCTCCAAGATACAGCCCTAAGTGTCAGTGATTCCCATCTGGAAAATAGGAGGTGCAGTCCCAGCAGACATGGAATCCAGAGTTATTTTAACCCATATCCACTTCTTGTTTTCTGACATCTTTAACTGAAATTTACCTTTTGAAAATATTAGATAGGGGGTTTCTTATGTCCCATAGTCATTTTTCAAATCTCTTACTTTTTCATAATGATTTTAATTAAAGTCCAAGTCTTTTCAATTGAGTATAAGAATCACTTATATCTTGTATACCTTGCTGTGACTTAAATATATTTATAATAATACAACCCTTTTTTTCCAAAATACCCTAAGACATTGACCTTTTTATTATGATGAAGTGTATTTTTATTTCCCTTGTATAATTCCTTCTTTGGACATCTACTTTGTGTGATATTAATATGGCCCCACCAGATTTCTTATGTTAGTTTCTGCACAATACATGTGTTTTCATTCAAGTTGTAGAAAACAAAAACAAAAAACAAATCTAATTTCTTCTATTCTCATATTAGGAAACAATTGGTAGATAGTCTAGGCTAACAGAGAATCAAACAGTTTGAAACTAATAAAGATCAAAGATTTAAGCTGCTGGGCATGGTCACACCTCGTTAAAGCCTACTGCTTGTATGACCAGATGGGAATGAATATGATATGAAGGAGGTCCAAAAGAATGAGAGAAAAGCATAAAGAGCAAGAGAGAGAGCAGGGAAAAGAGAGAGAGCGAGAGATCAGAGAGAGAGAGAGAGAGAGTAGAGAAAGCCCATTATGCCCAATTTTTCCCCTCCTGGGGAGAAGAGTAGACATTCTCTTCTCTCTAAATAAACATGGGAAGTGAGAATGTGCTCTGTCCCAATAAATGCCACCTTGTGAGATGGTATCCTACTTATGTTACAGATTGGAGATCAGAACTTTATAGAGTCATATTAACTGCCTTCCTCATAGAAGTAGTGATGAAGGAAGCTAGAGTTAGATGCCAGGATCCCCTGGACAACTGTCATCCCTCATTGAGAAAATCCACATTTCATATGTAGATTACTGTACATATTCATGACATACTTTATGGAAAGTTACTAAGTAAATACCTGAATTAACAAGAGAAAATATAAAAATAACAGAAACTGTGCCTTCCTTTATAAAGCATATGGTGTAGTGGAACATTCAGTTAAAATGCTGTGTGATAAAGTGTTTTGATAATCAGGTTTTGCATGTTATACAACCCTGTGGGAGGGTACATAATCTTCACCTGGGGGCATCGAATAAAGCTGGTGAAAGGATATGTTCCCTCCACAATGAGCAAAAACTGGCAAGATTAATGAATCATGGACAGAAGTAGGAGTACCAGTAAAAAGAACATTTTGTGCAAAACATGGGGTAAAAAGAAATAAAGAGCCATTCAGGAAATAAAACACATTTGATCTGTGTGAATAATAGATGACTTGTGACAAACGCAAAACATGAGGTTGGAAAGGTAAGCAGGAGACATCTTATTCAGGGCCTTATAGCCTCTGTTAAGGATTTGGGACTTCATTAAAAAAGGCAAAGAGGAGCCCTTGAAGATTTTTTCTTTTAAGTAAAGTAAAACAAGGTAATTTACATCTTAAATGATTTATTTGATGTGTTATTTTGGAAAATTGATTAGATAAATTAAGACTCAGTTATATGAAAATAATTAGAAGGAGGTAGCAGCAATGCAGATAAGAAACAATGTTGGCCTAAACTAGGAAAGTGACATTAAAAACAGAAAAAAATATGAGTTGACTCAGGAAATATACAAGAGAAGGATGGGAAGACTTTGTCATCATTTGGATAGAAAAAAAAGAAGTTGGAAGGGAAATGCTAAGTCCTCTCTTGGGAGCAATTAATTGCATGGTATCCTATTCAATAAGAGCAAACTGACTGAGAGGGCGCCAGATAGCTGAGTTTTCCATATTGGACATGTTAAGTTTAATGTATCTGTGAGCCAACCAAATAAAAATGTGCAGTAGAATGATGAGTAGTCAGGTCAAAAGTGAACACCATGTGAAATAGTGATGCTGACTTAGATGATGGAAGTTCAGTTTACAATTTGGGGGTGAATGTCAAAAAAGGATAACAAAAGGGTAAATGAAAAGAGACAACAAATAAAATTCAAGAAAAAAAATTGATATAAGGAAACCTGGAAGGGATGGGTTGGAAAAATAAGCAAAGATTCTAAAAAGAATACAAGTGATCCAAGTGCTTAATTATGACAGAAGTTATGGAAAAGATAAGTATGACAGAGTGGGAAAGTGGTAAATTTAAAAGCAGTGTGGTAAGATTGCAGAAGACCATAAATACTTCATTGCCCCACCTTTAGAGATGGAATCAAATTTTCTTTCCCTTGATTTTGGATTTGCTCAAAGTACATACTTGACAAATACATGATAATGGGGTGACATTCTAGGACTTCCAAGGCAAGGCCATGAAGTCTTGTAGCCTGTACCACGGCTACCAGGATTCCTAATCCACCAGGGAAGAAGTTCAACTATCTTGCAGGAGGTATCATGTGGAGAAGTGCTAACATTACAAAGAGAGAGAGAGAGAGTTTCAACCTTCCGACTTTGCTCCAAGGCACCTGGCATATGGGCAAAGACATCTTGGAAACCATTCCATGCCCAGCCAAATTGCCACCTAAATTCCACTAAGATACCCACATCAATGCCATGTGAGACAGAAAAAATTGTTCTGGCTAAGGCTTAACCAAATCTATGACTCATAAAACCATAAGATATAATAAAGTGGTTGTTTTAATTCACTAGTCGAAGCAGAGTGATGCTTTGATGACAGCCTACATAATATGTAGCATTGGCTTTGGTACCTGGAGTCAGATGGAAAGTATAAGCACATAGAGGGGACTGTTAGTGATCCTAGAGAAAATGCATCCCTTATTATGCAGTGGCAAAAATATTAATGAAACTGAAATCTTCCTGGTAACACGCTAAATAGGAAATACGGCAAATTGACAGGTGGATTTAGCTAGATGAAATCCCAAGTTGGATGCTAAATGTGACAATGAATTCAATTTTCCTGCTTGCGATAAGGTACAGATAAAAAATAAGGAGCTAAGAAAGAACTTTCAGCATTCAAGCATAATTTAGAGGGAATCTAAAGAAGCCAGAACTCAAAAATAAAATTTCTCATACCTAGTTTCTCCAAGGAAAAGAAAAATAATGCTATCACTTAAGGAATGGATTCAGGGCAAATGTTTAATATATAGGACACTACTGGTAAAGCAGAAAAAAGAATAAAGATATCAAGAAATGTGAGTGTAAGATCTTTTCTTTTGTTTAAATTTTATAACAGTTTAACGGTAGAAGGGACATTAGGTGTATTGACACATACCTCCTTTAACCCAGACAAAGACATCTAAGAAACCTCAAGATATAGTCCACAGCTCTGTGATGTTCAAGTGCAGGTACATGAAGAACTTCCTTTCAAAGAAGAGACAATGGGGCTTTGTATAATAAAGCAGATTATAATTTGGTACGTGAGAAAGTATTTTACCACCTTGGCTTGAAAAACAAAGAAAAATAAAAAGTAAAAAAAAAAGAAAGAAGAAAGAAAGAAAGAAAGAAAGAAAGAAAGAAAGAAAGAAAGAAAGAAAAAAAAAAAAAAAGAATCTGGACTCCCAAACTTCTATAGGCAGGAAGCAGGCTGAGAAATCTCACTTGCAAACACCAAGGAATCATTTATTATTTAAAAGGAAAATGGAATGCAAATGTAGAGCCAGGAGGGCAGAGAATTATTTCCAGGAAGCAGAAATTGGCTTTAAAGAAGAAACTGGTGGCAAATGTAGCTTTTATAGCTGCTTTTCATCAATTAAGTGTACTATTTCCTTTGTCACCCATTCTTTATTTGACTTCTAGGACAAAATACTTCCAGGATTTTTTTCTTAATTCATTTTTTGATTGCTCTCAGCCTTCTTTGATGTATCAAAATTTGTATTTCTCCTAAACTTCATAATATTCCACTATACCAGTTTTGATATCCCATCTTTTCTCCTGGCCTCACACATTGCCAGAATACTGATGAATACCAAATTTAAAACACAGATTCTCTCCTAAACTCTCAACTCTTATCCACATATTTATGTGATGTCTACCATTGGATATCTAGTAGATTTCTCAAACACACAATACCTAAAATTGAATTCCTATTCCCCCTCAAATCTCTTCCCACAAAATCTGCCAACTTACTTGACACCCAATCTCCCAATTGTTCAATATAATATTTTGAAATTATCCTTTACTGTTATTTTCCTCTCTCATCCACACTCAAACTAGCAAATATACCTATTTTACTTTATCTTTGAAAATACATCCAAAAATAAAATAAAACAAAATTTGTCCATCCCTTCCTCCACTGGATTCTTCTATTGTCAATTAAGTTATACTCAAAATACATATCCCAGAACCCTCTTCCTGGAGATTCAGGGTTACATTTGCCTCGGAGAGGTTCTTATGTAAGATTTGGATGTAAAAGTGAGGCAGTGGCCATTGCTGTCTGAGGACGTGGTAATTAATTGTGGTGACAGATAAGAGCATAGGCACTGGTAGGTTCAGGTTTTCCCAGCACTCCTCAATGCTGTATCCAGTTCTTGCAGTTTTTGGTAATGTGCATCCCAAGTCTGTCATCAGACACTTGGTTGTGGACCCCCCAAATCCATCGTGGCCTACTCTACCAGTCGTCACTCCTGGGCCTCTCTAGAGCCTGTTTTGCTTCTCAAATCAACTTGTTGGTGCCTCCTCCTAATCCCCCAAACCTCCTTTAGAATTTTAACTTCCTGATTTTCTCCAACAATTATATAAAGCCTCAAATATACACTATGAACATGGAATATATATATATATCATATATATATGCATATATATATCATATATGCATATATATACACATATGATATATATATCATATATCATGTGTTATATACTACATTCTGTATTATGTTATAATTCTTTTTCCCCAGAGAACCTTAACTAGATTGTGGTACCAAGAGTGATTCTAGAGAAACAGATTTTTAAAGAGCTTTACTGAGATAAACACTGATATACAAAATGCTGCATGTATTTAACGTCCTGGCATGTGCATGCACATATAATAGACAGCCATCAGTTGTAAAAGTTTTCTTGTGTAAAGAAACTGAATTTTAAGAATGAATTTTCAAAATCAGATATAAGTTTCCTGGAATTGGTTTTCTATTATGATTATGTTTTAAAAAATAATGATTCTGTTTCCAGTAGTAAAGAGAACAGTGGTAATCCATGCTAAGATCTAGCAATTTGATATCCCAAATATCACTATTATTACGTGTAATATATATTAATATATACTCATATATTCTATACATAGAATATATCATAAGGAATTGATACATGTGATTATGGAGGCTGACATGTCCAAACATATGTAGTCAGCAAGTTAGAGAACCAAGAGTGTTGATGTATAGTTCTAGTCTGAGTCCATAAACCTGATACAAGGAGAAGTGATGGTATAAATTCCATTCCAAAAGCTGGCAGTCTGGAGCCCCAAGATCTGTTATTTCAGCGTAGTCTGAAGGCTGGAAAAGACCAGTGTCTCAGGTCTTTAAGTGAGGCAGGAGGAGTTCTTTCTTACTCAGCCTTTTTGTTCTATTTAATTCTTCAGTTGTTTGAATGAAGCACATCCACATTATAAGGACAATTTATTTTGCTCAGTCTACTGATTCAAATGTTAATCTCATCCAGAAACGCCCTCGCAGACACACCCAGAATAGTGTATGAACAAATGTCTGGGCACTACATATTCCAGTCAAAGTAACACAGAAAATTAACCATCACATATGGAAAAGCAGAAGGCCTAGAATAGTCATATGATAATAAAGAAAAAGAACAAAGCCAGAGGACTGACACTACCTGACTTTGAGACTTGTATAGAAATATTAAAATCGAGGCATTGTGCTATCAGTGAAAGAACGCATGAATAGATCTATGAGACAGTTTAGAGAGCACAGAAATATAGCCACACAGATATAGCCAACTTATCTTTCACAAAAGAACAAAGGCAATTCAATGAGAAAGTGTAGTCTTTTCAACAAATAATACTGGAAAAACTGGATCTCCATGAGAAAAAATTGAACCTAGATATTGATGGTATACCTTTCATAAAAATTAACTCTAATGGATTGTAAATCCATTTTAAATGCAAAATCCCAAAATATAAAACCTCCAGAAGATAATATAGGAGAAAATGTAGGTGAACTTAGGTTTGGCAGTGAGCTTTAGATATACCACCAAAAGCAAAATCCAGAAAAGAAAAAAATAATAAGCTGGATTTCATTACAATTAAAACCTTCCGTGAAGGACATTGTTAAAAGAATGAATGGAAAGCAATTGGGAGAAAATATTTGCCAAACATATATCTGATACAGGACTTGTGTCTTTTTTTTTTTTTCCCTTGTGACAAGACTTATAGAATTTACTCTCTTAACAACTTTCCTACATATCATACAACAGTGTTAGCTATAATCATCATGTAGTACATTACATCCCTAGTACTTATCTTAGAACTGGAAGTTTGTACCTTTTGAGCCTCCCTTCCTATGATTTTCTCTCACCCTCCATTCTTATAAACCACAGTCTGATCTTTTTTCTGAGTTCAGTTTTGTTTTGTTTTGTTGTTATATTTTACATGTGAATGAGATGGTACAGTATTTGTCTTTTTCTGCCTGACTTATTTCACTTAGCAAAATGCTAAAGTCCACTCATGTTGTTGTAAATGGTAGAATTTCGTTGTTTTTTTTTTTTTTTGGCTGAATAATATTCCAGCATGTGGTGTGTGTGTGTGTGTGTGTGTGTGTGTGTGCGTGTGTGTGTGTGTGTATCACAACTTCTTTAGCCATTCACCCATCCATGGACATTTAGGTTGTTTCTATATCTTGGTTATTGTAAATAATTCTACTATCAAGATGGGGTGCTGATATCTTTTCAAGTTAGTGTTTTGGGTATATTCCCAGAAGTAGAATTGCTGGATCATATGGTAGTTCTATTTTTAGTTTTTTAAGGGTCCTTGATACTGCTTTCTATAGTGGCTATACCAATTTACAATCTTACCAACAATACACAAGGGTTCCCTTTTCCTCACATCTATGCTAGCATTTGTTATCTCTTGTCTTTTTTATGATAGGCATTCTAACAGGCATTAGGTGATATCTCATTACAGTTTTAATTTGCATTTCCCTAATGTTGAGCTTTTTTTTAAAGTACTTCGTTGGCCTTTTGTATACCCTCTTTGAATAAATGTCCACTCAGGCAGGACTTGTATCAATATACATGAATTCACTAAATTCAACAATAAGAAAATAACCAATTTAATATTGGGAAAAGATCTGAACAGGCACTTCACCATGAGGATATGCAGATGACAAATGAGCACAAACGAAGATGTTCAATACCATTAGGGAATTGCAAATTAAAATAGCATTGAGATATCACTACATACCCAGTAGAATGGCTAAAATCCAAAACACTGGGAGCACCAAATGTTGATCAGGGTGCAGAGCAACAGGAATTCTACGTTCATTATTTGTGAGAAAGCAAAATCATACAGGCACTTTGGAGGACGCTGGCAATTCATTACAAAGCTTAACATAGTCTTGCCCTTCACTGCAGCAATCATGCTTCTAGGTATTTACCCAACTGAATTGAAAACAGATCTACACAAAAGCCTACACACAAATATTTGTAGTAGCTTTGCGCATAATTTCCTTAAAAAATGAAAGCAACGAAGATTTTTGTCATTTGATGAATGTATAAACAAACTGTGGTACATCTATACAACAGATCATTATTTAGAGATAAAAATAAATGAGGTATCAAGCCATGAAAAAACATGGGAGAAACTTGATTGCATTTTCCTAAGTGAAAGAAGCCAGTCTGAAAAGACTATTCTTTGATTCCAATTATACATTTTGGAGAAGGCAAATCTCTAGCGAGCAAAAAGATCAGTGGTTGCCAGGGGTTGGGCTGGGACAGGATAAATAGGTGGAGGGTGAATTAATAAGAGCACAGAGGACTTTTAGAGCATTAAACTATTCTGTACAATATGGTGAATGCAGGTGGTACATTTGTTAAAACCTATAGAACTGCACAACACAGAGAGTGAATCTTAAAGATTTTAATTAATAATTATGTACCAGTATTGGTTTATCAATGCAAAACATGAACCATGGTAATGCAAGGTGCTAATAATAAGGGAAACTGGGTGGAGGAGACACATGAGTATTTTATTATCTGCTCAATTTTCTTTAAACTTAAAATTGCTTTAAAATTAGTCTGACTTCAAATAATGTCTTAATTTTTAATTTAATCATTCATAAATTACTTTTCTGTCAAACAGAAATATTTCTCTAAAAGTCCAAGAGAATAAAGTGGCTGAGTGTTAAGATTGTAGCAAAAAAAAAAAAAAATGACCATACATACATACACCCACCCACACACAAGCATACAGATATTTATAAGCATATATATTATTTAATGATGATGGTAGATATGTGGCAGTATTTTTAAAGCTCATTTGGAAGTAATTGGCTAAATATTAAGAACAGTTTATTAAGAAATTGGCGGCTCAAATAAACTATGAATATCATAAATTAATGAAAAATAATAAGCTAAAAATTCTACTATAATTTATGGTAAGAAAATTAATACTAGAAAAGAAAAATTCATGTGTATGTGTGTCTTTGAATTATAATTAGATGTAATTATGTTGTGCCACTACATGGCCAAACAAAATAGGTATGAGCTATACATGTTTAAAATGTTCATTATAAGTTACATCATAAGGCAAAGACACAAAGTTTGCGTTGCACGCTAAACAAATTCAGCAGTTTTGTTTCCTTCTCAGAGTACATGTTTGTGGCTGTTTTTATTATATTTGTGGGACTGGTATCACTTTCTTTATCAGGCTAATAAAATTTTCATTTAAATTATCTATAGTACCTAAAAGAAAACAAGAAATTTGTAAATGACTTATACTCATTGATGAATACATTTTTGTAAGATCAACTCCAGTCAAATATATGGTAATAGTGTTAATAATATTTATATAAGTAATGTCCATTTTCAACTATTTTAGTATGTATTTAATCTCTAGATAGGCAAATACTGATCATATAATAAGATATTTATAACTAAAACTGGTTTATAACTAAAACCGGTATTTTTTGAAAATTCAATCTTTAGTCACATAATTTTTATTATAATTTTGGTGTAATTATATAAAGTTAATCTGAGGAAATAAACAAGGAAAGGTTTATGGGTAAAATTTGAAAGAAAAAAAATAAAAGAATAGGAAGTTTTCCCTACCAAATAATAAATACATACTGTAGGCCAGTATTGATGTTTCTTATAGATTCAGATTGGAAAATAAGTAAAAAAATATTTTACATATTTTAATTGAATAATTATAAACAAAAATGTCATTTATAGTGCCCACACACCTTGATTACCTCTGAAACAAGTTTCCCCCCTTATTAAAACTGATGTTTTTAAGCAACTATTTGATTGAGAAACTTATTTTATACATATTATGGCTGGAACATTGTGAAAACACATATTATTTCTACCTCTAGAAATTTCAGGTTTAAATGCATGAAAAGGAATTTTCAAAAACTTGAATACTAATTTATAAGGATTTGATGGTATTTGAGAAAAGCAGTCATTTAGTAGTGAAACTTTTGAAGAAATAATGTTTCCATCAATGTCTTCTATTTCTTAGAGATGAATACCCGGGGGAAACCCAGTTGATATAATTAGCAGATAGTTGATGATAAAGCAATTATATAAAAGGTCATCTGCCTTACCTCTGAACAAAAAAAAATTACCATCCCTGTTAGTCTATTAGTTGGTGGAATAATTTGTTTTATAAATGTTTCCGTTCATGCTGAAAATCAGCATAACTCTCATAGTGGAATGCCCTGGTTGAACCTGGTATACACAAATTGTAACACCTAGTGCTATGGTTGCACTTTAAACTGATATGTTGTCACTTCAAATTACTTCGCATTGACATCTGTGGTTATTTAGAATTACAAGTTAATTTGGATGACTTCCAGAATAAATAAATAAGTGCAAAACTGTCTCAATGCATTTATCGTGCTTGAATGATTGAAGGACTTTTTTTGTGGCTTTAATGTTCCAGAATAATTTTATCTCACAGCAGGAGGTGGCTAGACTTCCAAACAAACTGTTCTTTTATTGTAAGTTATATGACATCTACATGAAAAAGGATATTTAATTTTAATTACAATAATAATAAATAGAACATGACTAAAGCATCTTGCAAAAAGTTCTATGCATAACATAATGACAATAATAACTATAATAGCAAAATATAAGTGGCAGTGTTGATAGAAAAACTTAATTAAATAGAAAAATTAAGCTTTTTGATTTCTCACAATAAAGAAATCATGCTTGAATGAACAGGATATGGGCTATTCAAAAATACTGAACAAAAGTAATGTGATCCTAAAACAGTAATTTTATTTTGGAAATTAAACAATGTTTCCTGTAAGAATTTACCAATCCAGTGCCATCTAAGGAACCATAGACAAAATGAAGAACATCCATTATGTCTATGGCATATCAATGTTCTCAGCAATCTGTTGCTGTAAGAGTCACCCCTACTTCTACATCCATATCTTAAAGTTGTTCCTGCAGCTATGTAACATGGATGCTGCAACATGGTTTTGCCTTGTTCCTGAGGCATGTCTTTTCTCCATCTACATATTCATATGGGGAAATTCCATCAAGTTCCATGCTTCAATCTATATGCATGAATTTACATGAACTGTCCTGGTCTCCCAGGTAACATATGTCTTTCTGTGTCTTTCCCTCCAAGTATATATATTTACATGAGTAACATATTTATATCTATACATATGAAAATTAAAATAATACTTTACCTTAGGTAATTATATGTGGCTGTTTTCTAATAAATAAATGAAATCGAAACATCCCTAGAAAATAATAGAAGTAGAAATAAAAGTGATAGTTGAAATATTTAAGAACTAGTATTAGAAGAGTACCACTAAATCAGAAAGTTCTTCAGGTCTTTAGAAAGATAAATGAAGTACATTGGTAATAAAGTGCATGAGTTGTTATCAGCCTTGCTTTAAAACTTTAATTAAATTGATTTTGTAATACAAATTATTTCGGAATGAAACTATCAGACTCAAATTTTCTCAGTTCTAACAAACATTCATGGAAAAATTAGCTCAAATATGAAGCAAGCTTCTACAGAGTATAGGAAAGTTACTTTTATTCTCTCTACAATAAATTGAAGAAAAATTATAGACCAGCCTTATCAAAAATTTGTGTGTAATTTTTAAAAACTTTTCACAAATAAAATCCAGTAATATTTTAAAAATTATAATACATATTGGCAAAGGGATTTCATCTCAGGGATTCAAAATCTGTAATATTACAAAACCAATTAATTTAGTTAACTTAATTGCATAATTAAGTAGAAAACTCCAGCAGGTATGTTCTATAATTCTTTCTACACAAGAAGAGCATAGATTTCTTTATTCTGTTTAAGTAATTGTCTTTATTTTGTTTAAATAATGTATCATGATTTACAAATGTGCCTGGCACACAGCAGGTCCTTGGTAACATTTTTAAAATGAGTAACTGCAGGAAAAAAATAATACATGATAATACAACTTCTATTAATTGTTAAAATAAAATAAAATAAAATAAACTCTTACCAAAGTAGTAATAACAGGAAAACTTCCTTAATATGTTAAAGAGTATCTTAAAAAAAATAATGATAGTCATATAGGTAACAGTCTACTGATGGTTGAAATATTAAAAACAATATCTGTAAAACTGGTGGCTATATAACCAACATAAAAATAATTTTATTGGGGTACCTGGGTGGCTTAGTTGGTTAAGTGATCGACTCCTAATTTCGGTTCAGGTCCTGATGTGACGGTCGGCTGGAACCTGCGTTTGACTCTTCATTGAACTTGGAGGCTGCTTGAGATTTTCTCACTCCCTCTCTCTCTGCCACTTCTCTGCTCACACACTCTCTATCAAAATAAATAAATGACATTAAAAATTTTGGTAATAATAATTTTATTAATAAGTGAGCAAAGAGAAATATGACTTTATATAATACCTTCTACAATTGCATAAAACTATAAAGTGCCCAACAATAAATGGCAATTTGAAATCATTTGATATTTGACACAAAAAATTATAAAATGTTACTGAAAGGTTAAAAATTCTAAGTAAAGAAGGCTATATTATGTTCTTTGATTGTAACACTCAACAGCATAAAGATATCTATTTTCCAGTGTTTCACCTTATTTAATGAAATTCCTCTCATTTTTGAGAATTTTCACAACCTGATTTAAAAATGTGTATGAAAGGCAAATAGTCCCATAATTACATGGTAGTTTTGAAGAAAAATGACCTGGAGAATATGCTTTACTATGTTAAAAATATGTATTATAAACATAAGAATTAAGGTAATGCAGTAAATGATCAACAGTAGACAAATTTATGTATAAAATAGACATGGCCATATGGAACTTCACCATGGCAGAGGTGTTCTGTCACATCAGTGGCAAAATGGAGGACGAATCATGTGATGGCAGGAAAACATAGAGAGAAATGTTGAAAACTATTAACGATTAATGGAATGCAAGTCACAGATATCTTACGTACACTCAATTGGCAAAGATTAAGGCCTACCAATGCCAAGTGTTAGGAAACATGTAAACCTACAGGAGCTCTCGGGCAGTGCTGGTGAAATTTGAATCATTCAACTACAGTAGAAAACATGTTTACATTACAGTTTTACATCAGAAAATATTTTTCTGTAATAATTACGCTCTTCCAAGTTTTTCAGGCCAAAGTCTTTGAAATTCACCTGCCATCTCTCTTGCTCTCAAGACTATGGTGACTGACCACCCAGTATTTTCAGGACTGAGAGGAGTCTCATGATGTGATACTTTCCATACTATCCCTGGAAAAAATCCAAGATAAGTCAAGAGGTTAGTCACCCCAACTCACGCCTCACACCTAAAGTATCCGAAAAACCAGTTTGCTTCAACTTCAAAATATGTTCAGATAGTATTCTTGATACCAGGTCTACCATGATGAACCAGCTCAGATTCCTAATGTCTGTCATCTTTTCGAAGTAAAAAGTTAGTCTCCAAAGACAAACATTGACTTGAACCCCAGTTTCACCCAGGACTAGTATTATTACCAGAGCTAGGAAATTGCCAAATGCAGACACCAGAATTTATATGTATCAAAAATACTGTGAAATGTGGGCCTCGGAGATGTCATGGGCCCCAGTTGGTAACTCCTGCAGTCCAACTCTATCTCAGACTCATCTGTAATACCTGCAGTTACGGTCCAGGGGTTGGAGTGGGAATAAAGAAAACAGACTCTCTGAGGGTTCCAGTAGTGGAAACAATGTGATGTCCTGCCTTTACTACTCTACTTAGATCATATCTTATCTCTTACCCATATCTGAGATGAACAATAAGGTCTGAATGAAGTGATCAAAGGCCAATTTCAAATGTTTACAGCCACTTCCTTCGTTCAAGGAATTTCAGTACTTTGATTACAGGTGAGGAAAAAGAATCCAGAAATTGTTGGTAAATTTTTTCCCATTAAATACTTAAGTTATAAAATTTTAAAAAAAGGAAATTACTGGAAACAAAGGGTGTTGTTTTTTAAATATCCAACTGTATTATATTGTTCAATATGCTAAGTATTTTTCAACTCTCCTGTTTATAAGGTTCAAGTCGATGCAATGCAGTGATTTCATTTTGAGAAAATTGATGCTATTTCTACTATCTTTTACCTAGAGAAAAAGCAAGGGTTTAAAAAAAAATTCAAGCACATTTTACTTTATATTTTGTATAAGTTAATCTATTTGATTTATAATAATCTGTAAACTTTAGACATTAAATACATATGAAACAAAAATAGCCAAATGCTTTATTTGCCTTGTTTGAATTTATACATGAAAGCTTTCTCCAGATGCAAAGGCACAAATGAAGCATTATTTCCTCCATTATAATTAAATATATGAGAGATAACACTGTATTCTAGATATAGTGTATTATTTTACACAGGTCATATCTGGTATCTATCAATCAGTCAGGTGTTAGTACAAGGAAAATCTCTTGAACTGGAAGGATTTTTACTCTTCAGAAGAAAATCAAGAATCTATTTTATTTTAAGCTTTTATTCTAAGCTTTATTCCTTTTATTCTAAGCTTTAAAAAATGTCTTCTGACAGGGATGATTTTGGCTTTTTTATTAATATTTAAGCGTTTGCTGTGAGATAATAGTTCTTCAAAACCGGTGACCAGTAACACTGTGAGCTCCTGTTACTGGTATCCACTCGCATTTTTTAAAAGTAGGCTTGCTAATTTACTTTGCTCAGGGCTCTCTGGGAAGACATAACTGTCTTTGATTGCACTAGTGTGTCACCTTGACAAAGCATTGAAAACTATGAGAAACCCCAAATGCCTTTGTAGAAAATACCATATAAAAACATTGGTATTCAGTGAATACCTTCGTAAGACAAACACATTAATCACACCTTTCATGGGAATATACTAGTTTAAATACTGCGGGAAAAAAACCTATTTATTTGGCATGCTGTCTTTTGGTTAAAAGGTATTTCTTTCTTGAGTATAAAGGCAGTGTAAGGTCCATGGTTTACATCCCATCTGTAAAATTTGGGGGAAATGACAAACATAAGACAAGGACAAAAATAATTACTGCTGGAAAGAAGGAAGGATGACATCCTTGAGAATCAGCCAGCTAAGGATGCTAGGCGTAATGTACACTGAACTGGATATGTTAGAAAAGACAAATGGGGCATCTTAAAATTCTGACTCTCATTAAATAGCAGAGTGGGTGTGTGGAAAAGATCTTATCAAGGTCTCGTTAATATTGCCAAACTTGGAACGAGGGCAGATGGAGTATAGGCAAATAGCACAAGAAGATATTCTGCATAATGAGATGGGTCCTTCTTTCCTAAGAGAGTGGTCACAACAGGCTGAAAGGCAATGCTATCAAGAGTCCTCATGAATAAGTCAGCAACAGAAACGACTGGCAATACTTAAAAAAACATATTAAAAATTTTAAAGAGGGAGTAATACTGAATTAGCAGAGAAAATACATTTATTTTAGATTAAATTACTAAAGAAAAAAACTTTAATCACATTTCCCAAAATATTCCCAGAGGGAAAAACTTGGGCAAGTAATAATGAAGAAAGAAAAATGAAAAAGAAAAACTTTAGTGACAGTAGAGATAAGGTGAAGATGGTCTCTGAAATAAAAGAATTAAAAGTCGATTGCTCATTATTGGAAATTGATTTACTAAAAAGGAGCTACATACCTAGAGCGGTTCTCAAGTAAACATTTAACATAATGCTTAACTGTGGAATAACAGACGTAGTCCCGTAGAAACCAAATATCAGATATTTTATTTACAGGATTAAATAAAATCCTGGCTAACGAAATGGCATAAGAATAGACAGAAGGAATTAAAAAATCATAGAAATTATTATTATTGTCTCCACATGAAATTTTTGTCTTCCTTGAAAACAAAAGAGGTTACCTCTCATAGAAGTAAGTTCTGTAAGATAATGTATCCATATAGAAATAGAGATAGTTGCATGCATACACATATGTAGCTAGTATTTACATAGTAAAACATTTTTTAAATCAGTTAAATATCAATAAAAATATTAAAACCTTCATAATTGGCTTGTTTACTAAATACATAGGATCTGTACAAAAAGCAAAAACCAATTTAGATGACATGGAAGAGGAGACTTTTATATTGGGACACTAAAACTTGATAGAACAAAAATTTTCTCCAAATTAGTTCATAAAGGAAATGCATTAATTATGAAAAAGTTAACATTTCAATTAATTGTGAAAAGGCAATACATATGACTGGCTATTTGAAAGATAATTTTTTTTAGATTTTTAAACTTACCTCATTTCTCCATATATTTTAAATGTATTAAGTACAATGCAAACATAAAATTGACGGATGGCTAGAAAAAGCTACTAATGATCATTTCTGTAACTGGGAAGCCTTTTGAGAAAACAAATGTAGAAATAATTCATTATGCTAAGTTTACACACTATTAATGAGTTTGAACATTTCAACTAATTATTAATACTTTTTTCTTCTTTTCTGAATTATCTTTCCATGCCCTTTGCTTATTTTTATATTTAGAACTTCAACTATTCTGATCCACAGATCTTTTAATAGCAACATTAACTTTTATTTCTTCATACATTTTTCAAAATGTTATTTGTATTATAATGCATCTCTATTTTCCCTATTTTTGCTTTCTACATTGCCTTTATGGTTAGAATACCGCCTAATTCTTTTTTTTTTATTATT
This sequence comes from Panthera uncia, assembly GCF_023721935.1. Taxonomy (NCBI): domain Eukaryota; kingdom Metazoa; phylum Chordata; class Mammalia; order Carnivora; family Felidae; genus Panthera; species Panthera uncia. The sequence goes on from NW_026057576.1 coordinate 57,749,375, forward strand.
TTTTTAATGTTTATTTATTTCTGAGACCGAGAGAGACAGAGCATGAGTGGGGGAGCAGCAGAGAGAGCGGGAGACACTGAATCCAAAGCAGGCTCCAGGCTCTGAGCTGTCAGCACAGAGCCCGATGAGGGGCTCGAACTCACAAACTGTGAGATCATGACCTGAGCTAAAGTCGGTCACATAACCGACTGAGCCACCTAGGCGGTCCTCCCCTAATTCTTATAGATTGCATTGAAATATAGTGAAATGATATTTTTTATTGTGTGGTTGAGAAATTCCCATTCAGTAGACCAGGTACAGCATCACTGATCAGGAAACACGTGGCAGCAGGAGCAATAGCAGATGTGTGAGTTACTATTTTTCCCCCTATCAACTCGGGCAGTGCACAGAAGTCTAGCAGAGTTGGAAGTCACTTCTGACCAGAAAGAAGGCTGTGAGGGATTGGAAATTCATGATTAGTAAAGAAGGGCCTCTCTGATGGCTCAGACACTAGAATACAGAAGCAATATCATTTGGCAAAACTTCTGAACCCCAAACCTTCCAAATGGGTCTTTGTGACTATAGCCATCAGTAGAAGGCATCTGATATGATCTAATTCTTGACATGAGTGTTGCAATCACAGTTGGATAATGTGATAAGAAGCAGCAGGATTTGCCACATAAGAATTCATGATAAGGGAAGCACCAATCTCTTTGCATGTTTGCTGGGTTGGATTCCAAACTTTGCAAACATTGAAACTTTGTTTCAATGATATATGCAATGGGCCATAGCCAGTTTCCTTTGTGCTTTGCAGGGTCCTGACATCTTTTTCTGAGATGTAAGTCTGCATAGGATTAGTTTAACACAAGTAAAACTTGACATCTTACTCCAGTTCCAAGAACCCAAATGGGAGCTTCTAAACATTACAGTCCATTAACAATTCTTACCATTTCAAATTATAAATTTTGTGAGACTTGCCACTGGCAACATGATAAAGGAAGTTTAGTGTATTTGCTTCATAAGTTGTAAACTTAGTCTGAACTACTTTGCTATAAAGTCCTTTCTTTTTATGCTTTAGTTTGGGTGGGCCACAATAAAGATTCTTATACGAGATTAAGATGGCAGAAATGCCATCTTCCATATTGGTTTCGATACTCACTGGTCATGACAAGGTCATCAGGAGCTGTTTTATGTATATACCAACTGCCCATAAATTGTAGATTGAAAGCTGTTCCTGAGGATATCAATTTTCCTCTAGCTTTGGCCTATATTTTGCATGAACCCAAGTAAAGTGTGTTGCACCACCAGAATAAACCTTCAATATACACTGGAGTAATGTGCAATTAAAATATTACCACCACCATCACAACCCCAGACTCCTTGGTTACTTGCATACCACTGAAAAGAAACAGAACACCGCATGGGATGGCTGTACTCAACATTAGGCAAGTGACTTAGTCAGCTTGCCAGGAAGTGGTGAATGTTTGGTTTATACAATTTGTCTATGATCTGGTTACTTTTTGGGGTTATATTGATCCTTCATTCTGTGGAAATGAAGTTCTATGGAATAGCAAACACATTTCTGTTTTACTTGGTAAATGAAAAAAAGATTTCAAGAGTGAGTGATATCTATATATCCCAATACTAAATAATTGTTGTTCTGATATTTACAGTTGTGTGTAAAGACAGTTGAACAGCCAATGCTTCAGATTCAATATGTGTATAATCTGATTCTCAGATTCAGAGAGGTCATCAGCCAGCAAAAACTCAGAGGACAGGCTATCAAACTGGCTACTTTACTCTTTTAGTCTCATAGGAAAGGGATATAATCATTAAGGTCTTTCTCATCTATTGACTCAATATTCAGTATCCTTCTGCATTTTCCCCACTATCACATGTGTGCAAGCTTTTAATAATTGCAAAGTGAGCTCTGTATATGTGCGTGTGTGTGTGTGCATGTGTGTGTGTGTGTGATTCAATCGGTACTTGTGATTCAAGATTCTATGTTGCCCCTTCCTAAACAACTTACTCCAATGTCATTAATAACAATGACCAAACTCTATCAAAGGTGATCTTAATCCTTTCATCTCCTATTCCTAGAAGTTTTGCTGAGATAGTACTCATAGTCAATGAACAGCAATCTAGATGGCTGGTCATATTGCCCCACGTGGACTTTCACACTTCCAAAGTGAATCATTGATCTCTAATCCCTTGATTTACTTCTAAAAACTATCATGAGTGTCAGGCAAGATATCTACCCCACTGCACCAATTGCCATGTTAGTAAGATGGCCAGACAGCACACACATTAGATTAGCATGAGAAACAGCATGCATCATGGAAACTTACAAATAGGAAAACAGTAGCAGGTGTGTGGGTACCTTACTGCTCTATCACACTTTAATGAACCCTAGGGCCTAGGTATATCCTGCATCTCAGGCTCCATGACCCTGGCTTTTAGGCTGCAGGACTTTTATGTTAAACAATTAAATAGTGTCCCCTCTCATTGGAGTAATTGGAGGTAGATTAGAATAGTAATATGAAGTGACAGAAACTTAGTTCCAGCTATGCTCCCATTCTATTATATACAGATTGAAACTGGGATGGGGGGTAAAGTGGAAGAATTGGGTAGGGTGGACTAGCCCTTCCCCTGGCTCTGGTATGAATCTGTTTTGTGGTCAAGTGATTAGTCCCTTAATTTTTCCTTAAAAATGATTACAAATATCACAAAATGTCTATTAAAGGACTTGAATCAAAGAACCCCTGTGTTCTCCCCATTGCTGTATAAATAGTTAAATGTATGAATCTTATTTTTAAGACTAAAATCTGTTAGTTATTTTTGCTTAAATAGAATTTAAAATTAATACTTCGGTTGATATACTGGTCCTTTCTGCTTTCATCTGTTAAAAGGCATTTAAAATGCCCAAAATACAGTATGACTCTCATAATCCACAATAAACACATGGAGAAAAGAGGTATGTACACTTTATAAATAAATAAAGGTAAAGTAAATAAGAGTTTCCAACTGATCTTTTTTTTAACGTTTTTTTATTTATTTTTGAGACAGGGAGAGACAGAGCATGAACAGGGGAGGGGCAGAGAGAGGGAGACACAGAATCTGAAACAGGCTCCAGGCTCTGAGCTGTCAGCACAGAGCCCGACGCGGGGCTCGAACTCATGGACCGCGAGATCATGACCTGAGCCGAAGTCGGCCGCTCAACCGACTGAGCCACCCAAGTGCCTCTCCAGCTGATCTTTTAACGTTTTACTTCAATGTTTCCTGAAAAGCCTGGCTATCAAAATGCAATAATGAAAAAATCTCACTGGGTACAAATCATGTGATTTTCCCCTTATTCTTCCTTTTCCCCCATCTCTCCATGCTTGAACATCATTCAGAAGGGGTTCAGGACAACCCCCTACCACAATGTAGCACTTTGGCACGTGGATTATTTGGAGCTGAAGGCTCAAAAGAAACTTTTGTCCTCCCTTAACCACAGAGAAGAATCTAAATACTAAGGAATATTAGAAGTGATAAATTTTATCTGAATGACCCGTTTGTGTGGTAGGGCAAACATCTAATTACCAAATACCTGCTCTTCTTATCACCCTATGAAGTGCATTCCTTTCCTCTGAAGTTCCAGACCTCACCCCCTCCTTCTTTGTTCAGAATGACCAATAAACTTCATTTAGCCTAACTGTCTTTGGAATTTCCATGTACCTATGGATTCCCCATATGCACACCTATCAAATTTTATTTTCTCCTGTTAATCCGTCTTATGTCAATTTGATTCTTAGTCCAGCTAGAAGGAACTTTGAGGGGACAGGAATTCCGGATCCTTGACAATTCTCGTTGATTCTTCACCACTACCACTTTATACCAACTGCTCCTCAAACTCCAATTTAAATTATTAAATTAACTGTACACTTTTGTCAATTAAATAATGGGAAGGCATATATAAAGGAAAAAGAAAACAAATGTTTTCCTTTGATAAGGAATCATAGAGACTACATTTGAGATTTTGTTTCAACCGAACTCTGTGAACCTGTTGAGGTTAAAATCCTCTTTAGGCATCAGAGGGAGGAAAAGTAATTTTCCCTCCACTGTTGTAGGTTCTTGGTTGAGACCTCATATAACAAAAGGTAGATTAACAAGAGAAAAGCAAAGAGAAGTGTGTCAACATGTATGTGTATGCCCCAGTACACACAGGAGATACCCAGGAAAACTAAGCAATTTCCCAAATCTGCCCAACCCATCACCTTAAGTACCATCTCTAGGTAAAGACAAAAGATTCTGGGTTCAGTGGAAAGCCAAGTTTTCAGGAAAAGCACAGTAAAAAAAGCATAAGGTTGTTATGTACATTTAAGTCATTTTCTTACCCATTGGAAAGAGTTTCTAGAAATTTAGGCATCCTCCGTTTCTTAGGCCAGAGAGAACTACAAATGGGGATTTCCCCTATAAAGGTAAATGCCCCTTACAAAAGGGTACTTCTACTTAATTTTCAGTTTCTCCTGTATTTGCTATCTCTTAAAAATAACCACTACAGTAAAATGCCAAAGAAATATATTTTATGGTGGCAAATTCCACTCCCCTTCAGTACAATATGCTAAAATTCATGTCAACAGGTATATGATTTCATTGTATGTCATCAAGTAATTTAAATCATCAAGTGATTTAAATTGATCAGTGATATAATTAGATGTACATTCCACAGGATTTTGGGTCCATTTCATATTTTAATATTTAAAGTTTTTATTTCTATTTTAAAACAGTAACAATATATACAACCCCTAAATTGGAGAAAAATCACTGAAAGATTATTTTTTGTTTCTTGGTTAAGAATGTCAATAATGTTAACTGAATTCATTTTCAATAAATCAAGGAAAAGGTGTCAAAAAACCCACAACAGACCGATCCACATATTTACATTGACTTTGATAAAGATTATATGTAATAAAAATCTATTGCTTTTGATAAAAGTGTTAATTATATAAAGGACAATAGAAGCTAAATGTTTGGGCATGCAATTAGCTAAATTCCCAGGCAAGCAAAATGAGAATAGTTCTGTTTATGTTTTTTTTTTTTTTAATGGAAGAAATTTTGGTTTACAAAGAGGCTATTACTACAAATAGACTTCTTAGCAGAGGATTGTTTTTAAGTTTTAAGATGTACTATTTGTATGTAAATACATTTGAAGTTTTAATAGCACATAGATCTTAAAGTATTTCACAAGTGAAATATAGTTTCCTTTGTGGCTATCTATCTCCCTCAATATGTCTTACTTTATAAGTTTTATGAGACAGAGTTTTTCATACTCTGTTATCAAATGAGAATAGACATATATGGCAACAGTTTCAAAAAGAACAAATACGTTAAAAAAATACTTTCCTATTTCCAAAAGAAACAAGGTAACATGGATATCAACTTATAAAGATGCAGGGAGATTTTGATTCACAAGTTTTTTAATCCTTTTTTCTAGAGCCTGGCAGGTTTCGGGCGCCTGGGTGGCTCAGTCGGTTGAGTGTCCAACTTCGGCTCAGGTCATGATCTCACAGCTTGTAAGTTCCAGCCCCAAGTCAGGCTCTGCAATGACACCTCGGAGCCTGGAGCCTGCTTCAGATTCTGTGCCTCCTTCTCTCTCTGCCCCAACCCACTCACATTCTGTCTCTGTCTCTCTCAAAAATAAATAAACATTAAAAAAAAATTAGAGCCTGGAAACTTGGTTTATGGTTCATGGACTAGCAGTATGGGTCTCCTCTGAGGGCAGAAGGAATTACAGACCCTAAAGCCCCACTCCAGACTTACTGAGTCAGCACCTGCAAGCCATGCATATGTATGTTAAGGTTCAGAAGCATCTTTCTGGAGAATTCTAACATACTTAAACCGGTACTTCTTGTTCCGTCAATTTTGTTCAGGATCTCAACTTTACCATATTCAAGGATGAGGAGATACTTGATACAAACTTCTCTAACTAACCATTTTATTGTTTGTTTCTTAGTCAAGGTCAAAAATCATACTCAATGGGTAGTCTTCTATAATTAATCTATGGGTTAATTGAAAAGCCTAACAATGAGAAAGTTTCATTATGCTCCTGGAGGGATGTAGAATAGACTCTGACTGTAAATCAGAGCAAAATAGATTGTTTCTGGGAATTTTACTTACATGAGTCATTAAAATTCACTTTTAGGCTTAAGCCAGTTTGGTTCTTGCTTTCTGTGAATTAAAACTAAGAAGACCATACAATTTATCATTCAAATTGGTACATTGTTTGAGAGTGAAAAGTTTAGAGCATAGACTCTCTTAGACACCAGGACAACAGACATAAACCAGGATTGTCCTGGGCAGACTGAGACATATGGTCATCTTTCATTTAATTGAAAGTCTTAACTAAGAAATATCATTCGTGCTAAATAATTTCAATCATAGACCAGCTGAATGAGTCTCTGTCATTTTAGGTGTTAGTGACAATTATGATCTTTACTATATTTATTTACTATAAGCATCCATATAACTATATCATGTGGGACAGAAGTATTTATTTTGAGAATTAAAAATAATGACTAAAGAAGTGAAAATTATATATGTCATATTACATGTATGTGTATATATGTACCAGATATTTGGAGAAAAAACTCAAAACTATCTCTATTAATCTCTTCAAAATGTCTAAAGTGATTTATAAAAAAAAGTAATTTAAATTAAAACTAATCAGACTTCTATATAAAAGAGAGAAAGATCATTTTAACATTGTATACAGCTATAGATTCAAATTAGATTTATTACTAACTTAAAAATGTTTCTTTTTTTTATTCAGGATCTTAGAGAATGGGATAGTTTGCTGAAGTTAAAAATTTCTCATTAAGTAATTCTAAACGAAGTACGTTTTCTGCTTTCTGATTTCAACCTATTCTTTGCCTATTATATTTCTATTAAATAGTACTATATAAAGACTGGATCTTCAAAAATGCTTTCTGAAAGTCATAATTTTTAACTTTGTCTGTACATCATAATTACTTATAGACATTTGTATCCGATGTCAGGGCCCCACTCTCATGACTTCATTCATTATCTTTGGGGTACTTCTTACATGTGAACATTCCACTTGTGACTCTAATGGGCCGTCAGATTTCATCCAATCTGTTAAAATATGAAATGCAAAAAATGAACATAACTAAAGCCATAACTCTTATCTCTTCTAATCTCCCTCAAAATACCCATGAAAAACAGAAATAAATATAAAGTTATGATAATATCAACAATGAAGAAAGACACAAAAATATGTAATTTACGGATTCTGGAAGTAATTTTCACCAACTATAAAGTCAGTGGAGCCAGAAATGAAAACATTTACACTTGATCTAACAAACAAAACTCAAGTTCATAGACACAGAGTACAGATTGGTGGTTGCCAGATATGGAGCAGGAGTGGGCAACATGGATGCAGGTGATTAAAAGGTACAAACTTTAGTTATAAAATAAATAAGTCACAGGAATGTAATGTATATCATGGTGATTATATTAATAATACTGTATTGCATTTTTGGAAGTTGCTAGAAGAATAGATACTAAGAGTTTCCATCACAAGAAAAAAAGATTTTTGTGTAACTATTTTTAGTGGCAGATGTTAGCCAGACTTATTGTGTTAATATTTTTGTCTATACACACATATCAAATCATGATTTTGTACTCTTGAAACTAATATAATGTCACATTTCAATTATAACTCAATAAAATGAAACAAGCTTATTAAAAAGAAATCCATGTATATCACCAAGCCACAGTTTTTTCATTGATAAATTAGGAGTTGGATTTCCTCATTTTAGGTTTATTTCTTCCTCTGCCCCTACTTTTGTAAATTATTTAATTTTAAATAGCCTGCTAACTGTCAAAAACAAAAGAAATATCCAGCATGAGTTTTTCAATTTTTAACACTTTTTTTGTCTTTCTGAAAAATCCTACCCATTGCTATCTTTGAAATAAAGGTGTGTATGCTGACATTTCCAAATTATTGACCTGAATTCAAGCTTAAAATCATGACACTTCATATTTTTTAACTCTTTAATTTATACTGTAGTTATATGTTTCACAAGTACTTCAAATTAAGATGTCAAAAATGAAAGTCAATATCTTATTAACCCAACCCTTCTTTCTTCTAAATTGCCTTTCTGGTCAATTAATTGGGTTTTATTCATTTATTAAGCTAGCCAATCATTAATTTAAGATATATAAAATATTAAGCATTTCTAAGTATCAGGTGCTGTTAGAATCCAAAAAATATGGCATAATAAAATAGATACTTTCACCACCTCCATGAAATATATATTGTACTAGAGTAGAAAGACATTAAACTATTCACACAAGTAAATGTAAAATTGCAATGCTGTTTACTGCCATGAAGTACAGGTACTTGAATTTATGTTCATGTATAATAAAGGAGACTTGACCTAGTCTTGAGCAGGTAAAGAAAGGCTTCTCTGATAAATTATTTTCACAAGGTAGAGTGTATCTTGGTGGGAAGAAGAATAGTGCAGACAAAGAAAACCGCAGGCAAATGTACTGTGGTGGCTAAAAGATGACAATAATTTAAAAATCTTTGGTGGTAGGCAGAATTTAAATATGGCTGTGTATTAATTTGCTAGGACTGCTGTAAGAAACTTCTACAACTCAGGTGGCTTAAACAGCAGAAATGAATTTTCTCACAGTTGCATACACTAGAAGTCTAAAATCTAAGTGTTGGCAGGGCTACAAAAGGAGGACTTGTTCCAGGCTTCTTTCCTTGACTTATAGGTGGCCATTGTCATGTTTACATGTTTTTCTCCTTATATGTATCCCTGTATCCAAATGTTCCCCATTTAAAAGAACTTTATTCATATTGGATTTGGGGTCCATCCTCCTTTTGCTACAGCTACCATTTAATTTGGTAATATATAAGCCCACTATAATCTTTACAGGAAAAATTTTTACTACAACCCTTTTTTATTATCTTTCTTCTTCTCCTTCCTCCTCCTCCTCCCCCTCCTCCTCCCCTTCTCCTTCTTCTTCTTCTTCTTCTTCTTCTTCTTCTTCTTCCCACAAGTTTATTGAATCAGAATTGATTCTCAGGTGTACCTTGATATGTTATGTTTATAAGTCTGTAAACAACACCATTGTCTCTTCCTAGAATGTAGTTTCTTACTCTAGCACCGAATAACATTGCCCATCAATCTTTCAGAATTTAATTGCTACCATATTTTCTGTGACGTCTTTATTGCTTTCTCTTACAGCCCAAAATAACCCTATTATTGTCCATTTCTGACTACACAGTGGGGCCCCTCTCTTCTAGTCTTCATCTTATGGTATTACTAACTGTTGTCAGTCATTCTTCATTACACATCTGTGTTCCCCACCTGACTGCTGTGTCTTTAAAGTCAGGACTTTGTATTATTTAAATGTATATAGCTCCCCTGGCCCTATATTAGGAAATAAGCAATAGGAATAAACTGAAAGCAGGCATTTCAAAAATAAATCTCATAATTACTGCATATTCAGAATTAAAAGTTAAATGATGTTGTACGCAACCTGGGCATTTTTCTTAAGATAAATGAGACATGTTTGATGATTGATATTACACAAATCCCACCAATCTGTTCTGTTGTAAAAGGAGACAGAGAAATTCTCTCACTCATCAGAAAACAAAACAAAGCAAAATTGGGTCTAGGAAACAACATGTTCATTAGTTTTTAGTAATTGCTTTCAAATCTTTTCTATATATTTTTCCTAACCACCTTCCATATGCCTCTGATTTTCTTTGGCACATCTCCAGCTTTCACATTCGTTTTTAATTTTTTCATATTATTTTTATAAAAATATATACGTATGAAAGACAGTCTTTCTCAAAACTTTTCTATTGCTCACTCTTTTAAAAATACTTTTGGGTAAAATATTTTAGAGTACCATATTCAATGTAGCCCACAAACTGAATTAACCATTATATCATAATGATCATAATTGACTTATCATGATTATTTCCATGTTGGTCTTAATAATTACCATCTTTGTGGCATACCATGCACTCCATTTAATACAAAAATATCTAAAAATAACTTTAAGGTATTTTCTGATTTTGTTTTTTTAATGTTTATTCATTTTTGAGAGATAGACAGAGCACTGGGGGTGGGGGATGGGGAACAGAGAGAGAGGGAGGCACAGAATCCGAAGCAGCCTCCAGGCTCTGAGCTGTCAGCACAGCTGATGTGGGGCTTGAACTCACGAAATGCAAGATCCTACCTGAGCTGAAGTCGGACACTTGACCAACTGAGCCGCCCAGGTGCCCCTCTAATTTTCTTTGAATTGTGAAAAGAAACTCTTGAGCAAAACGTTATGCAGTTTATAACTGTAGGAGTAAATGAATCTTAAAAGTGAATCTAATTTATGGGAAGATGTTTTTATATCTGTTTTAACACAATTGTACATAGTTTACATTCTGATTTTTACTGTATTATATTTAGGTTTAAAACGTCTGGCTTCAATGGCATCTATGATTTAACAATTAAAATGTATTTTTACATTTATAAGTTTATATTATCTGTCTATGATTATTATGGTGATGATACACTTAGTAAATTGGAATAAGTAAGCAAAACTGTTCAATCTTCATTCTGCCATTCTTTTATCACTAGGTCCATGTAAAAATTATGATTATTTCTGTTGTTCTGTTTCCATCTTGAGATTTTCTGATGTCTTTGTCTTGCTCAAGCTCAGCTGCCTGCAATCTGACTGTCATTTACCAGCCTGGTCACTTGGCTAATTATGTTTCACAGGCATTTCCATTGGTGTCACACAGTCTGAGGTTGTAGGCTACAGCTTCTGCCAGCCATTCCTGCAGGTCATGTCCTGCTGTTATCCAACCTTTGCAAATACTCAGGCTTGTAGAGTCACACAGGAACAAACAATGCTGACAGACTGGCAATGTCCCAAGTCCTTGTTGGTAAAAAGCCTGTCTTGCCATTTGGTCTCTCTCTTAGGGCTGACAGGAGTTCCAAATCATTCTGTATTTTTTGGCCTTCAATCCACTATCCTCCTTCATGGAAACCTTCCTTGAAAAGTGTTTCCTTAAACAATAGTGGTAGACAATTGTGTGTCAGATGAACATGCAAACATAACTTTAAGAGGAATTGTTTTTAACTTTTTATTTGAATCATTTCAATCGTCACAAAAATTCAAAGTATATAAAGATATCCCACATACTCCTCAAAGACATTGACCAAATGTTAATATCTTGACACGTTTGCACCGTATTCTGTGTGTGTGTACACATGTGTTTAATAGATAGACATCCTATATGGAAGTAAGCATTCAGCTACTCAGCTTCCCAAAGTCTGAGGCTAAAAACTGTATACCCTATGTATATATAAAAACTATATGCACACACACAAAGACACACACACTCTCATATAGCAAAAAATATACTTATGTTTATATATTATGTATATGTAAATATACACACACATAATTTTTTGTGAATCATTTGAGAATATGTATCACACAACATACCTTTTAGTCCAAATACTTCAGTGTGTTTTTTTAAGAACAAAAATATTCACATAAGCACAATGCAATTATTAAATTTAGCAAAGTTAAAATATATTCAAAGCTATTTATATAATTAAGTACTGTTATTCAATTCTGTAAATTGTCCAGTGATGTTTTTCCAAATACTTGCTCCCCTCAACCCCACATTAGTTCAGGAGTACACAACATATTTAGTATTTGTCTCCCTTTAGTCTCCTTCAATCTGGAATGGTTCTTTTACATTTTTTTAAATGATATGATCAATTTGTGAATAGTGTAGAGGACAGCCCAATTTTTTTTTTATTTCATAGACTATCACTAAACTTTGTAGTTGTTTTTTGTTTGTTTGTTTTTCCAGATGCCTTCTCAAAATTAGGTTCATTTACCTTTTTTTTTTTTTTTTGGTAAAGGGTTTTGTGTTTAACTGGCATATACCTAATAATCAAGGATGTTTAAAATATTCCCTCTAGGGGTGCCTGGATGGCTCAGTCAGTTAAGTCCTTGACTCTTGATTTTGGTTGAGGCCATGATACCATTGTCATGAGATTGAGCCGCATATTGGGCTCTGTGCCATACATGGATCCTGCTTGGGATCCTCCTTCTCCCTCTCTCTCTGCCCCTCCCCTACTCGTGCTCACTCTCTCTCTCTCTCAAAATAAATAAATAAATAAATAAATATTTTTAAAAATATTCCCTCTAGAAAGTTTAACTAAATAACCTCATTATCCACTAAATCTTTTGGATTATACCCAGAAGTGATTGCTGGTTCTATTTTTATTTTATTTTTTTGAGGAGTGACCATATTGTTTTCCATAGTGGCTGCAGTATTATATATCCCCACCAAGATCATACAAGTGTTCTAATTTCTCTGTATTCTCAGTAACACTTGTTATTTTAAAAGAATAATAACCATTCTGACAATTGTAAAGTGGTATCTCATTGTGGTTTTGATTTTCATTTCTTTAGTATTAAGCACCTTTTAATGCACCTGTTGGCCATTTGTATGTCTTTGTAGAAATGTATATTCAAGTCCTTTGTCCATTTTGTAATCAGGTTATTTGTTATCTGTTTTTTTGTCTTGTTTTTGTTTCTGTTTTTGTTTGTTTGTTTTTTGCTATTGAGTTGTATGAGTTCCTTATATATTTTGGTTACTAAACTAATATCAGATGTACAGTTTGCAAATACTTTCTCTTGTTTGGTAGGTTGCCTTTGTATTCTGTTGATTGTTTCCTTTGCTGTGCAAAAGGTTTGTTACCATTGGAGAATTGAGTATTGACAGCAAATAGCAATTTAGATTATCACCTTTGGTCACATGAATTTAAATGCCTATTGAAAAACTAGTTTTGGCAGATTGAGTAGCTAGCCTGTCAGATGCTTATGGAGGTCATATAGGGTGGGAGGATGTCAGAGATGGGTTTGAATGTTTTAACTGTACTAGGGATATTTTAAAAATAAATGACAAACAAGAGGTTTTAATTCTTGCCTAAAGGCATGGTCAGGAAGACAGGGAATTCCTATGAACACTTTAAAAAACTCTAATTTCATAAATTACTAACACTTATACATTAAGTCTGTCTGTATTTACTGAGTTGTATTTGTAGCCCACCAAATTCACTAATTGAAATATAAGGCATTCATTTTTTCTTTGGGGAATTGTGGGATTCTGAAAAGTATAATTGTAATATTTGAAATTATTCTGTTGACTCTACCTATATTTAGACTCCAAAACCTCATTAAGCCTTCTAGACCATTGGATTAGCTCGATCTTCACCTGTCTGATGAAATTGTCCCTGCCTGGCCTGAAGAGCCTATAATGATATTGTCAGAAGTAGTTTCCCTGCAAAAAGACAGCAATTCTCTTTATATTTCATGCCTGTCACCCTCATTGCCTCCAGACGTATAATTACCCTCAGATCTTTACCTGTTTCTGGAGTCATTTGCAAAGCAGAGAGTTTATACAGTAATAATAATAAACAATAAATAATAATTGCAAAATTGTGCTAATATGTTTTGGTTAAGCCTTGGGGATTACATGTGGAGAATATTTCTTGGGGCATTAAAACCAGTGATGGAAGCATATAATTTTACTTCATTTTGAATTTATCAGTATGGTTAAACTTGTCAGATATTGTGAATCCAAGTAAAACTTGAGTACCTTGAGTTGACTTGATTTTTTCTTTAACTTAATAAAACCTTTACTTAAAGATCGTATATACTGAATGATGTTGCAATATCCAAAATCTATGATGCCAAGAAGAAAGAAAGAACCTAAAAACCAATGAAGTCAACATCAACTCAGAGGCCCATAACCATGTTATCTGTTAGGGCCGTTAGAAAACTTCCTTCACCACAAAACTGAGAAACACACACTAGGGGCTCTCATTTGGGAAGAGGAAATAAAAGAAAACCAAATACTAGATGTAAGTTTTTGTCTATGTTGCATTTTTAAGATAAAAAGTAAATTAAACATCTTAATACGCTGGTAATTTCACTGATATACTTACTAAATATAATCTAATAAATGTACAAAATGAAGTATTTATATAAATCAATGATGAGAGTATGTGAAGAACCAATGATTATGATTCATTAAGAGAAGAAAGGAAATAAATATATTGATAAGACAAGCAAAACCATCATGAAAAAGTACAGAATGGGATGTTCTGTATGGTCTCAAAATAAATGTGGATGGCTGTGTGATTAAAATGAAATTTCTGGTAACAATGGGACAATAAGCTCTCAGGGCAATTTAAGCCCAAAAGTTGCATTTAACCACCAGTGGCAAGATGTACATTGTTATTATAATAGACAGAAGGTAGATACTTATAGTCAGGATATTTTCACAAAGGAATCATCAGATGTTACTAAATAATTATGGGAAATTTCAGTTTGAAGAACTTGGACAGTGTATTACAGCACTAGCTCTTTGTGTAATTAAAAACAAATTGTATTTATGGAAAGACCTGAATTGAGTCACCATGATCAAAATGATGCCCCCTCAGTCAATTCCCATGCCTAAGTTAAAACAGAGATTTAAAGTCAAGTAATCAAAGAAGAAGGGTAATCTTTGAAAGGACCCTTACCATCACAAGAACATTACTATTTTCATAATCATTCCTCAAAAGGCCTGATACCATTTATTTGATAAATATGCCATTGAGGAAAGAGAATTGTTCATGATATTGAAATAAGAGGACTTTGGCTTTGAGATAATTTTAGTCACTACTGTCCAAACAAACGTGATCCCATGTTCAGTATAAGGATTTACAGAAATCACAAGTAAATGGATTTGGGTGAAAAACTATCTTTATAAATCCAATGTTTTCATTTAGTGTGTGTTTTCTTAGATCCAAAATGTTAGCTTGAATAGACATACTTAGAACCTGGTTGGCAAAGATACAAGGTACTCAAGTTTTCTTGGGTTACAGACATACTTTCAATTCCTACTGTTGAAGCAGCTCAACTCCTCTTGATATTCAGATCAGTTTCTTCAGTCTGTACAATAATATCTTTATTTTTCTGCTCCTTTTCTGTTCAAAGGAGTCCCAAATGGCCCAATGGAGGTCCCTGTGTCAGGTTAAATGTCTAATTCAGACTCCAGGATCCCTTTATATGAGCCTACCACAGTGTTCTTGATATGGGAAGGAACAAAAATGCCAGGTACCACATTAGGTGTTAGATTTAGGGTGATCATGTATCCTAGTTTGCCTGGGACCATCCATCCTTCTTCATGTAGATTGTCCCATAAAACCATCCAATTTAGCATTTGTGCTGGGTTTTTCATTTTTTAAAAAAAGCATCATTACTACTTATATTAAAATATTTATAAATGAGCTTGGTGGGCCTGTGCATACTACAGTCAACACCTGCCATGACGTCATGCAATTTATACTCATCTTTTCCCTATCCTAACCCTCTCTAGATACTCCCAAGGAGACCACAGAAAAACCCGTTGATCATATAAAGTAGGTCTATAAAAGTTTTTACAAAAGGGATGTGCACTACCTTGACAGAGCCTCTGTAGTGACTCAAAAGGTACATAGAATGTATTAAGAATTGTGGTTAGTCCTGGTGATTTCAGGGCCGAAGTTGGATTACCAACTGTGGATTATCACAGTTTGGAAACTATAGGATTATTGGAATTTCCAGAGGACTTATTTCTGGAATATTGTAGTCTGGGGATAATCATTATTGCTGTGTCTTATCTTGCTCTATATAAACTGGTATTAAAACAACTTGAGCTTGGATACTTCATGCTGCACATGATAGTTTGATATAATTTATCCATTTTGTGAATTATAGATACATTGAAAATTGTGGTTTCCTCCATTTTGTGAATTATAGATACATTGAAAATTGTGGTTTCCTTTATTTCTTTACACTATGTAATGAAGACCTCCCTTTCAGTGAAAAAAGTTAGAATGATATATAATTTCAAATACTCTATAAATTTAATTATTTTAGTGTGTCTTTTCACTCTCAAAACTTTGCATTTTAATAAATTATATGTAATCCTATTTATAATGAGAAGTACTATTCCTATCTGCATTCTTGTTCTCAGAGCCATGCATTCAAACAATAGGAGATGTGGATGGTGTCTTACTGCATTATGTAACTTATTCTGTGAGGCAGTACCCCAAACTTGTGTGATGTTGTTTTCCAACTGGTGTCATTACTAAAGCTCCAAAGGAATATTCCACAATTTTATAAAACCAACCTCACATGAATACTGTAGAACATATTGAAAATAATGAATGTTGTCAACATTAGTACATAACCATAATTCTTTCATGAACAAAATTTCCTTGTTCAGAGTCATTTTGCATGGCATAGCATATTAAGAATGTAATTTCAATGAAAATAAAAACAATAGAACTTTCACAAAATTAAAAGGTGCTGAAAGGGTAATATTCAAAACGAATTGGGAAGCCTGGGTGTCTCAGTTGTTTAAGCATCTGGCTCTTGATTTCGGCTCAGGTCCTGATCTCATGGTCAGGCTCTCCACTGACAGCATGGGGCCTGCTTGGGATTCTCCTTCCCTCTCTCTCTGCTCCTCCCTCTCTCTCTTTCAATAAATAAACAAACTTAAAACAAAAACAAAAACAAATCTACAGTTACCAACATAAGGAAGATGGAGTCAGAATCTGGTATGACAATTCCTTTTATTCTAGGGTCCTGGTTGAACTTTGAGATTTTATGTTCTAGTGTTGTCTGTGTTGCACAAAACAGAAAATCTGGCCACTTTAGAGATATGGAAATCTTACAGTGTTAAACCTCGTTAGGGGAAATAAATATTTGTTTTCTATCTAGATTCAAACAATCTTTTTCACTGTGAGCCAGTGATTTCAGTTTCCAAGGTCACCTCTAAGAAATCATCCCACTCCCATCTCTCATCCTTTGCTGTTGGTGAGATTTGAAGCTGAATGTACCTCCCTAGTAGTAAGCATTTGAATCAAGACTGGCTAAGCAGCATC
The DNA here is from genome assembly GCF_023721935.1 of Panthera uncia. Taxonomy (NCBI): domain Eukaryota; kingdom Metazoa; phylum Chordata; class Mammalia; order Carnivora; family Felidae; genus Panthera; species Panthera uncia. Next base: position 57,766,375 of record NW_026057576.1, read on the forward strand.
TCATAATTCCTTGGTTCCACTAACTGGTTCAGGAAAGAGAGCAGTATCCATAACTATTCTATATACTGATAACAGCAGACTTCACTAAATTTACTATAAAATTGAAATTTGTTTCCCTTTCTATGATTCTTTATTATGTCTTATGACTCCTTTTCTTCCTTTCCCAACCAGTCTAATTTTATAGGTATTTAGGAAAGATATTATACTGTTTACTCACATTCAAGGCAAATGTACATTTGTATTGTATGTATTTTTCTCAGTCTGGACCATTGGTACTGTACCTTAAAGCAATGTCTCTGATCTGAACATTAGGCATTTTGCCAACTTTGATATGAATATATTGATATTTCAGTTTCTAAAAGAAAGTGTTTTTCAGATTCTTAATATGTGAATTGTGAAGATTAATTCTCTAAGTTCTCATGAGTTGTTTTTCATTTTTCTCATTTCTTGAAAGAATTCTGGAAAAGTTAAAAAAAGATGAATCAAAACATCCTTCTCTAGACCGTTATGTAATCTTTTTACTTTTGAAGTTTAGTAGAAATCTGGTATTTTATCTATTTATTTTAATAAGTGTTAGCATTGTCATTTTTACAGCTTTACCTTATTTTTCTTTCCTTATTATTATAGTTTGGTTTCCACCCTCAATCCTTAAATATCTACTTATCCTTTACCTCTTACTTATTGCTTACACTGTAGAAATATAAATCTATTTATACAGATTGTACAATATTTTTAAAAAATTGTTCTACTCAATGTCTATGGTCTATTATTATTTATTATCTTATATTTTTCTTTTGTCTTGTTATTGTTTCTTATTTTCTGATATCTTCTACTTTTTTGTTTATATATTTTTTAATGTTTGTTTATTTTTGAGATAGAGAACACCAGCGAAGGAGGGGCAGAGAGAGGAGGACAGAGGATCTAAAGCAGGCTCCGTGCTGATAGCAGTGAGTCCAATGCGGGGCTTGAACTCATGAACTGTGACATCATGACCTGAGTGGAAGTGAGATGCTCAACCAAATGAGCCATCCAGGCACCCCTGTTATCTTCTGCTTTGAAAAGTATAAGTATAATGACTGAAATTCATGTATTAGTGTTAAATATTACCCATATAATTATTTTATGCATTTGTGTATTAATTGATAACAGTCCAGTCTCCATTATTCCATTCTTTGTCTTCTTGGATGCCGGTCACTTTCTCTTACAAGATATAAAGTCAGAAGTCAACTTGGTTGATGCATTTTGTCCCTGTATCAGTTTCTAGAGTCTAACAAAATACCATGTGTAGGCCCAAGATGGGATTTGTACGTTCTTTGACTACCTAAACTGTATAAACTCTAAATATATCATGTAAATTAAAAGTTTTAATATAAAATTTTCCCTGGAAATAAGATTCTTTCTGTCTCTATAAATGCTCTATGTAGCACATTTTAAACTAGAATCTGTGATTCTGCCACATGGCAATTTGGAATGTAGAAAATAAAGAGACTAATTGGGGAAATATTCTTGATAGGACAAAATGAAGAAATTGTGCAGAGAATGAACAGCGTAACAGTTGTCAGTTCAGTAATGCCTTTACATCTCTTAAGTATTGATGTGACGTGGATTAAGAGTTCATGGGGTGCTGGGTGGCTCAGTCAGTTGAGCTTCCAACTTCGGCTCAGGTCATGATCTTGCAGACCGTGAGTTCGAACACCGCATCGGGCTCTGTGCTGACAGGTCAGAGCCTGGAGCCTGCTTTGGATTCTGTGTCTCCCTCTCTCCTTGCCCCTCCCCTGCTTGCACTCTGTCTCTCTCTCTCTCCCAAAAATAAATAAACATTTAAAATATATTTTTTTTTAATTCATACTGTGTTTCCTGTGATGCTGTTTGTTGAGTCGGTGCGACCCAACAGTACCTACCAATCCAGGTGATTCATTCTGGTAAATAAACCTTTCTTCTGCATTTAGTAATAAATTGATTGCCAGATTTAATTTTCAGTATTGTTGAACAGCTTCACCTGTTTTCATCTTCACATGCATATTAGTCATCATTTAGGAAAGACTTGCATCCGTTTTGTTTTTTGGGTTTTGTTTGTTTGTTTTTGTTTTTGTTTTACTGGAAAAGTCCATTGTCATTTTCTTTCCCCATAATGCTTCTTTATAATGCTTCTTCTCAAAGACTTTTTTCTCATAAACTTGCAGAGTAAGCCATGGGCTACTTGACAGGACCGCCTAACACAAGCTGTTTAACCTAAGGATAGAGTTTTAACTCAAAGCAGACCCAACAGAGACACTTGTTCCCAGGATTTAGGAATGAGAACACAAAAGCTACTACTACTAATATGCACTTTGAGAGACAATGCAGGGATGTGACTGCTATAAAGCTGGTAATGAAGCAAATCAAGAAAAAGGAGCAATGACAACAGACAAGTGGTTTCAGAGAGACAGAAGTAAGAGAACAATTTTGGTTCCTGAAGTAGCACCAGTTCCTTGACGACATCGAAACACCTGGCTGAACTAATAATCTTGCCTTCTCTGTGACACTTCTGTAACAGTTTAACACATTTTCTATTTGTCTTAAGCTCATCTGAGTGAGTTGTGGTTCCTGGTAAACAAAGAACCTGATAGAAATGTAGCAATCATATGTCTTTATATCTCCTTTAGGTAACTAGTATACTAAAAAAAATCTTCTGATTCCTCTGTATTTCTTACTGGTTTCAATGGCTAATAATTGTTGTTCTCACTCATCTCTCATAATCTTCCATGATGGTCAAAGTAGCACTCCCATTATGCAGTATTGGATACTTCAAGATGTCACTCTAGCATGCAAAGGTTTTGTTATAAAACATTCACTGTTTAATTTTCTAAATAATAGTAGAAACATAGACTGTTTCCATAAAAACAATTTCTGAAATGAAAAAATGGAGTTTCAAAAAGTAACCTGACCCATGAAAAAAATAGAAATCCTTTTTTAAGTTGTTTTTACCTTAATACCAATATATATATTGAAATGAAAATTGTCAATAAATTTTTACAACTTAAACTACCATGGGAAAAATCAGCAAAATTCCACCAGATAAATATTTTTAAGGGGAAAAAATGAGATCTTATTGCTCCTGTAGGGGATTATGAAAAATTTTCATTTGTATACATCAGGTAATAATAGGAGAAGGGACAACAGGCATATATAACGAAAACTGAGAAAATGAAGCAGAATGAAGGCTAAGGGTTGATTGTGGTTGCATTGCCTATACTTCATACAATTATTACATGTTATATTTTATCTCTAAAAATGGCATGTGTGTTCATTTCTTTCAACCTTAAGCTATCATTTTTACAGTTGAATAAACTGAGCTTGAGAAAATATGACTTACTTTATAAAGATCACAGAACTGGTTATAACGGAACATGGTCTCTTTATCCTTTGTCCAAGGCTTTTTGACTTGTATTTCTATTGTAACCTACAAAAAAGAATCATAATTCTGCTTTCCACATTTTCCTGCTCATACTCTCTCAATCTATCCTATTTTAGGCACTCATGACTTGTATTTCTCAGGTAATAGGAAAAACCCCAATGTTGGCTTGTGATTCATCATGCAGTATATGCAAATTAAAATATTCTATCATATTTGTATTGATGGTTGTTTTGTTATTAACATAAAATCAGGAAAATATATCTATAGCATTTAGCACTATTGAAATGCCAAAAATCATGATAATAGAAAAGATAATTATGTATTGCTATATGATACTAGCTGAATATGTTTAGAATTGCAAGGCACAGAAAACCTAGAAGCATAAATAACAAATTGTTCAGTTCCTATAAATCTATTGCCTTTTTGCAAGCATCAAATCAATGTATTTCTTTTTTCAAATCTACTAATTTATGGTAATCTGTACTGCTAGCAGGCTTTCTGAATATTTTTGCATATTAAATGTATTTGGATAAGGCGAGTTTTTTTGTCATTAAAGTAAGGGTACATTTTTTTCTTTAATAACAATAATAAAATACATTTTCCCCAGTAAATAGAGTTTAAAATCTTTCTTAAGAGATTATCCTTCAAGAGGGAAATGACTTCAATTTTCAAAAGAAAAAAAAATCAGTGAAAGCCAGCTCACTTATTCTCATCATTGAAGATAGTCCATGGTGTATACATGGAAGGAAGTGTATCATGTCCTCATTTCAAGTGCAATGTTGTTTTTCACTTAATGCAGAAACTATGTGAATTTCCTAAGTCTGTGACTCTGGCAGAAAAAGCCAAGGAATAGACCCATGGTATTTCCTTGTTGTTAAAATATATGTAATACTTCACTCTTTAGGGTTTCTCAGAATGTCTTCTTTATTCCCAAAATCTCAGTTTAGTTCCTGCTTAGCCAAATGCAAAATTTACAGTTTGGCATTGTCTGGTGGGAATCCTGATTGTGGCAAACAAGAAAAAAACGTACTGAAAGTTATCTTTCCCTGCCCCCTCCTGCCCCCAAAATTAAAGAATCATACACAAGGAAAATATCTGCATTGGCTATATAGATGAACAGTGGATAGATGATTGATAAGTGAGTGATAGATGATGATGATGATGATGATAGATAGATAGATAGATAGACATAAATTGCTATAGTATAGAGATAACTAAAGGCCACAGAGTTTTTAAAATATATTCAAATTATAAAATAAATGTGCTGTGACCAACTCAAGAAACCTTTACTTAGACCTTCTGATGTAGAAAATTATATTCTTTTTAAATTTTTTTTTAAATGTTTATTTATTTTTGAGAGACAGAGAGACAGAGCATGAGTGGGGGAGGGGTAGAGAGAGAGGGAGACACAGAATCCGAAGCAGGCTCCAGGCTCTGAGCTCTCAGCACAGAGCCCGTGGCGGGGCTCGAACTCACAAACCGCGAGATCACGCCCTGAGCCGAAGCTGGACACTTACCGACTGAGCCACCCACGTGCCCTGACAATGATATTCTTAAGAAACAAACTACTTCATTTCAGTTATCTCCAATATCAATTTACTGTAAAACAGTATGTAAGTTCTCCCTATAATCACAAAATAGTATAAAATCACAACAGTATTTCTATTGCTAGATTATCATTTTAAAATAAACAAATAATTAATAGAAACCCACAATGGCTTCATAGTATGGCAGGTATTATGGAAAGCAAAGAATTATATGATTCAGTCACTATTATTGAGCAGTAATAATGCAGTTACAAAAGAAAAAAATAAAAATAAATAAATATGCTCCAAGGACTCAGGAAGAGTCCTGCTTTCTCCACCCATATGATAAGTGAAGACAAAAGAGACAGTCTTTGAAGACTATATTTACACAAAAATTCAGTTTCATTTTCTTCCCATGAAGTCTTTCAACAAATATGAAGCATAATTGTTCACTAAGGATACATAAGTTATGATGATCATGATAATTTTTAATGAGTGAACATGAGTTTTAAAGGGAACATCTTACTTCAAATTAAATTTTAATTAAAAAGGCTAAAAGAACACAGAGCTCATCTTGTGGATAGTTTTTATTTGCACTTTTTAGTTTTTAAGAAAGTTGTAGTTTTAGATTACTGCAACATTTTCTGTTTAGTTTTGACTAATACTTTAAACCCTGATTTTTAACTTTGAAGTAAATTTATAGAAACAGATCTCTGTATGCTGGATATTCTTGCTCAGTTGGCTTATTGAGTCTTCAGAATTTTCCTAAAGTTGTACCCATTTTATATCTTGCTGATGTAAAGCCATTCAAGAGGATAGTAAGAGATTTAGTGGAAATTAGGGTGGAAGATGAGGTAGATGGAGAGATGAAATCAGTCAGAATGACCATATCAAAAAGACATGATGTTGAACACTTCACTAGAAAACTCTAAAATCATTCATCCACTCCTCTCAAAAGAATTAGCATTTCTCGTCTTCTGCACAAAGGGAAGAGAGCTAAACTTTATTACAATCAACAGAGAAAGAGCAGAAAAAGTTTTAGGTAACCAAGAGACAACAGCCTTTTTTCTCCCCATCCTTGTACGAACCCACATGACCTAGATGATGAAAAAGAACGGTATGTATCTATTTGCCAAATACAGACAATGTACCCTCCCCTCAAAGCTAAGGAATTGAGAGAAAGAATAAAATAACAGACCACACTCTCTACCCATACCAATTCACTGTGCTGGGGGGAAGAGATCATATCTAATTGAATTTTAGATTAGAATTTATAAGTACAATCAATAGAGTTTTTCTATAATAACCAAAACATCTAAAAATCTTATTTTCCTAAAATATTGATAAGATCTGCTCTAAGGAAGCAAAAGTACTCAAAACGAGTGAGAATGAGTGGAAAAAAATAAAATATTTTCATTTTTGTTTTTGTATCTAACCCAAAGTTCAGGATGTTTAATAAATTGTTATATAACTATTTCAAAAGAAATTCAGTAAATGATTTTCTGCTCTAAATCTACAAATATTTAAACTGCTGTGATTTATGTGCTTTCTTTGAACTAGGTTTTAAAAATATTCTGTTTCTTCATAAATCATTTATGAAGGTCCCACATAGATGTTTAGTACAAAGAGTATTCAATTACAAGTTGGAAAACCAGTGTTCTAACCATAGCTCTGACAATAAGTAGCTGTGTGGCCTTTGACAAGATTCAATCTCCATTAGTTTCAATTTCTAGATCTTAAAAAATGAGGATATTTGGTGTAAGGAATTTTCATTGGTAACATTTTATAATTAAAAAAAAATCTCTGTCTATTGGATACTTAATGATGCTGGAGAAATAAAAACACTAGATAATAATGAAACTAGTGGTCATTGATTTTAAATATGTAGTTTTATCAATTTTTATAAATATGGTCAGAAAATACAGTTGTCTAAGAATTTATGAAATTTGAAATTGATCACTAAATATTTTAATGGGTTAATATATGAATAATGCCTCTGTAGCTACTGAAAGAAAAATGATAAATATAAACATAATTCTCTCCTGCAAAAAGAAGAGATCATAAACTCCTAAGCATAATTGAGAAATCCAAAAATTCTATTTTAATTCAAGAAAATAGTGTAAGTCATACCAACAAGCAGTATGGGATTACTTCAAAATAGGTTGTACAACAAAGAATAGATATAAGAATTCACATATAAAATAAGGTGGAGTAATCACAGAAAGCATCAAAGAAGACAAAAGATATAAGGATTTTGCTAAGGACAGGTGATAATTTGGTACAGACAAAGATGAGTGTGAATCAAAGCATTGCAGGAATAAAAGCATTGAAGCCTGAAAGCCAGAGATAGGCTAACTGATTCTTTCTTTTCTTTTTTTTTTTTTAACTATTTAATAACTTGGACAGTTCTGGTTCCAACTGTGATGGATAAGTAGGTATTAGGACTTCCCCTACGTCATTAACAAAGGTAACACTAAACACATATACAAAACAACTGTTTTCAGGCCTGGGACAATGAACATTGCAGGTCTATGATCCGTTTGATAAGGAAACCATATAAGCTGAGGTACATACACCCTGGTTTTCTCCCTCAGACACTATTTCATACAAAAAGACAGGGAAGTTGAATCCTAGCAGAGATCACTAATCGCAATGACAGAAGAAACATGTATCAGAGTTCGGGAGTCTGAAGATGAATAAAACTTGCATGTCAGAGTCTGAAGAGAGGAGAGTAAACAGACGAGGAGTACGAAAGCTCCACATAGACGTTTCCCTCAGCGTTTGGCCAGAAACATACACGTACAGAGTGAGACACCGAAATGCTTGGAAGAAAAGAGCTGCTGGAGGGCCCTGAGCCAAACATAGCAGCTACCTTGCTCTAAACACGGGAGTCTCAAGCCCCGGTGTTTAGAGATCTCACTAACAGCTCACGGAAAACGATGCTTTCAAAGTGAACTAATGGTGCCCCAGAATAAGAGCTACCTACATGTATATGCTATTTCATTGCCAAATAAATATTTTTAACAAAATTGTGATTTTTTTAAAAATACAAGTCATTCCTGAAAACTTTAGCAATAACTTAGACATTGATCAACTTTCATCTCTTCTGAAATACTTGAGGATAGTATATAAACATTTGAAAATCCTCACTTTGTTTTACTTTCAGATATTTTAGCCAAGGACAAAACGTTGCTCAGAAGAAAAAGAAACCGTTTTTATCTTTCGCTTGAAAATTTTTGTTACAAAAGTGCTTTACTAAATCTACGGTAATATAGTCATCTTTCCCTTATCTTTCTGTTATCTCTATTTATACTACTTTAGTAATTTGTTGACACTTTGGCTTTTGCTATGGTATATACTCAGTTTATTTTTCTTGGTCGAGAAATATTTTCTGGAAGTTTAGGAGTTTGAAACCCACAAGATAGCCAACAAGGCTATCTAAGCTTTTCCCTGAAACCAATGTTATCAATAAGAGTTTTCCTTTCTCTCAGCTTACACCAATAAGATATCTTCTTAATGAGATAACTGAATGCTGACATTCATAGATAATTTCAGACTCCGTGTGACACATTTTTAAAGGAGAGGCCCCATGAGCTTTGAGCACACATCTGGTCTGTTCATTGTTATTTCCTCAGTGATATCTAGAATACTTTTAATCTAGGAGGAATCAATAAATATTAATTATGAAAAGGAATTTGCAGAATTCTCAATTGTATGGCTATCTGCTTCTAATGTTTTTGTTTCTTTCCTCTTTCATGGTTAGAATATGCATCTACTTAGATGTTTATAAATGTCTTAACAGTTTTGGTAAATCTACTTCCTCCATTGGGTGGGGAAATCCAGTTCATTATTGTTGAAATCTACTACTGAATTTATGTTTTAAGTGTTTTCACCTGCTGACATTTATTTTTATTTACAAAAACGTATTTATATAGGTAACATGTTTCCTCATTCAAGCACATGTTTGCCTTGGTTATATAAAAGTATTAGAACGGACATAACATAGTCTAAAAGAAAGGTGTATGCCATGTTTGGGAAAATATGGTGACATATTAATAGCTAGTGATTCAAATCTTGTCCCTACCAAATTATATTATGGCTTAGCTTTTTGCGCTTTAAATCAATTTGTGACTCCCAACACATGCACACACAAAGTTAAAATAAGGTGAATAATGCCTTGCTTATTTCATTTAAAAATTCAGCTGTGGATTTTTATATTGTCACCACAGATAAAGTATGTTCAATAGGTTACTCGGTATTTTGTTTCATGTGAATATCCTAACAGGTATACTGCATGGCTAAATATTCCTTTACAAATTATTGATCACATTGTTTACTTTTACTTTGTAGCCTTTCAAGGAGAAAATATGCTTAGTTAAGATTTTTTAAATTTTTTTTCAACAGTGGGATAGATACCTTTGTTTTATCTATAACACACTTGGTTATTATGCACGTGCTTTAACATATTGCATCTAACACTTTGAAGATACCCTACACTTAGAATTATTTTTTTAAATTTCCCCCCAGTTTTGGCATAACCCACCATAACATTTGGTTTACCAGTTCATAACTAAATATATTTGACTTATTTTCTTTATTGTCAATGATACAAACTTGTAAAATCTCTACAAACCAGTGTTCCAAACTATAGATGAGTCAACACTATGGTTTTACCTTTATTAGCCTGGATCTGTTCTTAAAATATAATTATTAGCAGTTTTTATCTTTATCCTTGTGTTTGCAAAATCGATGTGTGTCCTTATTAACATGACTGGTCTTATACTAGTCAATAAAACTTGAACCTTTAGCAAAATTTCTTTTACCTTCCAACTATTACCAAGCCTCATACCTATTTCAGTAAGTAAATTCAGGGAATTATAAATTGCTAACTTATTAATTCTTCCACACTTCAATACTTCTTCTCTAAAAAGTTTTCTGAGAATAAGAAATAACATGCAAGTTAAGGAGTTTGGGCAATTTTATAGTGTTATGAAGCTGTGTGAGCCTGCATTTAAAAATTCTCTCAATAGCTATTCCCTTTTCTTGTCTTCTCAAATTGTGACCCATTTTACTTTGTCTTTGTGGACATAAATCAAACTAAGTAAAATCTTGCTTCCTTGTAATAAAGATATGCATCTATTTTTGATGGCAAAATAAACACAATACTTCATGCTAGTAATTTAACTTGAAATTGGAATATGATATGATTACCTAAAATTGCATATGAATAAATTTGGGATATAATGTGCCTTCAGGGAATAGTATGTTTTCTGCCAATATCAAATTTAAGTACCAAGAATTGATGCGAAGTGATATAAATTTTGAGTCTTTTCTATATCTTGTTTGTCTCTACTAGAATATCAGCATTTTTTTCTTACTTATCTTTATATCATCAGCATGGAGCACAGAACTTGAACCTAAGCAACAAGAAAAATAGTGAATATTTATTAAGCCTTGCATAAGATAATGATTAGGGGACTCTGGCAGTGACTTACTAGATGTAGAATTTAAGAAAATTATTGAATATTTCTTTGTGTTAAATTTGTCACCTGCAAAATGACAATAATAAGAGAACCTCCATCAAACAATTGAGAGGGAATTTAGAGAAATGGCCCAAGTGAATTATTGAGTAGAGGATTAGCATATCAAAATTTTTCAAACTATACCTGATGTAATTATTCTGCAGCTGAAAAAATACTAGAAAGTTTACATGTACCAGTTTATTTACTCCTTATAACAAATCTCTGCAAGGTAAATAAACAAAGTAAATGTACACCTAATATGATACAGGACCAGAAATTAACCAAAGAAGGCTAGCCCCAAAGCCCGGACTGTAATAACTATATTTCATCCCTGTATAATGTAACTGACAGATTAAATGATTAAATGGGTACAGAATTATAAGATTCTTTATGATGAAAAACTAGAATCCATTTGTACCAACAACACATATTTATTTAATGCCCGCTTCATGTTAAGCATAGGGTTAAGGAAGGCAGATGTAACTACAATTTATTTTGGAAGATGCAGATCCATAAACATAAAGCTGCCAACCACAGTTTTTCCCTCCCCTAGGGTCCTGGTGACAAAGGAGACATACAAAGTCAAAGAAATATCAATATATAAGCTTTATCAATGGCCATCTATCAAGAATTCGAAAATGAAGCTGGGACTATTATTTTCCACTCAAAATCAAACCACATGCCTAGTTCTAGATGGATAAGTAAGATAATGGTGGATCTCCCCCAAGTATCTCCAAAAGGATCTCTCGTTAGTGGGAGGCACAGCAGACCCAGAGCACTTACTGTATAAAAGTTTAAAGAAAAAGAAAAAAAAAAAAAAACACTGCATGGGAAAAATCACTCTAAAGATGGTAAATACCAATTAAGTTGTGTATCTCTCTTACCTTGGGAAAGTGAAAATGGAGGATGCATAGAGAAAACATACATGATTTCCCCAATGATGCTTTCAATGAGAAGTGTGGCAATATCTGATGCGTGTTCTATGGAAATGTGAAAAAAAGAAATAATATTCATTGTTAACTATGTTAAAACTTATGTATCATTTTTTCCAGTTGTTTTTCGCCCCCCCCCATCAGATATGATGTTCTTTATGTTACACGAATCAGAAGGTATAAAACATATGATTATTCCATGATTCAGGAAGTTAATTTGGTTGGTGGCTTCAGTTGCTAAAAACCTGATTCCCGGAATGTGAAGTTGCTTTTTCCCTATGACCAGCAAACAGTCTGTGAATTAACTTTAGCATGCTGTGAAGAGTGATTTCCTCACTAATATTTGACCTAAATTTTTTAAGCGCTTATTCATGTTAATTTCCTAAATCACTTATTTCATTAGTTTTTGCAAAATGGTGATTTTGCTAATTTGATTTTGCTTCTGCATTCATTAGCTGATAATATTCTGCAAAGAAAAAGTTAGTCTAAACAGAACACATCCTTTAAAAACCATAAGCATGATTGTAAGCCAAAAAACAACTGCACACATACTTAAGTACATTTGATGGTAAAAAAAAATTATTTGGACATTTCAAACTAAAAAAAAATTACCTATTTACTGTTGCTAGCCTTTCTTCAAATTCATTCTTTTAAATTATCTAAATTTAGTGCATGTTCTTTGTATAATAGATCCTATAGACTTATGTACATAATCAAAATAAAATCCACAGATGACTTCATATTCCTCACACAAATAGCCACATGTATATTTATAAGTCAGGCAGTATAAGTCTTGAGACAAGATGTATTTTGAAACATTCCAAGTAACATCATTTTAAAGGATCAATCTTAAAATGTTATAGATCTTCAAATAATTGTGCCTTAAAATCCTGCTGTGGTTAATTATCTCCAGGGAGTGTGTTTATTATTTTAGAAGCATCTGGAGAAAAGAATTAGAAAGGAAAAAATAACTTTCTGAAACCTACTTTGTATCAAAATCATTTTGACAGATTCAGGCTACCTACAGACTCAATTCACCTGAAAGGCAATGATACAACATTTATGTCAAGTGTAATATAAGCAAATAATCAGCAGTGAAGCTTAGAAGAGTTACAGGAAAATATAATTTTTGGTGTACGATTTTCTTACATCAAGTAATGTGAAACTTTCTTAATACATAAGAAAAATTGGAGTGATATTGAAAGTTAGCAAAATTAAAGATATATTTGCATAGTAAATGAGATATTACAATAGTGTTTCAATCCAACTTAAAAAACATTTTTTTAATCTTTATTTTTGATAGACACAGAGAGAGAGAGAGAGACAGTGCAAGAAGGGGAGGAACAGAGAGAGAGGGAGACACAGAACCTGAAGTAGGCTCCAGGCTTTAAGCTCAGCATAGAGCCTGATGTGGGGCTCGAACTCATGAACCATGAGATCATGACCTGAGCTGAAGTTGGACGTTTAACCAACTGAGCCACCCAGGAGCCCCTCAATCCAACTTTTTAAGCTTCAGCAAGTTATGACTATCAAAAAACACTACTTATCTTTTTGAGGCATATAACATGACCCTATGAGCATTATATAAATTTAGCCCATTTGTAGAGAATTTACACATATTACCTGATAGTTCAATGATACTTTAATCATATTTTAAAAAATTTCTTTGGGCATATATTTTATTAAAATGAGCTACTATCTAACTTAACAATGACAATCTAATAAATATTAATTAGATATCAGTATCCAAAAGAAAGAAAGAAAGAAAGAAAGAAAGAAAGAAAGAAAGAAAAAGAAAGTGCCACAGAGGCTACAAAAGTAAACTAAATTATGGCAATGAAAGTTGCCAATCCGTAAAGGATAAATGGGATCTCTACACATCTGTAGGAAAAGAGGTATATGAATAATGCATATTCTTATAAACAAAATACATAAATACTAAACAAATTATTCTAATTACATCCAGGTTTCTCAATGTTGGAGTGAGAGATTACAGATAAGCTTCAATGATCAAGTGGTAATAGATTAGTACTGAAGACATCAATATCAGTTTGGGTTAATATACGTGCAGATTGATACGTGGAAAATATTTATGGATATGTGTATTTTCACAGGTTAGCATACACATGTATATTTCCTCATGTAGGAAGCCAAGAAGCAATGACACCCCAGCAACAGCAAGCATATCTTGGTCCATAGAATTCTGTTTCTGATATCATTCTCTGTTGAAAGAAACCAGGGCTTTTATTTTATTTTTTTTATTTATTTTTTTTCAATATATGAAGTTTATTGTCAAATTGGTTTCCATACAACACCCAGTGCTCATCCCAAAAGGTGCCCTCCTCAATACCCATCACCCACCCTCCCCTCCCTCCCACCCCCCATCAACCCTCAGTTTGTTCTCAGTTTTTAACAGTCTCTTATGCTTTGGCTCTCTCCCACTCTAACCTCTTTTTTTTTTTTCCTTCCCCTCCCCCATGGGTTTCTGTTAAGTTTCTCAGGATCCACATAAGAGTGAAACCATATGGTATTTGTCTTTCTCTGTATGGCTTATTTTACTTAGCATCACACTCTCCAGTTCCATCCACGTTGCTACAAAGGGCCATATTTCATTCTTTCTCATTGCCACGTAGTACTCCATTGTGTATATAAACCACAATTTCTTTATCCATTCATCAGTTCATGGACATTTAGGCTCTTTCCATAATTTGGCTATTGTTGAGAGTGCTACTATAAACATTGGGGTACAAGTGCCCCTATGCATCAGTACTCCTGTATCCCTTGGGTAAATTCCTAGCAGTGCTATTGCTGGGTCATAGGGTAGGTCTATTTTTAATTTTCTGAGGAACCTCCACACTGCTTTCCAGAGAGGCTGCACCAATTTGCATTCCCACCAACAGTGCGAGAGGGTTCCCGTTTCTCCACATCCTCTCCAGCATCTATAGTCTCCTGATTTGTTCATTTTGGCCACTCTGACTGGCGTGAGGTGATATCTGAGTGTGGTTTTGATTTGTATTTCCCTGATAAGGAGCGACGTTGAACATCTTTTCATGTGCCTGTTGGCCATCCAGATGTCTTCTTTAGAGAAGTGTCTATTCATGTTTTCTGCCCATTTCTTCACTAAAACCAGGGCTTTTAGAAAAATGGCTGATTCCAGGACTGAAGCAAGGAATATACAATATAAGCTTGGAGTATATTTCAGTGACATAAATTAAAGAAATATTTACCGAAACATATATATATACATATATATATATATGTATACATATATACATATATATATGAATATATGAGTATATATATATGAATATATATATATAAATATATATTTTTATATATATATATATATTCATATATGAATGACAAAAAAACAAGAAAGATTTGCAAAAGGCCAAAGCTGGGCAATTGGTATTGGACTGTAATCCAAAGTACAAAGTCAGTATCTACGAACCTATACTGATATAAGTAAATAATTGATAAATAAGTAAATAATATGAGTGAATGCACAAATCTCCTGTGTAGAATAATTTTAAATAATTTATGGGAAGTGGCTTTTAACTTCGCTCTCATTAAGGGTTGGCTGCATACAGTAGCTTCTTTCCAAAGTGTACTGTATGGTAAGGGAGAAAAAAAAGAATAACTTTAGAAAAGGAAATTCTAATAAATTCAGTCAGGTGAGATCAAGAATATATATCCACAGCAAAAAAGTCACGTTGATTGTGTATACTTTTTTTTTAGTTTATTTATTTTGAGTGAGAAATAGAGGGCAAGCAAGGGAGGGACAGAGAGGGAGAAAGAATCCCAAGAAGGCTGTGCACTGTCAGTGTAGAGCCCCATGCTGGGCTTGAACTCACAAACTGCCAGATCATGACCTGAGCTGAAACTAAGAGTCCCACGCTTAACTGACTGAGCCATTCAGGTGTCCCGATTGTGTATACTTTCGATATAATGTAATAAGAAAGGAATTATACTTCTGTGTTTTTTTTTTTTCTCAGCAACCCATAAACCAAGTTTAATCATGAGAAAAAGCATAGGACTAACCCGTTTCAGCTACAGACTACAAAATACCTATCCAGTACTCATCAAATTGTCAAAGTCATTGAAAACAAAGAAAGCCTTAGAGACTATCACATCCAAGAGGGGTCTAAGGAGACATGATGCCTAACTGTAATTTGGTACGTTCTGGAATCCTGACACAGCAAAATGACATTATAAAATAATTAAGAAAATCTGAAAAAGTATGGACTTTAGCTAATAATTGTCAAGCAGGGTGTCATGCAACAGTTGTTGATTCCAAGGGAGGACTCAAAGAACATGGAAAATATCAAAGATCAACACTGTGGCAACTACCAGAAATAAAAGTCTAAACACTGCTGCCCTTTGCATCTTGGTATCAGCATCATCAAGGAAAACACAGCATAATCAAACACTGGATAGAACAAGGCTTTATTTATATAGAGAAGAGACAGAGCAAGACCAGATTCAATAGGGGCTGGGTTCCCTGGGACCAGTGATCTCTCTTGTACCCAATTCAAGGCAATGAGTCTATACGTACCTCTCTCTTGCTGCAGTGGAACGATCCTAATCCTTTTCTGTGGCATCTAAAAATATTGAAACCTGGGGGCATAGTTGAGGGTCACTGATATTTTTGTTTTAGCAGAAGGAAGGAATATACCCTGAGCCTGAAACAGAAGAGATATTCCCATACAAGGTGATAAGCCCAGCACAGACTATGTCGTCTCTTTATCTCTTGGTAAGAAAGTGTGCCAGGCCCAAGGACCATTTTTACACAGCCAGTGAAGGTTGAAAAACTGCAAGCATGAGACTGCTTTCTCCAACAATAGAAATATATTGATATTAGTTTATTGATTGTAACAAATATGCCATACTAGTATAAACTGTCAATATTTGGGAAATTGGGTTTGGAGTATACAGGAACTCTCTGTATATTGAGACTAGCCAGTACCCTAAATTGTTTAAGTTAACTCCTTAAAATGAATCTTTTTCTTTTTCTGTGTGTGTGTGTGTGTGTGTGTGTGTGTGTGTATAATCTCCAGCCTAATATACATCTTAATATCTATCTATCTATCTACCTACCTACCTACCTATCTTTCCTCTCTCCATCTACCTATCTTTCCTATTGTCTTATTTGTTCTGTTTCTCTGGAGAACCTTTTCTGATACAAAGAATACTAATATTGTTATTCTCTAGTTTGCTGTGGTGTGTGCATATTATGGGATATTCTAATTCTGTAATCCCTGTATCCTTGAGAACCAGGAAACACAGTGTGGAAATAAGGAGACACAGATTCAGTATAGAAGTATTTCAGTAAAAGCCCTGTAGTTTAGTATTTCAATTGAAACTGTATGAACACACAAAAGTGTGTGTAGCGGGGGTGTGGGTGTGGGTTTGGGTGTGTGTGTATTATATATTTTCCTATACGTAACCACTGAGAATAACTAAAAATGTTGACCAGCATAGTAGCAATGAGCATTCCTAGTGGTCTAATTCTGGTCATAACATGACATCTCATACTTTAAAAATGTAGTGCTTTTTAGAGAAATGAATAATTCCAGTTCTGGGCAAAAATAAATGTATAAGATTAGCCTGAGTTTCCTGTTAAATCAGATATCAAAAAGCTATTAATGTTTACTGAGATACTGTCAAAGGCTGGAAAGCCAGCTTGAAAAGGTTTCTGCTGTCAAAGAACACCATTTGACCCCATTAGGAATAACATTTGCAATGCATTAAAATCTATCAAGTATGTTCAAATTTATGAGTTTATAATGATATTAAAGTATTTTAAAATCTCTATAGGATAATAGGCTACCTTTACAGTATCTTCAATATAGAAAATAAAACACACAAAGAAATAAAATAATTATACTGTCTTTTCTTTGATATATACCACTACGTAACCAAAGAGTAGAAAAGGGTAGGTGATTATTTATAAAATTATTCCATATGGGGTGCCTGGGTGGCTCAGTCGGTTAAGCATCCGACTCCGGCTCAGGTCATGATCTCACGGTCTGTGAGTTCAAGCCCGCGTCAGGCTCTGTGCTGACAGCTCGGAGTCTGGAGCCTGCTTTGGATTCTGTGTCTCTTCCTCTCTCTGCTCCTCCCATGCTCATGCTCTGTCTCTCTCTGTCAATAATAAATAAACATTAAAAAAATTTAAAAAAATAAAATTATTCCATATGTAAATAAAAATATGTGATAGGATTAGAATATTACAAGTTGTCAACCTCCAACAAATTAATGGATCTAGCAATGAACATCAATGTCTTCTAATACTGTGTTCACCTCGTTAAAATTCATTAAACTATTTTTTATTTTGTATATTTTTCTTGTATCTGTGTTTTATTAATAATAAAAAAGGTTAACACTAAAGAATATAGTACCATGTTAGTGATTATATCAATTATCTCATCAATTTATTAAAAATTGACTTATTTAAAGGAGACACTTTATACCTTTACATAATTGCAGGGCAGAGATATTTTATGCCCCTCTAATTATATGAGTTTCATTAGGGAATGTTCCATTAAACATTTTTAAAATCTTCATTTGTAATTATAAAATTTTAAAGCATACTTTTTATTCTTAACTATTAATTTAACCCTCTTCTGTAACTTAGTGTAATTTCTAGGTTCACTTTTTATGCACTGACTATTAAATTATTCACCATAAATACCATTTCTATGACAGAATATTTTGGTTTGGACCTACCTATCATCCTAAATTCCTTTTTGGAAATATCTCCTATATGCCCACTCTTGCAGGCTATATGAGCAAACAGTGTCTCCCTCTGTGGCACCAAGCTTAGGACATGTCATCCACATTTAGCCAAGTCAAGAACGAAATCCTCGTATCCAGAGTGTTTTTACTGGTGGAACACCACATAACACAGTATTAGTAAATGCATATAGCACTAGCTCCTGGTCACAGTGGTTATTTCAAGAGTAGACATATTACCTACTTTGTAAGCAAAGTAAACATGATGATTATATGATAATACTAAAATAAAAGCTCTCTTATTCTGCTAGCTTGGTACCTAGGAGATTTAGGATTGGGTCTGAGGGCAGAAATTCTGTCATCACTTGATGCTGGAGAAAAACCATTATGAATAGAAACATGAGATAAAAAAAAAAGTACACTATTTCTGATGATGGTGTTTGACACCCAGATTAAGACAGAACTGATGACAGTTTTTGGCTTTTCATTTAAATAATATGGTAATTGCCTTTTTTGCAATTTGAGTTGGGTTTTGTGACAATTGCACTATTATATTTGCCATGTTCCATTCAAGTAATGGCATGTCCAAATAACATAATTGTTTGCTATGACAGTTGTCCTTGAATGTGTTCGAACATATCAGAGAAAAATGATAAAAAATGTTTACTTAAAATATTTTGTCAAACACTGTGTTAGATAAATAAAATTTGACAAGATCATTGTTACATTTAGAATCCTACGTCTTTGTTCATTTCTTTTAAAAGGCTTATCAGGGCACCTGGGCGACTCAGTCAGTTACGCATCCGACTCTTAATTTCAGCTCAGGTCATGATCTCACAGTTGTGAGATTGTGTTCCAGGTTCAGCATGGAGCCTGCTTGGGATTCTCTTTCTCCCTCTCTCTCTGCCCCTCCCCACTACTTAAAATAAATAAATAAACATCTAAATAAAATAAAATAAAATAAAATAAAAGGCTTATAATCTCTACTATGTGAAGTACATAACACCAGATTTAAGACATGTGATCCATGTGTGACCAATTTAAGACTGAAGGGATATAACAGGAAGAGATAAACAGTTGAAGAAGATAATATTTGGTTCAAGAACTTTATGATCACACACACACACACACACACACACAAGTTTTATGAAAATGTTAGGTTTGAAATTGTTACTTGTCTACTTCTTTCCTTTGATTATCTTACCTCTTCCTCTTCTACTACTACCCTGAATACAACCTAAAATCCAATCTCTATGCACAGTGTGTGGGTACAGAACCATATAGCTTTGACTGGGCTCCCTAGAAGCAGGAGTTGGAACTCAGTAGTTGGAAACTCCTTCAAAAGCTTTAGACGGACACTCTCAGAAGACAGGGAGTGAATGAAACAGGATAGATCAAGGGTGGACAAACTAAGTAAAATTTAGTTCTTAGCTGGGGATTAGTTCGCCTGAATCACTTGAAGTTTTGGAGCACAATTGTACCACAGCCTTACTCCTTCTTGAAAGCAAGGGGGAAGAGATGCTCACCCTACGCCTCACTCAGCCGCTGGTAACGACTGCCCCCAGTAGCAGGGGTGCATGTAGCTTCCAGGGGGGAAAGCACTTGGCAAGGCACAAGGCCAATTCACTGGAGAAAAGGTAGCTGTGAAATGGTGTGAACCAACACTTGTAGCAATTAGGGACAGATATCATCATCAAAGTGGATCTAGCAAGGCATCCTCAGTGTCCAGGTCTCCATGTCCACGCAGGTTACTACAATTGCAGGAATGCTCTGTCTCCCACCTAGGCTGCCTATCACAGCCTGTTGTGCCAGAGAAAGCTGGGCACTGCTAATTTGTTGCTGACACAGCACTTTGACTATGTCTTTATGATCCCTTATTGCGGTATAATATAGTAACTTGCTTACAAGGTGTCTTCTCCAGTCTGAGAATTAATTAAAGATAGTAATTAAGTCTGTAATCTCTATTTCCCCAATGCCCAACACAGTGATGTAATCATATGTTATTATTGATTGCACATATGTTAATTTTTAATTGGTTGAAGTTGCTGACAAAACAACAAAGACAAAGCTGAAATTTTGGATACATAGACCAATTGATATAGAATGCTTTCTAGAGGTGACTCTCTGAGAGTAAGTAAACCATTGACCACACAGGCGACCTGGAAGTTCCTTTCACTCTCAGTTTCTTAATGTGAGAAACAAGGATGATAAATATTGCTACAGATCTGTTTCTAGGACTAATTGAGATAATGTGTATAATTGATATAAATGTATGTAATGTACAATGAGTAGTGAATAGTAAGTATTGAACATATGCCAGGTATTATGTAGCTTGCATTTCCAATGATTTTGCTAAAAACCATAAATGATTGTAAGAAAATTTTAATGTCTCAAACTCATGATGAAATTTAATGCTTTAAGTATTTTTTAAAGAGTGAAGAAAAGAAGGGGAAAGGATGAATTTGATATTTTCTGTATCTGTGTTTTATTAGATATTTGAATTTGTGGTACATGACAGAATATATCATAGATATTGCTGTTCTTTCCTGCAGCTACTGGTATCCTTCAGATATATACACATCCTCTCATTGCTGAGGCTAGAATTTGTCCTGGCTGAGGTCAGTTTAATACATTAATGTCATCATGTTATTGGTCCCTAAAGGAGGATTTCACATTTTAATCTCAAATAGCTCTCAGTTTATAAAAGATATTTGAGGGGTGACAGAAAACATGAAAAATAACAAAGACATAACTCCTGCAGCTTTCTTAATTAATTTGATTTCTTTAATCAATTATTCCACAAGATTGTGTTCACTAAGCAATGATTCACTCTGCTAGAGAATTAGCAAAGACCATCCTATTGTTGCTGAGATGGTTTTTGATTGTTGTTTGTTATAACCTAAAAATGTGTTTTCAAGAAATAAAGTCTCCTGATCCTGAATTAAGTCAAGAATATTTCAAGATATTGATTATTAGAATACATTGTCTCTCTTCTGAAATCTTTACTAAGGAACGTTGTTAGAAATTGAAATATCTAATCAGAGATAAAAGGATTATATTACAATTTGTTTTTATGCCTATTTTAATCTGCTTTATTCTTCTTTTTGGCTTTATTCTTTCTTTGTAACTTCTTATTAATCAAAATCTGAGAATATGTGGATTAAAGATTTGATTGATATGTGGAATTCAGAGAATGTTAAGTACTGCTCTCATTTTCTGTTTTTACTAAAAGTTCTGAATGAATTAAACATAGAGTAAAAAAATGTGTTGGATTGAAACATGGTTGGTCTAAAATACTGTAATGTGTGTCTGTGTGCATGAACTCTATCAAAGAGCAGAAATGTAGAAAGACCACCAACAATGGAGCTTGGACAAAAATGCACGTCTTTAAGTTGGGTCTCTATATCTTACTTTTCCTTGATTACTATTGCATATCTAGTATATAGAAGAGAACTTGGCTCTGAGAAGTTGCTTGTTGAATGCTTGTCAACTGATTGACTCACAGATTGACCTAATACGATACGCTTTCATGTAAATAAAAATTAAAAATGTAGAAAAACCATACACTGGTTTTTTAATCTGTTAGTCTATTTAGATTTTCATAAATCCATTGTCTAATGCTTTTGTGAAACATGTCAATCTTTGTTTTGGCCTTTTGCAAACTTCAAGGTTAATTGTGCATGGCAAAAAAAATTTTTTTTTATTCATTCATTTATTTACTCAATCTGGTGACAAACAGTGAATCCTTATTACTTGTCTGAGACTATGATAAATATGGAGTGAAAGATAACAGAATTCTAAATATATACAACAAAAATAGAAGACTATCAAACATTAATAGGCAACATATAAAAATTGAAAACTAATACAGATAATTCAGGTCTACTAACTGATGACTTCCATTACATGACCATATATGCTACAGTATTAATATCATAAAAGGGTTAAAGAAGGCAGAGCCAACGATGTCACAAATGTTCTAATCCTACCTTCAAATTGCAACAAGCAGAATGGATGTTGTAGAATAGCTTCCGAGAGCTCATTTCTATTCTTATTTCTCACCTACATAATTCAATGAAATAAAGCACTCTAAAACAGCAGGTATCGAAAGATGTTTTTAAAGGTCCAGTCATCACAGGTGCATACAATTAAAACACTGAATTCACCAATTTTGGCCCATCCTCCAAATTCTACTTCTCAATTCTCAGAGTTCATATTGTATATCTATCCTACATTGTTTTTGAATACTTTTTATTTCCCAGGTTCTGTTCTGGGAAATATTTCCTAGGCACGTTATGAACAAGATCTATAAAGTTTTTGCTCTCGGGCAACTTGTATTTTAATTGAGAAGACAAAATAAATCTAAAATTAAAACAATCTGAGGCCAGAATGAGTGCAGTAGAGAAAAATGCAGGAAAGCAGTCAATAGTGGAAAGGCTACTTTAGACAGTTAGCAGGGATGGCTTGGTAAGGAACCAACATTTAAGGAAAGTCCTAAATGATGTGAGTGGGGGCATTGCTTGCTAGGAACATAGTGTTTATAGGCCCTAAAGTGGAAATGAACTTGGAATAAAATAGACACAGGAAAAATGCCCCATTGTGCAAAAGAAGGGAGCCATAGGGAGAGAAGGAAATAGGAACAACAGTTACTTGGCTATTGCTAGACCACCATTTATTTGCCTTTTATAAATGAGGCAAGCCTTAAAAACATTATAATATTCTTCCCCTTTCTTTGTCAACCCCAGCATTTTCCCCTTAAATAACAAGTCTATTCCCAAATAGCCCAAAATTTGGGGCTTCTTTTTTCACTGGTCCAATTAGCCCTAAGATCTAGTCAGAGACATGGGAAGTCTAAAGCTACTCCTGGATCAAGAAATTACTCTTTCTGAGGGATTTAAAATTTAGTAATGCATACATCAATGTTTCTCTGGACAGAGAATGTATATTGATATATTTACATTTATATTGATTCCAGTCAATATAAAATTATGTATAAACAGCTCACTTTAAAATAAAATGCCCTACCCCTCTGATCCTTGCAGTAAGATAATGTAGATATCACTTCCCTTCTTTAAGAGGGGGAAATTATTAAACATTTGTTAGAGAAATTTTCTAAGCTTATGCTTTTCATCTTCCAAGTGAGATGGTCACAATGGAGTTTCAGATAATATTCTGTAGGAGGCAGAAGAAGACTTCCATCTTTCTGACCACATTCCCAAGAGAGAGTTTTCAGTTAATTATTAAAAGTAGAGTCCTTATTCTTCTGTATACTCACAAAGTAGACAAATCTTTGACCATCCTACCATTTTGTCTTTGCTCTTGAAAGATATCCACAAAACATTCACAGTCATGATACTGACACTGTAAGAGTAAATACAAAAAGAAAAAAAATCCAGCTGGAAATAAAGGAAGAGACCCCAACTCTACCCTCACTTCCCTTTGCTTATTTACTTTAGAACATTTAAAAATGTAAGTTTTTTCTTTGTGAAATGTATGTAAATCTTTTTAAAAGCAAAATCAGGATCTCCTCAGTTTTAAGACCAAGAAATGTCCTTCTGAAGGACCTGGGAACCTTCTTTTTTTAAACCCAATCATCAAAGCAGATAGCATCCCTATCTACCACTTTCTGTGGGAAGGTAGGTGCCTAACTTTAGTGGGCACCTTCATCCAAACTGCAAAACTACCTTCTGTCACTAATATAAAAGAAGTTCGGAGCACCTGGGTGGCTCAGTCAGTTGAACATCTGACTCAAGATTTTGATTCAGGTCATAATCTCACAGTAGCGAGATAAAGCCCCACATCTGGCTCCTCTCTGGACATGGAGACTGCTTAGGATTCTCTCTTGCCCTCTACCTCTGCCCCTCCCCCCTCTTTCTCTCTCTCTGTCTCTGAAAAGAGAGAGAGAGAGAGAGAGAGAGAGATTTGTTCTTTCTGGATAAAGCCACTTAGCTCAGAGAGATTCACCCTTATTACCAGCTAGCATTCAGATACATTAGGTGCTATTATTTATATTACATTTATATTGAGTACACACACATATGTAAAGAGTTGTATGTGCTTAGCTATAAAAGAGTATGATTTCTTTCAGTGTCTGCAATTTCTTAGCGCATTGCCTCAGATGTACATCATATTATGGTTTAATGCTTATCCAACAATAAAACTGCTTTCTTTCTCTTCTGACTTGTTGGCCAGGTTTTCTGGGTTAGGAAAAGACTTTGGTTTTCAGTATATTTCTCCAACAATTTATAGACCACAGATCTGGAGCCAGGGCTAAGATTGAGAAGTTCTGTGGTGTTTGGGACTAACAAAGCAGGAGCTGACAGATATTCAAAGAAAAAACAGTCATCAAGTTGAGGAAAGGTATTATAAGAGTGTGAATCTGAAGGTGCCAACACTGGTTCAGGAACTGAGAAATGAATCAGAGATATAATGATGCATTCCAAACTGTGATTTGAAGACTGCACATAAGGAGCTGTAGCAGGTGGACGGCGACTTCAGCTGTGACGAAGAGTGTGGATATTGCTCAGAACATGGTTGAGGCTCTTCTGGGATCTTGCACCTAGTGAAAGCAAAGTCCTTCTTATTTAAATTTTTTTTCCAGGAATAAAGGCCTTTATGTCCATATACTTTTCACACTATGCCAGGGAGAGAGAATTCAAAATTCCAAGATAGGCTCCCAAAGAACTCTCTCTGTTAAATAAGCAAATCTTTGAGTTGATCATTTTATTTTATTTTTTCAAATTGAAAAAGTTAAGATAAATTCAGCCAGTGAAAATAGATTTGAAAGTTTATAGTTTTTCTTCTTTCCCCCAACTTTATGTTGGCAAAGAGAAGGCAAGCAAGTATGTGGACATTTCGAACATGTAATCAGTATTTTTCTTGCCATTTCTCCTTTGCTGTAAGGGGCTTAAAATGTAAGTCCCTTAAATTAATAACCTCAAGGGACTTCCACAAAATCAATGTATAAACCACATATTTTTTTTTCGGAGGGAAAGCAATTATTACCGACATTTATGTCAGAAGAATAGACTTGTGTTCCAGGTTTCTATGGATGGGATTATAAATTCTAAAGGAATATTCTCAAACCATAATACCTCAATTGGCTGTGTATCCTTATTGGCAAGAGAACCACACAACGTAGCCAAAGTCTGGGAAGATCAACAAAAACAGAGAGAGCAAGCAGGTCAAAAAATAAATAGGATTTGTTGTCTAACAGCAGGGAGAATTTGTGCTACACTCTGGCTGATGTTCCCTGATGTATGAGCAGACACAAATTCCCAGGTGTGTGTGTGTGTGTGTGTGTTTCTGTTCTCCACCAGTAAGAATTAAGTCATAGTTGTCCTTATTCATAATAGTTCTACAGGACTGGGATTTCTTGAGGTTTGCAATTAAAAGTGTGACAGGAGATATAATTTGAATAGAAAAAATAACTTTTATTTTCATGTGTGTGTATGCATATGTATATAGTATTTATTTTCTTAAAAGTCAAATAATTCAAAGTTGTACTTAATCCAAGCTCATTATAATTATTTCTATATCTGTCTTGCATGCTAAAGAAACAATTTAAATTTCCATTCTTATTTCTAACATCTCATGAAGTAAAAAAATAATAATAATTCAGATTGCTCTAAATGACTTTGACTTTTTCATAATGTGAATATCTTGTATGTATGTTCAATTACCTTATTTTGCATAAATATGACATAATTAAACTTTATTGCTTATAATTTACACTATTGTTAATCATAGCTGAAAGGCCATGCTTGCATTCCACACAGTGCTTTAAAATAAAATGCCTTTCCAAATGAACAAATGTTCAGTATTAATAATTGCATTTGGAAGTGCTTTTATCCAAAACTACTTGTATGATTATTCTAGAAATAGTCAACGTCAGAAAGTGGCGTTTTAATGGATAAATTACTTTCTATAATAGCAAACCATTTACTTAGTGGAATAGAGAAGATTTAGGAAAGTAACTCCCCATCAATAAGTACAACTTTTGCATGTAAATTTGTATATTACTGAAAAAAAAACCTTGCCATGTTTTTTCCTTTTAAATAATTGACCGCTTTAGTTTTATATCTCAACATTTTTAAAACATGAAAGTATTTATTAGCAAACAGCTGCACATCTGACGCACTTAAAAATAAGTAAATAATGTGGATCATGATCACATTTCATTGAAGTATAAATTTGTCATTTGGCAATTTATCTATCCATTATGGAAAAGATACCAAAATAAAATAATGTTATCAATGAAACATTTTTTTTGTTTTTTTTTCTGGAATATATGAAAAAATCTGTAGCATACTCGGTTTTAAAGGTATCATGATGTTCATCAAAACGCAAATTTACTTTCTGTAGGCAAGTGGTCAGCTTGCGGTTGCTGCTAAGGAAAGACAAACCTTGGGGAGATGACCAAGCCCTCTCTACCACCGCTTCCCTGCGCTGACCCTAGTTTGCAGATAGCAGGACCTCAGGCTAAAGCAGCGCTGCCCTACTCTCCTATAGTAAGCTAAGGAGGGTAGAGTCAGGAAAACACACACACACACACACACACACACACTAATTATTAAACAAAGATAATTGAGTATTGGTGATTGGCTAAACGTAACAGAGAATTGAAAGGAAAAAAGGAACACTGAAGTATCTGCAGGTTACCCTGGGGCTATGGAAAAGGAAGGATCTGCATGGCCAGATCTAGAACTGGGGAGGAAGGGCCCTGGGACATAGGATTGGGACCCAGACCTCTGATAAGAGAAGCTGGGTGGTTCTGGTGCCTCTGAAGGGATGTGATGACAAGAGGCCTGGCAGGGCACCAGGAAGCTGAGCCTGGAACCAGTGGCCACTTCCAAGGTAAAAGATTATTGCTATGGCGACACTGACAAAAACCCAAAGCATAAAGGGAGGGGGCCTGCCTTGTCCCCTCCTCCTCTCTTCTAGTCACCATCTATTGTTCCCACTTCAAACCCTGAGGAAGAGCCAGCAGACAAAGGAGGTGTCAGCCTGCTGGTCCCAGCCTAGTATCAGAAGGGAACGTTTAAAAGGGTGGGTTTGAAAGAAAGAGGGGTCACGTAATTAGCTCTATTTGTACCTTCCACGAAAATAGATCACCAGAGGGAGTTCCATGCTATTGTCTCAATGTTATATATTTTTGGAAGTGGGAAAGGATTTAAATTGGCTTTCCTAATTCCACTCGCCGCCTTGGGCTGTGGCAAGTCATTTGGCTAAATTGGAATGCACAGACCCAGTTGAATGCCAACAAAGGCAATCCTAAAGCAGTGAGTGGATTCATCAGGACACAGTGTCAGCACCACTAGGAGCAAAGGTCAAACAGACTGACATCTGAAAGAAAGAAAAAAAGAAGGAAGGAAGGGAGGAAGGGAGGAAGGAAGCAAGAGAGAGAAAGAAAGAAAGAAAGAAAGAAAGAAAGAAAGAAAGAAAGAAAGAAAAAAACATTGGGTGCAGAGAGACTAAAACTATCCAATAAGCTGAATGAGCTTGACAGTGGACTCATCCCTAGATCCCACAAAAAGAAGCTGTAACCCTTTTGACACCTTAATTTCAGACTTGTAAGACCCAGAGCAGGAAGATACTGAATGAATGTTGTTTTAAGCCACTAAACTGGTAGTAATTTGTTAGAGCAGGCATAGAAACCTAATACAAAGGGCCATCAAGGGTGGTACATTTGCCCCAAGCTGGCTTCTTCTTATCACTTTGGAAAGTTCTAAATTTCGAGAAAAGGAAGAGAAACCTCTACTGTAGCTAGCAGTGCAACAGGCACCCTTGAATTGCAACCTAGAATGTCCCTTCAGAATGAAAAGCTGAACAGGTCAGGCCCCACTATGCCTCTCTTCTGGGCATGGGACATTCTCGCACCCAGCAGTGAATCCATTCTAGTAAAAAGAAGACCAGTGATAAAACCTATTTCCCTCTGACCCTGAAGTGACTATATTCTCTAACTTATGTACACCAGAAACTAACAAACAAATAAACAAACAGTTGTGTGCTTGCCAGACAACTCTGGGTGGGCCTGCTTGGAAAGAAAGCTCAGAGTCTATTATTCCTAGACCTAGGTAGTACTTTGATAAATAAATCTTCCTTTGAGCACTGTGAAAAGGCATTACTTTTGGCCAAGTGATGGTAGATATAGTTATTTTTGGGGTCCTGGATTTAAAAAAAAATAATGTTTATTTACTTTTGAGAGAGACAGACAGAGAGAGAGAGAGAGAGTGAGTGGGGGAGGGACAGAAAGAGAAGGAAACACAGAATCCAAAGAGGGCTTCAGTCTCCCAGCTGGTAGCACAGAGACTGATGCGGAGCTTGAACTCACAAACTGTGAGATCATGACCTGAGCCGAAGTTGGATGCTCAACTGACTAGATAACTTTATTAGATTGTGACTGATGGTCATTTAATAAATATTGTATTTGTTAGGAACATTTGGTATTATCTGATATGAACACTGGGTGTAAATCAAGCCCAGTGCAGGCATATAGACCTTCTAGCTGGGCACATTCCATGAACTCCCACCGACAGGTTTCATAACTATATTTGAGGTGCATTGCCAGGTACCTGCTATAGTTAAACAACAAAAACAACAACAACAGCAACAACAACAACAACAACAACAACAACTTGTCCAGATTATGTAGTTGAAATAAGACAAAAGAAAGTATTTAGTCTTCTCACAAAAGATTTAATAAATGCAGCGGTCTTGTGTGAAACTATTTAATTAAAGTAGACATCACTGAAGCTTGGATCTCCTCTGTGGAATATCAAAGTTGAAACAGTGAACTAGCCACTGCCACACCGGCAAGGGCTGATGTCATAACTGTGACTGAACAGACTGCTGCCATTATGGTACCTGGTATGAAGCCACGGGCTTTGCCAGCACTTTTGTGTGTGTGCTCTTCCAAAAAAAGATCAGGATCAATTGGCTTCCATGTAGCAAGGCCTGAGATATATCTGGACACTCCTTTCACAAAGTTATTTGAGTTATTCTGCAATATTTCATCAGTGGATCAGACATGTTTTAACACAATATGAGCTACTGATAGGTGTTGAAATGTTCCTTTGCATTGAAGATACTGTGTTGGTGACTCCCACTGAGGAAATTGCTCACCCTGCAGTGATTAAAGGTAGTCTGGCCGTGAATGAGGAGGAAATGCAGAGCTCTGATGTGCCAATGTCTCCTATTGTGACTTGAACATGGCATATCCTACTAGGGGCCAACCCATATCCCTAAGGCTTTGGTCAGTTTTTTGTTGTTGTTGTTGTTTTTAATTTTTTTTAATGTTTTATTTATTTTTAAGACAGAGAGAGACAGAACATGAGTGGGGATGGGGCAGAGAGAGAGGGAGACACAGAATCTGAAGCCGGCTCCAGGCTCTGAGCTGTCAGCACAGAGCCCGACGCGGGGCTCGAACTCACGAACTGTGAGATCATGACCTGGGCCAAAGTCGGACGCTCAACCAACTGAGCCACCCCATGGCCTTGGTCAGTTTTAACAAGAGGTGGCAATGCACTCATGAGTCACAGAACTCGTATCACTCACCGCATTACCTAAACTAGTGGTACAAAAGGAACTTGCCTGTGAAACTTGTCACCTATCCAGGGGAATGCTATGGCAATTTGCCATGAAGATAATAAATATCTGATTGTACATGACACTGGATACTCTTCATGATGGGTGAAAATTTAGATCCAGGTCTTGGATGTGAAAAATGCTATCTTGAGAATTGGCGAAATACATATTTACATAGATGCATGGATCGTCACTATTAATGGCTTTGGCTCTCTGATGAGGCCATTGGACACCACAATAGTGGTGAGTAAATACATAATGATACAATGTACATATAACTTACACTTCCCCTCACTTGCTCTCATTCTCACTCCATCTCTTTGTCTATCCATCTATATAAATATTCTATCCCTTTACCTACCTACCTACCCCCCCATCTATCCATCTAACTAACAAACTAACTTGTATTCTCACACAAAGAGCAACCCATTTAAAGGAAAGTGGTGTGAATCAGCATATGTCCTCATCATTTCTACTATAGGTTGGTGAATTTGTGCCCAACATCATTACAGTAATTGAGTTATCACAAAGAACTATAAAATTTGTCCTATTTGTCACCCGGGTATACCAGGGTCTATGCAGAGGAATTCTGCAGGAACCGTTTTCAGCTCTTTGTAAGTTATACACACTCATTCCCACTCTACCTGGTCTGAGTTCCCAGGTGTCAGGGGTGTGGAATTATAAGATACTTAGAAGATAAAGTGAACCTTCCCTTTTGTTCCTTTTTCATGCCAAACTTTAATTCCTAATAGTCTAATTTTTATAACAGCTCCTGACATAATCAGTACTTCATAAGATCTGGGAATAAGCCAGGACTTCTTCCTAATGCACTGGTGAAATTCTTCTCTATCAAAGAGCTACCAGATACATCCATACTTGACTATGCTCTCAAACAACACCCAACCTGTATGCCCATCAAAGGAAGTATCAACCCTAGACAGATATTGATGTTATCTTGAGCTAAACTGTGGTGCTCTGTGCCCCCAGGACTTGTTTTCTTCTATAGATGGCAGACACTTCCCTGCCTCTCCTTTGAGTCTGAATGAGATTAATGCTGTGGAAAAAATGGTAAAATCTTTTTGACACTGACCAAAAGACCGAGCAGTTAGTAATGCATCTCCTTTCACTCTCTGTTGCTAGCACTGTGGCCTCCCTGGCGCTGTCAGGGACACAGGCTTTCGCAATGCAATCATTCCTCATTTGGTAGGTAGTTATAAAAGCCCAGTGTGTGATCTGAGATTCAAGGGACACCCCATGGGAAGTTTGCTGATCAGACAGCCTGGTTCTTTATTGAGAAGCAGACAAGCATTAGTTCTTTGTCCAGATTGTATTAGCCCTGGACTCTTTATGGCTCTCCAGGAAAGAGTATCTGAAGTGTCCAAATATTTATACTACTTTTCAGTCAATACCTTAGCCTAAATTGAGCTCTCAATGCAATCTCTGGAGGAGCAGTTCAGATGACTCCAGATATTCCAATCTTAGCCTTGGTGTGGTAGATTTTATAATATGTTTGCGATCTATCAGATTATGCATTATCTCCTTCAGCCATCCCAGCAGATGTTGAAGCTCCTGTGAAAGTCCAAGTGACTATGGTTTAAGACTGGTTTACATTTAAAGGAAAATGTCTGGACTGAATCAGCATATATACCCATATTTAATTCTCAGACTGCACTTAGCTTGTATTTCATAAGAATTTAAGAACTGGCCACAGACCAGAGTAGAAAAGTCCTTGGGATGAATGGTTCTGCACCTTCATTCCCCTTCCCTTCCCATGTAGTCTGACACAGAGCTGCTTACCTTCATGGAACTAGATTTTAGATTAACAACTAGAATTCTGGCTGATATCAACAAGAGTGATACAAATCTTTTCTGCTGAGCTATGGATTTGTTTTCTAGGTCTGAGTTCTCTTGGCATATCTCTTGTTAAATATATATATATATATATATATATATATATATATATATATATATTTATATATAATGTTCCCTACTCTATTTTAGGATAGTCTATACCTATAGCAAGCTATTCCCAGGTAGGATATCCTGTAGTAGAATGAGTCTGCTGTCCCAAGAAGCATGTAGCTCAAGGGACACTGTGTGCTCACATTGTCTATGAGTTTTTAAACACTTTGTCATAAGTGATTTGGGTCAATGTAATAACAATTATACAAAATCTCCATGATTGTGAGGAAGGACGTGGCAGCATATTCTCATTTTCTGTTTAGATTATGAGTACCTTGAATTCTAAAGTAGAATTTTATATCTCCTGTAATCTAGAAATGCCCATGCATAAACTGTTTGTAATAGGTATTTCTGGATGAAAATTCTAAATTCATGAGTCATTTACTTAAATTTTCAAAAAATTAAATCTTGTCTCTACAACCTGATTGTATGTACTATTGAAACAGAGACATTATTTACATCTTAATAATTTCCTGGAATCAACTACCTCAGCTTTAAAGATAGTGGGTAATAGGGGTGACTGGGTGGCTCAGTCAGTTAAGCATCCAGTTCTTGATTTCAGCTCAGGTTGTGATCTAAGGGTTTGTGAGTTTGAGCCCTGCATTGAGCTCTGAGCTGAGTGCAAGCCTGCTTGGGATTCTCTCTCTCATCTCTCTCTCTTCCCTCCCCTCTACCTTTTTCTCCAAAAATAAATAAACTTTAAAAAAATAAATAAAGCTAGTAGATAATAAATTTATGTTTGTTGAAAGGTTCATGGATTTACCTGTATATTGAACATGTTAAATATACTAATGGTAGAGTTCTATTATTCTGAGCAATGTATTTATTTGGGGATATATGACATATATCCCTCACACGTAGACATATGCAATATATACATATATTCCTTATAAAGATAAATGGAATGTACATTGATAATGCAATAAAAAAATCTCTCATATCACTCATTCAGAGTCTCTGTATCCTTTCTTATTACCATACTTTCTGCTTGTGTCCAGAAATTCCAGAATAAACTATATATCCTACCCATAAATATTATTTTATCCAAATAGTAGCATATAGGCACATTTTCTGCATTTTTCCCACTTATTACTGACATATAGCTTTCATTCCATATGAGTACATATAAAGGTTCAAGTTGCTCCACTCTACTTTTAGTAGGTATGTAATATCTATTTTGTATTTCTCGTGATTGTTTGTGTATACGTGGAAGTGAATTAAATAGACAAAATTCCCACTACCATGAAACTAGCAATCTAGTTAGGAGAGACAGTCATCTAATAAATACATAATAACAAATATATAGTATATTTGATAGTAGTAAGTTATATTCAGACAGAAACGGAAAGGTAAAAGGAGTGTTAAGATATGGTGGGGGAGGGAGTGGGTTTATTAGTTTCCACCAAAGAACTACTAAAGGTTTCAGTGAGAAGATGACATTTGGAAGAAGTTCAAAAGGGATGAAGAAGTGAGCTGTGCTGCTTTCGAAAGGCTTGCACCTTGAAGAATGAGAAGCGCAGGTATGAAGTGCTGAAAATGTCCCAGCTGCAGCTAGGAGAGGGGAATAGCTGGGACACAGTGCAGGAGAGGATTCTGGTAGGTCAAGTCTAAGAATATACTTGAACCAGCTCAATTAGCAGTTATTGGCTTTTCCACTGAGAGATAAGAGGAGTAGTGGAGTCTTGAGTAGGTTTACATTAGAAAAATATCCTGATCTTACTTCACATTCACAGGGACACTGTGCATTCTATGTTAAGAAAAGGTAATATAAGGGTGAGGAAAGAAGCAGAGAGAGTAGGTGGAAAGCAACTTTAGAACTCCCAGAAGAGAAATGGTGGTGGCTTGATAGAGTGGTATCAGTAGAGATAGGGATAATTGGTCATTATCTGTATGTATTTTGCAATTAAAACCAACAAGAAGTAATGATGGATGGGATGTGGTAAGTGAGAAGTAAAACAAGAGTCAAGGAAGATCCCACAATTTCCATCCAGAGTAATGGGAAGGAAGGAATTGTGAGGGAGATAAGAAGCTCTATTTAGGGTCTGTGAAGTTTAATATGACTATCAGTTACTCATATAAACTAGGGAAAAATGGTAGTGAAAGCACGGTGTGGTAAGAAAGAATACATACAAAGTGAATAGAGTAAATCAGCTGTGGTTTGAGGCATAGCAGAAGGAATGAACTAAAAAGAAAAGAGTGATTGGAAAGGAAGATTGGAAAGGAAATGGAGATTATTGCGGTTTACAGTTATTGGTTTGACTAAGTTACTACAGTTACAGTTTGATTAAGTCATCACTGTGGTTGCTGGTATTTGTGTCAAGTGTAACATCAATGGAGGAGATGAGTCTAAAAACTGGAAGAGAGGCCATTTGTGGAATCATTTTGAAATCAATAAAACGTATGAAATAATTAATACAAAATTAAAAATTTAGTTGAATAATACAGCCCTAACTATAGTTTACAATGCAATTGATATAGGGAAAGAATATCGATGTGTATTGAATTCTAAGTGTAGTTAAGAGGGCAAAAATACTGCAGTTTTCAAAGTAGTGTTTTCTGAAAATTAAAGTATAAGGATGGCTTACTTATTTTTTTTTATTTTTTCCCCTTTCAAGATGTCATTTTCACATTTTGGCATTATGCGAGCACATACTTGTCATTTCTGTCTGAAGAGCAGCAGTTCTGATTTCTTCATGGTAATCAGCCATGGTCTTGCAGTAGCTGAGATTTTTTTTAAGTTGTTCAAATGAGGCCTTTTGCTTTTACTATGTCCATCAGTTAACACAGCATCCCGCCTTTCAGGACCGCTTCCATCAAAGGGCAGTTTAATGATATCCGTAATATTTTCATTACCCAAACTTTTATGCATCATTCATTTTACCCCTTTTCTTATTCTATTTTAAATACTCTAATTAAACTCCTCTGTAGTGATCATTTAAATGCGTCCTATTTATACACGTGCATACACATATGGACACGCACACAAAAGTTGTGCCCACCCACACCACCCTTCTCCAGTTTTAGTATGTTCCTTTATGATAAGGATCCTATCCGTTTCTATCAAATTATACAATACAGTTTCCTATTGCAGCTGTGACAAATTAACACATTCTTAGAGGCTTTAAACAACACATATTTATTACCTCACAGTTCTGTAACATAGAAGTCCTGTTTGGCTCATTGGTTCTTCTGGTTTCTCCCCTTAAGGTTGTAAAAGAGGAAAACTGGAACAAAGTGTCAATATCTGCCCACTGGGCTCTTAATAGGAGACTCTGGAAAGAATCTGATTCCATTGACTCCGATTATTGCCAACATCCAGTGCCTTAAAGGGTATTACTGAGATCTCCATTATTTGGCTGGCTGTCGGGGGTGGGGGGAGGTTACCCGCTGCTCTTGGATGCCTTTCTGGTCATTGCATGTGGTCCTCTACACTTGGAATATTTATGAATTCCACATTTGCTGTATTTCTTCTGCCCCAAGTTGGAGAAAGTTCTCTGGCCTCTGATTAGATTGGGCCCACCTGGATAACCCAGAACAAGCTCTCTATTTTTAGATTTATAACCCAAATTACCTCCACAAAGTCCCTTTTGTGATGTAATGTCATATATTTTCAGGTTCCAGGAATTAAGATATGGACATCTTTGGGGACCACACCCTTCAGAACAGCTTTCAGCTTCACCTTTGGTATTTCATGTTTGATTAGCAACTTCTGCACTCTTCACCAACTCCATTGTGAAAGCCGTCGTGATTAGCTTGAATCTAACTAAACTTTGAAATGCCCGCCTTTCTATATATATCTATATCTATCTATCTATCTATCTATCTATCTATCATCTATCTATATATTTCTCTTCCTTTCCAAGTCTTCATGCTATTAACCTCTTCTCTGTCTATTCCTGCACTGCTCACCCTAATAATTTTCATTGGCTATAGGAATTGTGCCTTCTTATAAAACATTTACCCTTCAAAATATACAATGAAGTCCAGAATCCACATTTGCCTATTACCACTTTTTTAAAAATATATTTTATATTTTATATTGTCAAATTGGCCTATTACCCTTTCATGGAGGCAGGACATTTAATCCCATCTTGATTCAGTTAAGAGAAGGTCTACACTTGAAATACTTTCTAGCTATGCACACTATCATCCTTTTAAGTCAGTGATCCTGTAGACATTCTCTGTGCCAAATGTTCTCAATACTTTGGGTAACATCATGACTTTTTTTTCAATTCTAAACTAAATACATTCACATTTCCTTAACTTCTTTCCAAAGTGTGATTTACAGAAAAGTTGCAGAATGTGGCACCAGATGTGTGGGACCCAGAGAAGGATTATAGACCAAACTGCTCTGCATGTGGGACCTGGGGGCAAACAGCAGATCCCTCCATGCTTTTAAGAAGGCCTCCCACAGAGGTCACTGTGAGGACTACATTAAAAATACACATTAAGAAAACTTTACAACCTGGGGTGCCTGGGTGGCTCAGGCGGTTGAGTGTCTGACTTTGGCTCAGGTCATGATCTTGCACTTCCTGAGTTAGAGCCACGTGTCAGGCTCTGTGCTGACAGCTCGGAGCCTGGAGCCTGCTTCAGATTCTGTGTCTCCCTTTCTCTCTGTCCCTCCCCTGCTCACGCTCTATCTCTGTCTCTTAAAAATATATAAACGTTGAAAAAAATTTAAAAAAAAAGGAAACTTTACAACCTAAAAATTACAGGAGCCTTTTCAATAGTTACATTACCTCTTTACTAGAAATCCTAAACCCAGATTCTATCCAGTTTGACAGACTGAAAATGAGAATAACTATTTTTTCAATCATAGATAACCCATATTTTAAAAAATATTTAGACAACAAAGACAAGTAGTATGAACATGACACAACCATCCTTAATATTTTGATGAGTATACATGTATATAGATATAGATGTTTATGCACATGCATGTATATATGAATATATGAATATGTATATACTCATGAATATATGTGTCTATATATGCATATACACGCATACATGTATACATAGGTAGGTATATATTTATATTATATATTCAAATGTGCACATACATATACACATAGCATGCATATTTTATTTCCATTTAGCATGATGTATAATTTTTAAAATTAAGAGCTATTGTGGCAATATTCTTTAGCAATACATTCTGAGATAAGTTGCTGTACTTATTGGCTGAAGCCTCATGCCTGCCTGTAACTATTTTGTAGAAATGCACTTTTAGAGGCAATGTATATATTATTTTTAAAAATGTTTTTATTTACTTTTGAGAGAGAAAGAGTGGGAGAGAGGGGAGGAGGGGCAGAGAGAGAGGGAGGCAGAGGCTCTGAAGCAGACTCCACGCTGACAGCAGAGAACCCACTGCTAGGCTCCGTGTCACAAATGTGAGACCATGACCTGATCCAAAGCTGGACACTTAACTGACTGAGCCATCCAGGTGCCCCTGTACATTTTAAAGCTGTAAATTAATTCCTAACATCTTTTTGATGATCTCACTTTAGGAGTCGAGGAAAGAAGATATTATTTTAGTTTGTTTATTAACTGTGAGACCTCCGACTAGGAAAAGGCAGCATATTTCTAAAAGGACCAAGTGTCATGAGCACAAGAATGTTGAAGTCTTTAGTGTGGTTAAATATTATCTCATCACATTCCTCAATTATAAGTACACCCTTAGTTATAATTAGCAGATCTTCTGAGTAAAGAAACCAATAGTAATCATTCTCCATTTAAAAATAATTTATCTTACATGAAAAAAAATAATCATGAGAGAAAATTTACTAATTACCAAATTCATCCAAAAAGGTAGTAAAAGAATATTAGTGAAAATCCTATCCCTATAAAATTACCACTGCAACAATTTGGTGACTTTAATTTCAGATTCTCTCTCCCTCCCTTCCTCCCTTCCTCCCTTTCTCCATCTCCCTCCCTCCCTCTCTCTCTCTTTTCCTATCAAGTTAGCTTCTGTTGTCACATTTCTATGTCTGTCTCTGACTCTCCTATTTCCCCTCTGTAAGGACCCTTGTGATACCTTAGGCCAGCCATGTAATTCGGAACCTTTCCATCCCCAGATCCTTAACTGAATTATTAATCACTGTTTCAACGTCCTTTTAGCCATATGAGGTAAAATATTCACAGGGTCTGGGGATTAGGCTGTGAGCATATTGAGAGGGCCATAGTTCTCTCTAGCACAGGGTCTGCACAGGAATAATCTGTAAAGATGGCATTTTATGTCATAGTGATCAATCTCTAGAGTCAGATTTCAAATCTTACTGTTACCATTTAATAACTATATTAATTTTGGTTATATAAGGCTATATGAGCTTCAATTTCCACTCTGTTCTCATTTATAAAATTTTGAAAAATAATTTCAGAAACATAGTATAATACCTTAATCACAGCAAACTATCGTTATTATTAACCAGAAGCTGAAGTATTCCTATTTTAGTAACTTGGATTTATAAATATTTAATTTATACTGTCTATATGGGTGTGTTATAAAGAAAGAACAATTCTTTCAGAATTCCCCCCCCCCCACCAGGTATCAGCCACTAATTATTTGGAGTTAATTTATTAAATGAAATATTTGGCATAGGTGCCCTAAAGAACCTTCACAGGATTCACAGAAAATGAACAAAGGCAAGAAACTGTCTCTCTTATGTTCTCCTTTTTTTAATTTTTAATTTTTGCTATATAATATATTACATATAGGTGATAATGTATTTTCTTCTTTATTCCAGGCCAGGTTTGAGAATAAAAGTGAGGATTATTAGAATTATGCTAAGAAAAGAGATGCAAACCAGGATATTTTGTTACTTTAATTAAATAAAAATAAAATCATATTAAATGATGCCATTCATCCTGTCAATATACAATTTTTAGTGCATATTAATGCACCTGCTGAAAAACAGAAAAATTCAACTACAGGTTTATCTTGCAATGGCTGTATATTTGAGGGATTTTATGTTTGCCAAGATGTCTAATGTACAGTGTAGCCTTAATTGACAATCCTATGCTTTCCACCACTTTTGTTATTCAAGATATTTCCATGTAACTCTTGTCACTTTTGATCTTGTGTGTCATAATATTCAATCCTGAAATTTATGTTTATTAAGTGAATTAAATAGTAGTGTCTCTATATCCCTATGATATATATTAAATAGGACACAAAGTTATTGATCTTATCAAGAAATTGAAAAAGCCTATGCATTGTGTATTGTAATAATGGGTATATTTTGAATCTCAAATGGCCATAAGTTTTTTATTCACATTACGGTAGCAGAATCAAAAATACTAAAAATGTCCTAGGTATATGATGTAATGCATAATTTTTTCCAGTGATTTGTGGCAACTCTAATTTATGCACATGTGGACTTTGCCTGGCTTTGTATCAAGATAAAGAAAATGCCTTAGTGTAAATAAATTTGAAGAAAACATACTTTTAACCATTTAAAACACAACAAAAATAGATATTATTTATTGGGCCTCTCTCAAAGACCAACATTTGTCAATTATTCTCTTCTCCAAATTAGTATATATTGGATAAAAATATAACGAAATTTGAGTGTACATATAGAATACAGATATTTTAGATTGTAATTTAAAAATTAAAACTGTAAAAAGTTGGCATTAATCTAAAGATTGTTTTTCTTGAAAATATATGTAGCTGTTATATACTGAGCTGGATTTTTTTGAACAAGATATCAAACTTTAAAAAATATCATAAGGACTATTTTTTTCTTCTGAAACATAATGGTTCATGTCTCTGACAGGTAGTCTCTGAGCTTTCCAAGGGATAGAGCTATGCTTTAAGGCTTTTGTTTCCAATAAACAAGCATAATGCTTACATCATAAAGGTTTATACATAATGAATAAATGAATTTTAGGTATCTATAATTATTCTGCTTAAGAAAACCTTAGGCTATGCTGTTTCGGGGACAGTGGTCTAAGCCAGGGATTTTTGATGTGGGCCCAGAGCTCCAGCAAAAACAGTTTTCTGAATTGAATCTAAATGCTCCCTTGGAAAGATGTGAGGATGTAATCTGCTTAGGTTTTGAGGTTCAAATCCACATTTGATAAAGCATTTTGGAAATTTACATGTAAAATCCTCAAATAAATCTGCTATTACATTATCATTCCCAATATAGAAGTCACTTGAAGAAACACATTCATTTCCATGATTTCTCCTATAAATCCAAAGATTGCAGTTATACATCAAGATTTTTATCCTTTGTGAACACTATCTACGAGGCAAATTCATTTTTATTTAAAAGACAAATCAATAAAATAGTTAAAAACTAGATGACATTTAATTAACAATAATTCCAATTTACAGATGCTGTATAATAAATATGACAGATCACCTGTTTTTTAAAATCTTAATTCTATTTTTAAGAGATGCTACTAAACACATCCTTGGTTTATCATTTTCCTTCATCATCTCTCCCTTTGCTTTAATATGTCTAACAGTCTCTCCAACATAAACATTGGAGAAACACATGTAATTTTTTTTATCTTGTGTTAGTGTTTTGTTACTTGTTATCTCCCTTGATTGACATCTTTGACTTTTTCTCTTACACCAATATACCAGTTATGGTTGCCTCTAACTCAAAATACATCCAGATCCTTCCAGTTCTCATTTCTTTCACTGCTAGTACTATGGCTCAAGCCAACAACATCCCTAGTTTATACTACTTCCAAAGCCTTCTCACTGGTTCCCTTCCTTTTGCACTTCTCCCTATAGTTAGCTCTCTACAAAGCGGCCAGGGTGATTGTTTTAAAACATCACATGGTAATATATATGTATCTGCCAAAACCATACAATGGCTACTTAGCTCACTTAAAGTAGAACCAGAAGTCTTACCATTCCCCTAGAATCATTACGTGATTTAGCCCCACCCTATTTTTTGGAATGCTCTTCACTAATCCCGATTTATGATGACTAATCTGCTCTCTACTTCTCTTGGCAGCAGACCTAGGTCTTGATCTCCTAATGACCACCCAATAAAGGTCATTATACAGGCATGAGAGCATCACATTCTCCATAAAGTGGGAGACACAATGTTGGGTACAAAATCTTCTCCATTGGTCTCTTGTGCAGTGGGTGTGACCGCATGACCTCCATTGTAATGTGTCTTACCTCCTGTCAGAGTCCCTAAGAGTGTCTAGGAATACTTCTCCAATTCTGGGAGATGCAGGAGAGAAACATCAAAGGAAAAGACTTCAAAAGGGAAGGACTGGAGAAGGTGAAAGGCCTTTAGGACTTGTTTACACAGCTGAATGAGGCTGCTGTTTCCTAAGGAATGCCTAGAGCCATTAACATTGCCCAGGGCTGGATCTTCCTTCACACTGGACCCTTCTTAGTGTTATAGAAACCAATTAACTTGAAATTCAACCTTGAAAAGCTAAACCATTACATTGATTAACACACTTGCTTAGCTGACTTTATGCACATAGTCGTTAGCAATTATCCTAATGAAAAGAAGCTTCATTCTGGAGTCCCGGGCCTCATTCCCACTGGAGTATGAGGACCTTCACTTAAGTGCACTTTGTTTGTGGACTCATGTTTTGCAACTCTGGACATACTCCCTGCAACACTTTTTCTCTTCTTATAGTTGGCATGAAAGGACAACAAGGAGCACTGATCTCACATTAAGAATTATTATGTAAGTATAAGATGACCTCTTACTGTGTTGGAGATAAATTTGTTTCTACAAATTTGACCATCCTTTTGTTTTCCTTTGCCTGTTACTTATTTATCATTTCTATTTTCATCCTTACTTTGTTAATTTGGTTAAGTTTTCTTATCAATAGCATAGTAGTATTCTTTTTAATATAGTCTGAGAGTCTGAGAGTATCTTTTAGAGGGTGATCTTATTTATTTCAACTTTTCACAATAATTGTTACAGTTAATAATTTAAACTTATTTACCATTGGATGTACACTGTATTTCTTATGTATTCTCCTTACTTACCTTTTTTATATATTTTTAGTTTCTTCAATTTTGTATTCATTAGGGCATTTTTAAATGTGTAATGTCTACCTATTTTCCATAGCACTATTGTTACTTTTCTCTATATTGAAGGGTAGCAGAAGGTCTCACCCCAAAATATGACTATAGGAATTCAGAACATGCCACTTCAACATATACCACTTTAATAGATTGATTATTTTGAGTTCTAGGTACTTGAACAACAGAAAATGCAATGAGAACCTTTCTCTAAATTCCCCTTATCTGCCTAAAGACAGGTCCCACAAAAGGAACTCAATTGTCATAAATACCCTCCCAGGACTTTCGGCAACCAGGGAAGGTCGACTCCACATAGAAGAGCAATCTAGAAGTTTATACCACATCTAGATAATCTTTTCCACAAGCTATCATGTCTTCTACCTATTCTACTAAGGGCCCATTCTTCTTTCATAAAAATTACTTACTCTCCCCCCAAAAGGCCTACATCTGCTCTCCCTTTTATTATTAGAATGGTATTTAAGCCTGAATTCTAATGCATGTCAGGGAGTCACTCATTTTCCTCTGTGTATCTCTCACATATACATGAGGAGTACATGTTAACAATCTCATCTGTTTTTCTCTTGCTAATCAGTCCTTTATGACAGAGTTCTCAGCCAAGACTCAGAAGGGTAGAGGGAAAATTATTTTTCCTCCCTTTCAATATGGACGCATAATTTTCTACTAATACCTGAAATGAAAATATTATTTTAAAGATGCACTGTTTCTTCCTCTGCCCTGTCCTTTATCTTGTTAGGAATGAGAGTCATTTAAAATGTGGCCATTGTATCTGGAATACACGTACTTCTCTACTTCTTCTTTCCATCAAAGAGACATTAGAATTACTTTACCTATAACAAGCTCTGCCTCCAAGCTTTAGGTTTTGCTGAGAAGATTTATTATTTCTAGGTCTAGATAATGGCTGGGAATTTTTTTTTTTTCTGTAAAGGGCCAAAGAGTAAATATTTCTGGGTTTGAGGAGTATACTGTTTCTGTCACCACTATGCACATCTGTTGCAGTAGATGTGAAAACAGCCACGGATAATACACAAATGAAGGGGCATGGCTTAGTCTCAATAGAAGGTTACTGATAAAAACAGGAAGTGCACAGGATTGGTTTGCTGACTCCTGGTCGAGATTAGTAATAGAATTTTTCCAACAGCGTATCTCTTCATTCTCAAGACTTCTTATCATTTAATCACACATTCCCCCTCTCTCTGCTTCCATCCCAATTTATCATGAGCATCTTCCCAGTCACTGTTTCCTCATTCTCCTTCTCAAAGTTTCAATCCTGGAATGTTTATATGGTTTCAATCATACCACAAATATTTTCCTCAGTTAAGATAAGGTGTAGGGGCACCTGGGTGGCTCAGCTGGTTAAGTGTACAGCTTCGGCTCAGGTCATGATCTCGCGGTTTGTGAGTTCTAGCCCCTTGTCGGGTTCTGCCCTGACAGCTGGGAGATGGGAGCCTGCTTCAGATTCTGTTTCCCCCTCTCTCTGCACCACCCACCGTGCTCTGACTCTCCCTCTCTCTCTCTCTCTCAAAAATAAATAAACATTTAAAAAAAGAATAGCTATTCTCAACTAAATAAGTAAATTAATAAAGGTGTAATATGTCACTGGATTTTTTTGGATTATGAAAATACTTTTACTTTTTCTCATTTGTAAATTGAATTATAGATCGCTATAGAATGATTGATTTGGGATTCTTTTCTTTCCAGATTTCTTCTCCGTGACTTTTATCTTTCACTCAGTGGTCTCAGTGGTCCAATGCCAGTCTGTTTTTTTCCCCTCACAGGTAACTTTTTTCTTGATGCTGATTTGTAAGAAATTTCTCTTTAACCTTAGAATTCAAGATTTTTATCAACATATGTCTTTTTTGATGAATCATGCATGAAACTAGATAATCCTTTCAACATAGATCAGGTTTTCACAATGGGAAATTATTTTCTGTCATTCATGACATCGTTACCTCTTTATTGTATTTAATTTGTCTCTTTTAAGAATATCACTCACAATATGGGTCCACAGTGTTTATCCCCTAGTTTTCTTATCTTTTCAGCATGATCTCCCAATTAGGAGTTTTACTCAGTGCTTCAAGATTCTTTTCCCACTTGATTTTTACAGGCACCAAAAAGCCTCAATTTATGTACTTATTGGAACAAATATATTTTTAACATATTATTTCCAGGTTTTATGATTCACTTGGATGTTCTTATATATTTTATCATTTTTTTATTTATTTAATTTAATTTTATTTATTTTTATTTTTTAACTGACCCAGGTGCCCTTATATGTTTTATTATTATTATTGATTATTATTATTTCTTGTTCAAAATGTCATCAGTGTCTTCTATATGTTCTTATTGGAAGTGAACTGTTTCCTGAGTCCTGTCTGTCTTTCCATTCTGTTGTGGCTGAACAACATTATGCAAGTTAGGAAAGCATAACTTAGCCCTTCGAAGTCTGCCTGTCAAGAGGAGTGGGTTCCAACTGTGCACCTACATTCTAAAAGCTCGGAGTTTTCTCATATACAAATATACTTCTGAAGGGATGCAAATTTTCATTACCTTGATGGTAGTAATAGTTTCATCATGTATATCTATGTCAAGACTTTAAATTGTACTCTTGAGACATGTGTCATTTGTATTATACATAAAATAAGAGTTTTTAGAAAAATAAGGAGTATTTTTTTCTTCAAAAATTATAGTTACAGCATCTGTTATACAAATAGTAAATGGTGGAGATGCCAGTAATGACTAGGAGACCTATCCTGGCAGTGCTGAGGCTTACATATGGCCCGGAGTGTTGCTCAAC
Source organism: Panthera uncia (assembly GCF_023721935.1). Lineage (NCBI taxonomy): Eukaryota > Metazoa > Chordata > Mammalia > Carnivora > Felidae > Panthera > Panthera uncia. The sequence continues at coordinate 57,810,865 of NW_026057576.1, forward strand.
AACAGTGAAGTCCACACTCAACTGTTTACGCTGGCCATCTATACTCAGAATACCAACACAGGAAATTTCTTTAGCAGGTAACCAGGTGACAGATGTATGAAATGAAGTGTGCCCTGAAGTGTGTGTGTGTGTGTGTGTGTGTGTGTGTGTGTGTGTGTGTTTAGTCCAGTTTATGTGAAGGTACCCAGAGCATTTGAGAATCCCCTGTTACTCTTATCTTTGTGAGACAGCATTTACCATTTTATCTCCATGACCAAGAATCTCTGGTCTCAGATCCTGCACAGACACACCCCTGCCTCTTTCACCTCCCTAATACCTCTCCCTGCCTCCCCATCATATTAGTCAAGGTCTTAGGGAGAGGATTTTCTGGTTAACATTTTGATTAATTAAATTTATTTTTGTCTCTTCCTCAAGGTCATGCAAACTTTTGCAAATATTAATTAGCTGACTTGTATTTTCAGCTCCCATACTAGAATGATTTGCATATGCAAGTAGACAAGCACTCCCATCTTTAAAATAGGAATAGTAGTGCCTGCCTTATCAGTTCTCAAAAATTGTTATATAAAACAAAAATGAGATTTAAAAGGATAGTGATTTTAAAACTGTAAAATAAGATTTAAACCCTTTCAGGCATTTATTTTATCTTATTAAAGTTTATTAATTTCAAGGCAAAGGGAAAAAGAGCAAGTGGGGGAGGGGCAGAGAGAGATGGAGAGAGAGAATTGCAAGCAGGCAAGGCCTGTCAGTGTGGAGCCTGACACAAGGGCTTGATGTCACAAATCATGAGATCATGACCTGAACTGAAAGGAAGAGTCAGATGTTTGACTGAGGCACCCAGGAGCTCCACAAACAGGAATTTATATAGATGTTGCAAATTGTTGATGTACTAGGCAATATGAGGCTAGATTATAAAACACAAGACTATGATCTGCATTTTGTTTGTACTAATTTATTGGCATGGAATATGCTTTTCTCAGAACAAATGAAACTTCTAAATAGAATGTCTTGAATAACTGAAGATATTAAAGATACTATTAAGGGAATGCCATATAATATATAAAAACTGCATTTAAAATGGTATTTGAAAAGAAGAATAAAGAAAAATTTTGGAGGGTCAGGAATACTTTTTAAAATCTTGCTAATGCTTTTTTAATCTTTTCAAGTCAGGAGAACAGCACATGTAGTTTTAAATTACATTCATTTTCCTGAAACAGGTAATCCCTATCATCTTAACTCTCTCTTGCCTGTCAAGACATGTCACACTGCTTTTTAACAGTAAAGCAAAGAGATCTGTCCATAGCTATCAATTTTTATTCCATAAGTATTCACAAAGAAAAATATATTTTTCTAAGAACTCACAGATTAGTCCTGAATTGAATTGCCATTTCCTACAAGCCCTATGAAATTTTATGGCTTTAAAAAATGAAACAATTTCAACCACTAGGAAGAAAATCATGTATCTATCTGAATCTTCTAAGGTGAAAATACATCATCTCTGTAAAGAGTTTGTTATCCTTTTCACAGAAAAAGAAACTTTTCGTGTTAAGATGATGATGAAAACACAGGGCTGGTACACCTGCAAGAGATCAGAGGCAGAAAATACTTTTATTTTTATTTCTATGTTCTGAGATAAAGAATATAGTTTCAATCTGATGATTTCTTTCACATATTAGAGACAACCATGTTACTGTCTTCATCCTTTTTTTATTGTCCCTAAAATGTTTAAATGAGCCAAAATGTTAGCCAGATTAAGAAAAATAAAATGTACTTTCAGTTACCTAAAAGAGAGAATGTTGGTATGAAACAGAATGTTGTAAGATTCCAAATGGAAACTCTCTTCAAAGTGCCTGCTGTGTGAATACCTATTACATTTTATCCAACATGGTTCCATTGAACCATGAATTTTATAGAAAATGTATCTATACATCTGTATCTACCCATCTATGTCTGTATGCTTATCTATCTATCTATCTATCTAATCTATCATCTATCTATCCAAATAACATTTCAATAATTTTCATGATTTTGCTTTTCATTTTTAATTTATTTCTTTGTACAGATTCTCTTTTATTTTCAGAAAAAAATTATGATATCTATATAATGTACTTTTGGAAACATAACTCTATTTTAAAATCTTTATATTTTTAATGTTATTTATTTTTGAAAGAGAGAGAGAGAGAGCACATGCGCACACGAGCAGAGGAGGTGCAGAGAGAGAGAATCCCAGGCAGGCTCTTCGCTGTAAGCACAGAGCCCCATGCCATGAGATCATGACTTGAGCCAAAATCAGGAATAGGAGGCTTAACTGACTTGAGCCACACAGTACTCCACATTTTATTTTTTATTTTTTTAATGTTTTATTTATTTTTAAGACAGAGAGACAGAGCATGAGTGGGGAGGGGCAGAGACAGAGGGAGACACAGAATCTGAAGCAGGCTCCAGGCTCTGAGCTGTCAGCACAGAGCCCGATGTGGGGCTCAAACTCACGAACTGTGAGATCATGACCTGAGCTGAAGTTGGACGCTTAGCCAACTGAGCCACCCAGGTGCCCCAAGTACTCCTCATTTTAAAACATTTAAATTGTATTCTAGTATTTTGATTCCTACAGAACTAGATTGATTTTTCATGTCCTTCAGAATTTTTCTCTAATTCTTTCAAATGTTTGTGGGAATTGAGACTCTAAATCCCTAAGGATCAGTTTGAAAGAAGTGATATCATGAGATAATAAAAGAGTCTCCGGGAGATACTTAAAGATGGAATTAATGTGAACTGTATATAAACTGCTGTCGCCAATGAACTTGCCTCCTGGCTATGAATTTTCATACATATCATGTTCCCTGCAAACTTGTGAATTGTCACTCAACTAAATATACACATACATGTGTATATGTGTATGTATGTGTATGTGCACATGCCATACATATGTGGATGTACACATGCATATCCATAATGGCAATAAAAGAAGGTTTTATGCATATTTAAAGATTTTTAAAAAGCATTGTTAAACATTTTATCTTGAATGTCTTGAAGCATGTCAAAACCATAGTGGGATTTTCTGTGGAACAGCTTCCAGAATAGGGTATAGTGGCATGGGAAGCTTCACTACATATATCCTAACACTACTTCGGTATGTGCAATAAAATCTGTGTATCTTTACTATAAAGACATGTTGCCTCCACTCGATGTTGTCCCTCTCAGAAGTTTCAACATTTCTTTACTGACAAGGTACAGAAAAAGGGGAGCTGAAGAGTCACTTTTAATGTACTGCGATCTTGAGAAGATGCTTCGTCCTTACAAATTCCAGGGGCAGAGTTTGGTGAGGCAACACAAATGTCTTATACAAAAGTTTTTCCCTACACCAAAACAAAAACTAAAAATAAAATTGTCTGTGAACCCAATGTTTTAGGTACCTTGTGTGGTTCTCATTCTTTACACTACAGAGGCACATAAATAAAGTTTACACTAGATTAAATCTCACCTTAGAAGTGCCCGGAATCTTATTTAGCACTAGGGCCATGGAATAAGTTTGGTACACCCCAATTACAAGGGAGACTACTCTATCTTTGTCTCTAATCTGGGGCTTGCAATAATGTCTCATGAAAACCCTTTTCTAAAACAACTTTTATTTCTTGTTTATATGTTCCCTAGGTTGAGAGTTATTAAACTTCCATTTAACAAACAAACAAAAATACGGTCATTGGCAGGCATTAAAACACACCATGGCGAAATATCATGGAACTTGGTGAGTTCGATGACCTGCCATTCAGTTTTCCTGTCTTCCCGGTATTGATTTTTTTGTTTTGTTCTATTTTGTTTTCATTTTTCATTGGTGTTTTTTAAACTTAATATTGGGGGGCTTGTGCATTACATCCCACCGGTTTCTTTTTTCCCCTATTGAATAGGAACTATTTGTATTTTTCCCCACACATTTACAACTAATGCTGTAATTTGCATATTTTTCATCTTTTTGTTTACAGATAAATACTAGCTAACCCTTTTGATTATTATTAATATTAGCCCATTAAATATGCATCCATCTTTATTGCTTTAGAAGGGAGTGGTACTCAGGGTGCTCTTGGTGGCGCTAACTGCTCTTCACCATCACAGGATCCTGTCTGTGCAGGATGGTGCTGGCTCTGTGAATGGCAGCCAAGCGCAGATCTGGGCAGTAGTTGTTCTTGCAGATCACGTGCTTGATGCGGCTGAAAGGGGCGGAGGCATTCTCGTGGTTGGTGGTCCGCACATAGCAGGTGATAGGTTTCGCTGGCCGGATCACTTCTTCATGACCACCGCTACATCTTTACCTTGGGCCCATTGCTCCATGCCCACAGTCTTCCTGGGAATCGGCTCGTTTTAGCGGAAGAGGTTGCGAGCCTTCAGGTTTTGGGGTGTGGTGCTTGTATGTCTGCTTGTTCCTCTTGACTAGAAAGCTGGGGCTGTTCTGCATTGATGCGCAGACTTTTTAAGTAAGAGGCAAAATAGAACTTGAGCGGTAAGTAATCTTCAAAATCATCTAATCCCTGTTTTACATATTCTATTTCATGGTGCCCTAAAGCTAGGGTATTTTAGATGTAAGAGTTCCACTAAAGGTAGTTATTGAGGAAAGGATTTTGGCATTTCGGTAGCTTAAAACGTCTGAGTAAACCATTTGATATCTTCTGATTTTCTTATTGTACCATTAAGAAACTTGAAGACTCCTGAGTTTTGTAAATCATTGGTCGCTGTCTCATTTATAGCCACTTGCTAGCAGAAGTTTTTGTCACAAAAAATAATAAAAGAACAGTTACTAATATTCTTATGTAGAGTAAATTGAATATTGACATATCGTCTGGTTCCTAGCACGCAGATATATTTAATTTTTTGAAGAAATGAACATTTTATTTCAATTTCACTTTTATGTGTATATAACCAAGCATTTATGTGCCTAATTGTTGCTAAAAGCCAAAATATAAATTCACTGAAGCAAACACATTTTTCTCTTTTACTATTTGGAATCAAATTGAAAATTTCTTGGCACATCAATAAATATACATTATATGCAGGCCAATATTCAGAATTTCCACAATAGCAACTAGGAGGTAGTCCTTAAATGTGTACAATGTAAACTGTCCATTTGCAATAAAATAATGTTAGTCTTATAAATGAAGGATAATGTCAAGACCTGAACCAGTAGCAAGAATTAGGAAGAATTGTATAAATGTAACTGCGATTTCTTGCTGTCTACTTTTCTAATTGTCAAACACATATTCTATTTATTGTGGACATCCATTTAACCATACCTCATCTTTTTTTTTTTTTTTAGATTTTTGAGTCATGAGTATGTGAGTTTGTGTGTGTACCATAATTGCTACAAAAGAAGCTACCAAGCATAATTTAAAAGATTTTGTATGAAGCACTTTTAAACATAGTTCAAAAAATATTTGGCTGTCATGACTGGTTATTACAACACAAATCATGTGTTGGCCTATAGCTGTTGAAATCCCTAGCTGCTGAATGTCCTAGAAATTAAATTATATTTTTCTTTTTCTGCACTCTACAGAATTTGAGTCTGATCTCTGAGGTTAAATCACTTTTTTGACCTCAAAGATCTTTCAAGAAGTATTCATAAGAAGCTGTCTCTGGAGCCTTCCACTTTAAGGTAACAAATGATCTTTACTGTGTAACTAGTGGGGTAAAAAAAAAGGCAAGAAAAAGTTTCTCTAATAGAATTTAAGCTCACATGAATTAGATTCCTTTTATCAAATGTTTGTCTTTTATTCATTTTATTTATAACAATTGCATAATTTCTTAGCAAAATAAAATAATAGTAGTCCATACACTTTAATACTTCGGAAAGATATGGGATTACACTTGAAGTAGTAACCTTAGCTGGTAGGAGAAATAAATATATCTTCCCTGCTTTCATAAAAAGAGGTTTCGCTTCAACACCCATGAGCTTGATTTCAAACAGTTACTTCTCTGGACAAAGATGATCTGAGTCCTCTGTTAAGTGTTAACATGTCTTAATTAGTTACGACTAGTTTTTTGCAAGTTCTGCGTGTAGGCAAATTTGTCTGTCTTTTTCTTCCCTATATACATGTGGTAAGTGATAATCTGGTAAAAAGATCTATTCTGCAAATTTAATTTTTCCCTCTAATTTTCCAAAGATGTAGACTGGAAGTGTGATTATATTTTTTCTATCACACTTGATAATTTTAAACCTGAGTTTAATAAGTAATATAGGTGATATTAGGGTTTACTATTATTTTTTTCGTATTTTTAACTAATTCTATATTTGATTAGGGAAGTGGTCTGCTTCTTCTTCACTGGGTCCAATCACAGACATTTATCATCATAATAGTGAAATATTTACTTAATTATTCATAAGCTTTATGGTAAAGTTTAAATGTTTTTGGTTTTGTTTTTTTAGAGAGGGAGCCAGTGTGAGTAGGGTGAGGCAGAGGGAGAGGGAGAGAGTCTTAAGCAGGCTCCATGCCCAGCACAGAGCTGGACATGGGGCTCAATCTCACTACCATGAGATCCTGACCTGAGCAGAAAGCAAGAGTCAGACATTTAACCGGGGCTCCTGGGTGGCTCAGTCAGTTAAGTGTCCAACTTTGGCTCAGGTCATGATCTCACGGTGCGTGGGTTTGAGCCGTGCATCAGGCTCTGTGCTGACAGCTCAGAGCCTGGACCCTGCTTTGGATTCTGTCTCTCTCTCTCTCTCTCTCTCTCTCTCAAAAATACATAAACATTAAAAAAATTTTTTTTAAAAGAGTCAGACATTTAACCAACTGAGCCACCCAGGTGTCTGTATGGTCAGTTTTAAATTACATAAACCTATTCTCATTTACTCTTAAAAACACTGGGTAAAACGTTTGCTGAACTTTTCTTTTCTTTTTTTTTTTTTTGTTTATTTTTGAGAGAGAGAGAGCATGAGCAGGGGAGGGGCAGAGAGAGAGGGAGACACAGAATCCGAAGCAGGCTCCAGGCTCTGGCAGCACAGAGCCCGACGCGGGGCTCAAACTCATGAACCGCGAGATCATGACCTGAGCTGAAGTCGGACGCTTAACCGACTGAGCCACCCAGGCGCCCCTGAACTTTTATTTTCTTAGAAAAACGTAAATGTCATAATACTTTCAGTAATTTTATTTTTTTTTTCTTTTTTACACATAATGACTCTTCTTTTTGTAGATTTAAACAAGAACAAAAATCATGGAAAGTTCTAAGAGGATTCTGGGACTTGGTTCATATACTGTAAAAGAACATGAAGTCAGTAGACACAGCAATGGCTAGGTAAAGCTTTTCTGACGCAAATATGACAAACATTTGTAAATGTAACTAAGTATATAGTAAGTATATATAAACACTTGTGAATTATGATGCTAGAGTAACAAATATGATATAAAAAATCTACTGAGAAAGTCTAAAAGCTTCCCAAATCCTATTTGCTTAAAGAGAATTCAGGTGGAGTAGCAGACTATTTTTACCAAAGGGGCTACTAAGTCAGTCTTTAGGTTGTTAGGAAAAATGCCGGATAGTAATCAAGAGAATACGTCTGGTGAATTATGTATTTTTAATTTGGTACACGTGAAATATAAACTATGTGTGCATGTTTATTTGTGTGTGTATCTGTGTGTACTGCACTATAAAATGAGACAACTCTATCAAATCCCTTGACATTTAAATTTAAGAAGTAAGGGTGCAAATGATTAGGAGAAAAATAAATAATGACAGTGATTTTTTTTAAATGCTGACTTTGACAGGGGTGCCTGGGTGGCTCAGTTGGTTGAGCTTCTGACTTCAGCTCAGGTCATGATCTCACAGCTCGTGAGTTCGAGCCCCACGTTGGGCTCTGTGCTGACAGCTCAGAGCCTGGAGCCTGCTTCGGTTTCTGTGTCTCCTCTCTCTGCTCCTAACCCACTCGCGTTCTGTCTCTGTCTCAAAAATAAATAGACATTAAAAAAAAATTAAATGCTGACTTTGACTATATAGAGCACAAAACAACACTACTACTACTACTAAAATAAATAAATAAATCAATAAATAATAAACGAGCTGTCAAAGCAGGTCCTGTCTCTTGAGGGCAACATGGTACTTTCTTACTGACCGGCACTCAGTTGGGCTTAGACATCCATTTGCCAAGCACTGGCCTTCCAAAAATATGGATGAACCTCATCATTTTATCATAGTTCAGCATACATCACTGAGGCTCAATGTGTTTTTTTCCAGAAAGAGCACCACAGTTTTGGCTTTCCTGCTTTCCCCAGTGTGTGTAAATCTATCAGATTAGGGGCTTGTATTGAATTCTCCATTATGAAAGAGCAAAAAATAATGACAAAAGGAGACAAAAACCTTCTCAGCGTGCCATCTATTGATGGTGATTGCCCTCTCTAGGTCCTCAAGCAGCCACATGGCCCCAGTGCATTCTGGAGGTGTGGTGCAGGTAGGCAGTTTTTTATCTTTGAGCTGTCAATGTTCAGTTCTTTGGCTGTGATATACCAATCGATTTGGACTGCTTATGTGGCAAACATAGAAATTTTGCTTCTGGAAATCAGGTCTCGACACTGATATCTAATTTACCACCTATTTGGGGAAATTCAGAATTTCACTTTATGGATAGTTTTCATAGTTTACACCTGTATTGATCATGACTTATGGAAACCAAAATAAGACTATGGGCCCATACTTGTTTTGCTCATTATGTAAAGCTAAGAAGGTGTTCATTGGAGTTTCTTTATTCTTGTTTAACATGGGTTATGATAATCAAAATCTCTATACCAGGAAAACACTGACTTAGCAGATACCCAAACTGCTTAAATAACATAAAAAACAATGTCCCTTAATGAAAAATTATATCTAGGGGGGCCTGGGTGTCTCAGTCAGTTAAGCGAATGACTCTGATTTTGGCTCAGGTCATAATCTCACAGTTCTTGAGCTGGAGTCAGGTGTTGTGCTCTGCACTGACAGTGCGAAACCTGCTTTAGATTCTCTTTCCCTCTCTCTCTGCCCCTCCCCCCTCCCCCACTTTCAAAATAATAAAAAAAAGAAAAAATATAAATCTAAATCTGTATGAAGTAGAAGAGGATATTAAAATGAAAGTTTGAAGTGTAGCACAATAAATGGTTTGAGGTGATGCGATAGAGACTATGAGAAGTATTCCAATATTTTTTAAAATTTTGCTTTATTATTAAAACTCCTGAAGCTATGCTGGGTTACAATTTTTTAGCTTCCCTTTCTTTTAGACATAATCACATAAACAGTTTCTAGTAAATGGGATGAATGAAGAACTGGAATGGTGTCAAGTTGTGGAAGAGGTCTTAAAGGAAGGAATTATGTTCTTTTCCTTCCTTTTTTCTCCTCACTGTTGGATTTCCAGATGCTCACTCCCTAGAGTCCTCATGTGGTCAGAAGGCCAAAGTGCAATGTGGAGGTGTTATACTGGCATTCATTTCTAGACTCAGGTTTTTTATACTGAAGGCTAATGAGAGCTATATTATGTTGCTAATGGAACTGAGAGATGAAAGAAACCTAGATCTTTGGGGCGTTTTAGAAATTGACTAGTGACCTTGTGACATTTTACAAGAGCTATGCCACAGGTCTTCAGCTACCATTTAATGCTTCTGGCAGATTGCAGTACTTACTAAATTTTCTCCCAGCTAAGGGCCCTTTATAAACCGTACAACCAGCCTCTCTCTCTCTCTCTCTCTCTCTCTCTCTCTCTCTCTCTCCCCCCCCCGCCCCCAACTTGTCTTTCCAAAGTTCTTTAGCCCGGATGCAAGCTCAGAACTGTCTTTATTTTATTCCTTCTACCTTTTCTGAAATCCTTCATCCAAGTTTCTATGGTTGAGTAAAGGATCTGGACATTTTTGAAAATACCTTCCAACAATTCTTTTTGCCACTTTATATCCCTTAAAGGGTTAATTTGTGTCTGGAAACTAATTTAAAAGCTAATTTTGGTGAATTTATTATCAGCCGGTATTAGCCAAATATACATTAGCTCCTAGATAACATTATAACATTTAAATCATCCTTCTGTTCATTAAAAGTAAAGGTCAGATGAATAGTGTGAACATTTCAGGCAACGTGGGTTATCAGTAGCAAAAAGGGTTCCATTCCAGCATGGAGGTGGCTACATCCCCTTCCATGTATAAGTGTGGAACCACCATAAAGCAGGTGCACGTTAGTAACTACACAATGTTAAATATCTTGCAAAAACATACATCATTTGCCTCTCACCTCAGAAACAGATACCATTACTCTACAAGCATTGAATTCTCATACTTCATATATACACTGTTGACTGGTACTAAGTGAAAAGTCAAAGAGAACAGGTTCCAATCTGACAGCCCAGATGATAGGAGAAATAGTCAGTTTACTCTGACAAAGTAGGCAGTTCTAACGTAAATAGCTCCCAGCTATGCTTTGGAAGGAATATTTGCCATAGATGACTCTGTGGAAACCTCTGTGACAAGCTGTTATATCTTTTACAAATCTGCCAGCTACTTTTTATGAGCTTCAGTAGCTCTTTATGACTATAATAAAAGGAAAGTAGCAGCCATGTGTGTATCCAATGGTCCCCAAAGCAGGCATCCTTATACAGAAAATGTAATGAGATCTTTGGATGTTCTTTCCCTTCTGCTGGCTGGTTGCTATCTTGACTCTTCTTTCCAAACCATTCCATTGTTACTGTAATAAAAATAGTATGTGTGACTATGTTTGATGGTTCTCACTTCAGTTAGTTAACCTAATAATTGTCAAAATAAAATGTCCACTATCAAAAAAGGACATATAAATCAGTAAATTAGAATTTTCAATAATCTAAATAGTACCATTATACCCCTGGTAATAAATTTACTTAAAATGTATTTATTCACAGTGCAATAAAGTTATATTTTCAAGCCTTAAATTGAGATTGTAATAGGTTTAAAAGGACCTAGTTAAAATAACAAAATGTGTGTAAAAATATAAACTCATATTTCAAATTATTAAACTCACAAATTTGCAACTTCCTTTAATGCTACTTCTAATAGATGACATAGAATTTTAATTTCTCCATAGAATATTTACCAAATTAAACTTTGCCATTAAAAAGGTCCATGAGGGGCGCCTGGGTGGCTCAGCTGGCTGAGTGTCCCACTTCAGCTCAGGTCATGATCTCACAGTTGGTGGGTTTGAGCCCTGCATCGAGCTCTGTGCTAACAGCTCAGAGCCTGGAGCCTGCTTTGGATTCTGTGTCTCCTTCTCTCTCTGCCCCTCCCCGTACCCCTCCCCAACTTATGCTCTGTCTCTCTGTCTCTCAAAATTAAATAAATGTAAAAAAAATAAATAAATAAAAAATAAAAAGATCGATGAAAACTATGCAAAAAATGTGTTAATGTGCTTCATAGTCACTATATGCCATATATATAATATGTAATATATTATATATTAATTTTAAGTAGGCTCCACGCCCAACATGTGGCTTGACCTCATAAGCCTGAGATCAAGAGTCACATGATCTATCAACTGATCCAGCCAGGTGCCCCCAAATTATTATCTAAATTACCACAGAGAACTTATATCAACTAGGTCTGAATTCCAAAAATTGGTGTGGTTATTTTTTAAATTTGTGTGGATTTTGTGGATACATAAATAAATGAATTTATACATATTTTATGGACTTAATTTAGTAATTTTTATTTCTTTCATCTCTAGAGGTGTCAGCGCTAGTTGATCTTTAAGATCAATTTGCTGACATGCAGAAATGATGTGAATTATGAACTCTGTATCCCTAAGTAGTTTTATTTTTTTAACTTTATATCCCTTCCTCTCAATTTCCTGTTTATTTCTATTTTTTCCTTGTGTTTTATTTTATTGTTTTTAAAAGTTATAGCAAACATAGAATTATGCATTTTTAGGGGCCCCTGGGTTGCTCAGTCCGTTAAGCATCTGATTTTGGTTCAGGTCATGATCTCCCAGTTCATGAGTTTGAGCCCCTCTTTGGGCTCTCTGCTGGAAGCCCAAAGCCAACTTTGCTTCCTATCCTCTATCTCCCTTTCTCTCTCTGCCCCTCCCCTGTTCACACATGCACACTCTCTCTCTCGCTCAAAAATAAACATTTTTTTAAAAATTCTAGAATTATACATTTTTATAAATCATTGTAAGTTTTTTCTGAATGAGGTATTATAAAGCAAACAAACACCTAAGCATTCAGTGCCTCTTACTCAAGACTTTTTCTTTCTTTTTGAGGTCAGCCCTGTGGTTTTTATTTCTGTCTCTACATATTTCTACATTTTTTCATAAAATAAAATCTAAATGTAATAATTGACATACAAGTACCTTTATGACACTCTAGGCCCCTTTGTTGCTACTACAAGGTTGGTGTTAACTTTGTACTTCAACATCATTAAACTGTTTTTTAAACTAAACAGTGAATTTTTGCCTTCTTGTTGCACCCTCAAACTATAATGCTTTATCCACTTGTCTTCATCTTCCAGAGTTCTATCTTAATATATCACTTTTTCCACTAAGGATGTTCTTGACCTTCTCTTGAGTACATTTTCTTGGGTACGTTGAGTATTTTTCTGCACTGCTCTTGCCTGTATGTGACCGTTTCTTCCACATTAGCTGATACTTAAATATTGACCTCCTTAGCTGATCTCATCACCATTGCCTAAAATAGTCAGTTTTTGATGGTTTTTCATTTGTTTGTCTTCATTCTTGTTTTGTTTGTTTGTTTTTTACCTTCCTGCCTTTTCTCTATTACTATTTCTATCGAGGTGTCTCCATTCTCTATACTTTCCTGGACCTTAATTGTCATTCAGGTCTCATCTTATCCATAAACAATTCTAGATATCTAAGATTTTTCTGAAACTTCATTCCGCTGAATCACTATAGTCTTTACTGGTTATACCATGCAACTGGTGTTTTTGCACGTACTACATGTTATAGTGTTGTTAAATATTGTTAATTGCTCAAAAAAAACAGGTTCTGCATTTTAACTAGCGTGAAACTTGAAAGCACTGACTCTTAATCAGAAACTTCAAAGCACCGGATCTTAATCACAGCTCATCTGTGGTTGTCCATCAGAAGGTCTATGAACTTTTAAAATAAGAAACCGTATATATGTACATGTTTATAAACTTTTTTTTTTGAAGGAACAGTGTCTAACAGTCTTTATGAACTTAAAGACACCAATGTCTGAAGTCCATCTCTCGAAATTGTAAGAATCATTGTTGCAGGGTGCATGGGTGGATGGGTGGCTCAGTTGGTTAAGTATCTCATTCCTGATTTTGGCTCAGGTCATGATCTCACTGTTGGTGAATTCAAGCTCCACATTGGGCTGCATGTTGACATCATGGAGCCTTCTTGGAACTCTCTCTCTCTCTCTCTCTCTCTCTCTCCCTCTCTCTCTCTCTCTCTCTCTCACACACACACACACACACACACACACACACACTCACTCTGCTTCTCCCCTGCTCTCTTTCTGTGTCTCTCAAAATAAATTAATTAATTAAAAATAAAAAAGAATCATGGTTGCATTTATTTTGTTCTCTTCCACCAGGCATATAAGTGGAATGTACTTACTAAATATTTGTGATTAAGTACCTAAACCCTGGAATCTCAGTTTGGAGTCCTAGGAAACCACTCCCTAGGAATGGAGAAAAACCAGAGATAAACCAAGACTCACAAAAATGCAATAGAGCCATGAATTAGCTCGAATTCATATTGGTCTTGTCTCCTATTGGAGACATTATTCTTTTAAGCTTATTTTTAAACATTCATTTTATCACAAGATAAAAGGTACAGAAAGAAATTTTGTAATATATATATATATGTATGTACACACACACACACACACACATATGTATATATACATATATATAAAGTACTAATTGAAAAGAGAATGCCAGTGTAAATGCCGTGAAGATTAGGATGTAGAAATTGGCTTATACCCAAAAAGTCCTTTAGAAGATCCTCTATGTAGGAATTCTCCTATTTACTCATAGAGATAATGTGTATTTGAAATCTAGATATATTAAAATAGAAATAAATGAAAAGTGAGATATGCTATACTCCCATGGATAGAGAGATTCTAGTTGGGAAGCAATTCTTCGTTGATCTCACATGTTTCTGCATGTTTTCCATGCATTCACAACTCATTTTTTTTTCTGGAATATCTTTTCAAGGATGTTTGTATCATAAACAGCCTTGGTAGACACAGATACAGGGTCTCCGTCGTTTGCAAAGGGAAAGTTTGTTTACTGTCCAGTGCAATAAAGATAATATGTCAGTCTTTGGCAAAGGCTAGCCAGACTTATTGTTCAGTAAAAGTATGTGCTTCCTAGACCACCATTTGTAAAATTGTGGAAAGTTAATTTGATAGCTTACATGAAGAATAAAGTTTCAAACCCCTGAAAGTTCTTGACAATTTCATCTTATAAGGATATAATTTCTCATGAATTTATATGTAGATTCAATGTAATCTCAATAATATCATAAAGGATTTTTATTGAACTCAACAAATGTATTCACATATAGTATAATTATTATACTTATATAATTTACATGCATATAAAAAACAAGAATAGGCAAGGTACTTTTGAAGAAAAAAAGTGGAAGGAAGTAATCTACAAGTTATCATAAGTTTTCATACAATCAATGTGATAAAGACTATGTATAATTGGTGCTGGCATTGGAAAACAGACATTAGAACTGAAAAGAGAGCCCTTAAAATAGATTCATACTTGAATGGACACTTGATATGTGAGAGACATGTCATGGCAGATAAATGAGGAAAGAACAGACATTTTAATAAATGGAGATAGTACAACTTCACATCAAATTAAGAAAAAGGAAGTGTTGTCTTACACTATATCATTTCCAAAAATTAATTCCAAGCTTACTAAATACATGAATGTGAGTGGAAAGATACTTAAAACTTCCAGGCACTTAATATAGCTGATATTATCATTAACTTCTCTGGAGTTGGGGCGGATTTTTTAAATAGTTTGTAAAGCATAAACCACAAAGGAAAAGATTTATGAATATATGATGGTTAAGATTTTGTTCATCAAAGACACTATTCAGAGGTTGAAAACACAACCCACAAAATAGAAGGTATTTGAAACTTCTATTTATGTATACAGTAAAGCACAAAATAATGAAACTGAAACCAAACATATGCAAACAAATATTTTATAGCATGTTATTATTTTCAAATGATAAAAATTTGAAAAATTTGTAGGAATGTTGATCAGAACTAGATGATAGTGGGACATTCATTAGCTACAGATGCTGCCAAAAATAAATCACAACAATTTTTATTAATAAAATAAAATTTAACTTAAGGAAGAAGAAAAAGTGAAACAGAAAGCACATAAAATCTTATAGCTATAAGGAAATTGAATTATACTTACCCATTTATAAAGCAATCGAATAACAAATAATTCATTTATACAAAATTTATATTAATTCAACAACAGCAACATTAAAAACCTTTACCACAAAGAAAAATAGAAGCTCATATGATCTCCCCATGAAAACCCAAAAAATGCTAAAGAAAAAGCGAGATACTTAGCTTATAAATTCCTGCAGTGTGTAGACAAATGGGGAATATATCACAAATCCTTTTATTAGGCTTATATAACCTTTACACCAATAACTGACATGACATCACAGGAAAACAAATCAGAGGCAACTCTAATTGAAGAACATAAATGCAAATCTTAAGCAAAATGTTAACAAACTGATAAAAAAAAGAATACATCATAGCCTAGTTGGTTTAATCCCAGTAATACTGGATTGATTTTTACATTACAAAATCAATTATTGTAATACATTTCAGATATAGTGTGGGAAAAAATATGTCTGTCACATAAAATGCAGAAATAGCTTTTGATCAACTGTAATATATATTCATGATTAAAAATACTCCTGGAAAATTAGAAATAAAGGGGAATTTTTGTAACCTGAAAATAGGTATTTCCAAAAGCCAACAACAAACATTATATTAATTTTGAAATGTAACTTTTCTTTGAAATCAGCAAAGAAGCAGAATGACATTAATGACGTTTTTATTTAACAATGGGCTAGAAGTTTTGGCCAGTGTCTCAAATGCTCAACAGCTTATTCACTATCATTTTACTACATACACACCACTCACACACACACACACACACACACACACACACTCACACACATACATATTTGTCAAATAATAGCATTTATGTGTAGCTCATTGCTTTATCTAGATGAACTTGCCCATTAAAAAAAGCACTTGATTTTTTCCTTCAAACATATGTTGATTAAATACATCCATTTCCTGTATAGCTATATTTCACTCAGTTCCATTGAAACAAAGTATTACCTTAATATATCCCAATTTATTTTCCATGCTACTTTTGATGGGAACTTGAATCATTTTCAGTTTGGGGTTTTAATTAATAATGCCTTTAGAAACATTTCTGACTCCTTGGCACATATGTGCAGTAGAGCTAGACTTAATTCAGGTACCTATCTTTAATTGAAGTGCTGAGTCATACCATATGTGGATTGTCAACATTGACAATCAGTTTTCCAAAGTCACTGCCATTTTACACTCTACAGCAAAGTGGAGAGTTTCATTGCTCTTAGGGTATAACTCACAATATTTGTTATACTCAGATTTAAAAATATACATATCAGCCTTGAATCCCATTGGAAATATTTGTTGGCAATTGAATAGGACTTTTTTTAAGTATCTATTGAAAGCTTGCTCATTTTTCTTTTCTTCTTGTCATTATTTTGAATTATACATTGTATTCACCCACATACTTGTATTTATGGTAGGGTTGTACATATGTATGTTTATATGAAGAAGTTGAAAACACAACCCACATACATATGTAACATAAAATCAAATGTATATAAAAATTAGGTGTTCTTCATGAGGTTCATATCCTTTAAATTTTTTTTAATGTTTATTTTTATTTTTGAGACAGAGAGAGAGACAGAACACCAGCGGGGGAGGGGCAGAGAGAGAGGGAGACACAATCCGAAGCAGGCTCCAGGCTCTGAGCTGTCAGCACAGAGCCTGACGTGGAGCTTGAACCCATGAACTGTGAGATCATGACCTGAGCCAAAGTCTGAGGCTCAACTGACTGAGCCACCCAGGTGCCTCCATATCTTTAAATGCTTACAGATTTTTTATTTGCTTGTTTTCCAGGTTACAAAGATTATTAAAATTTCCTAATATTATGTATCTGTCTATATATCTTTATTTTTCTGTTTTTTTATGTTTATATATAGAGGCAGTATTAATAGGTTCATAGTAATTTAAAATCACAATATACTTCATTTCTAAAAATAAAAACCCTTTTTATACCCACTTTTTACTGTTTAATGTAAAATCTCATTTGTCTATTGATAATATAACAATAGCATTTTCATTCTTACATATTGAATGTGTACATATGATATAGGTCTTTTGTAATTGTAAAATAATTGTATTTATTTTTAGTTGACTCTCACTTTTGTCTCTTAACTGGACACATTAGAGTCTTTATTTTAATACATTTACTGATATTTTTAAGTCAAACTTACTACAATTTTGCATTTTTTGTTTGTCTTTTGTATGTTGTTTCTTTTTTTTATCTTTTATGTTATTTTTATTTTTTAATGTTTATTTATTTATTTTGAGAGAGAGAGAGAGAGAGAGAGGCAGAGAGAGAGAGAATTCCAAGCAGTCTCCATGCTGTCAGCACAGAGCCCAACATGAGTTGTGGCTCCATCCCACAAACCAAATGGTCATGACCTGAGCCAAAATCAAGAGTCAGACACCCAAATGAGCCAACCCAGGTCACCCTTATGTTATTTTTATAATTTGACTCTTTATCACAATATTTTTCTAGCAGTTTGTAAGTAGCCTAGACAAGTGATGTAGAAGTGTTCAAGACCTGAGTGAATCCAAATTTATAGAGGAAAAAATTATTTACTCATTACCAAGGTTTGGGGCAAGAGGAAATGGGGACTTACTGCTTCATGGGTATAGATTTTCTGTTATGGGGCTAAAAAAATTTTGGAAATAGATAGCAGTGATTGTTGCACAAAATTGTGAATTAATGCCACATAATTAATGCCAATGAATTATTAAAATCGTTTAAAATGGAAAATTTTATTACCTGTTATCAGAATAAGAATTATAAAGTATAGAACTATAATTTAATTTTTGTATTAATTTTGTTATTTGTAGAAGTTTTTACAGTCTGCTTTATATTTTATATATTTTCCTACTCTCCTATCATAAACATTTAAATTTTTCTCCAAATATAGTGTCAAAGCTATTTTATAGTGTGGTGTAAAATTCCAAAGACAATGCTATTCTTTTTTTTTTTTTTTTTTTTAATGATTTAAGGCTTGAAGTAAACTCCTGGTTAAAATTGTCAAGCTGAAAATCTGATTTGCTTAACTAACTACTGATATTAAGCAAGAAAACTGTTATTAAGGGGGGTTTGTTAATGGTGAAATTAAGGCATCTTCCTCCACTGAGGATTATGGAAGTTCATGTTAATAATCCAGGCACTGAATGGTATTGTCATTCTGGGATAAGTAACAAAATTTGTGGCTTGCAGAGTTTTGAACCATCCAGGGAAGTGATTTTGGAGCTGTCATTACACACAGGATTCAATTTCTAGTTCTATTTCTCAATGACTCTTTCCTCTTCCTCTGTTCAGTAGCAACACAACTTTCCTTTCAGATTCCTCTGGGTAAAGGAGTAGGCTTGTTTATTTCTGGCTCACCTTGAAGTTACTGCTATTTAGTGCCTGAACTTGAATAGAAATCTCCTAATAGGAACCCCAGCTAGGACATTCCTGGAATTTTTATTTCTAACTTGTTCTGCTAGTTAGTCAATATCCTCAAGGAGTAAACAGTTTGGTGGCTCACTTTCCTTTCCAGAGTTTCAAAGACTTATGATTTTGGTCAGATAATTCCTTATCATTTGACATAACTTGCACATTTATAAGAAGATTAGAAACCTATTTTTCCAGTGCTGCCTCTTAAATTCAGTCAGGTGATTGACCCAAATAGCCAAACACCATATTACTGGAAATTTCCCATTTTTTTTCTTTTTAAAATAATGTTCCATTTTTCCAATTGATCTAGGCATATACATATTCATATGTATACACATACATATGTTTGTATACAATTATGTATGCATGTGTATATACATGCAGACATGTACATAATTATATTTACCACTTATTTTAATTTCATCCTTATACTATTTACATGAGGATATTTTCTTTGTCCATCCAAGCTTTGGAAATAGTTGCATTTATGTCTGTGTTTGATGTGTATACACTTCTTTCACACTAAAACTCAATCCTTATTTTCTTGCTTGTTGAGCAGTATTTCAGAGACAGAGGCAGACCTGGAACGTTTGCAATGCTAAGAGGGTTTTGGAATTTTTGAAGGTTTTAACCATGTTACTTTGATTATAGTTAATTTCATGCTCGTTTAATAATATGCATGTGTTTTTTCTATAATCTTCATTATTTTTCAAACATATGCATTTTATTACTTTCTTATAATATGTTATATAAATGATATTTATAACTAGGTTATTTATAGCCATTGATATCATGGTATTAATGAGCAATTTAAATTCAACATTAAAATTATATTGCTTTCAAATTTTATGAAAAATCCATTGTTCTTAGCTCCAATTATTATTAATCCATTGTTATATATCCTCAGTAACTTTGAGGATAACAGTTATATTTTATAGTATGGATTATTACTCTGTCTCTTTTGAACTCTTTTTGTTTATTCTTGTCTTGTATTACCTTCAAACCCTATAGAAATGCCTTTTTTTTTTCTCAATCCAGCCTTCATTGGGATGTAGTGAAGAGGAAACTTCTGTCTCTTGTCCCACCCTTTATATCTTGATCCACAAAGATCACATATTTTTGCCAGTATTTGTGGGGCTACATTGTGTCAAAAACAGGAAATAGACTTTACTTAGTTTATCTGATGGATTGATAACAAGTTCTCTTCAACTTTTTTCTTCCATGTAGTAGGTATGCTAGGAAAGTCACCCTGACCTCCAAAGCAGGGACTACAAACAATTATTTTGCTTTACTCCTTGAGAATGGTGGATGAGTCTTACCGGGTTCTTCCACTTGACTTGTGGCATAGAAAGACCCTTCCGATTCTCCACAAGCCCTGAAAGTCCTACTATTTGAAATCTCACTTAATTATTTATTATCAGTTAAAAACCAGAAGGGTGGAGGAGAGAGACAGTGGCTCCATAACACTGAAATCTAATGACGCATTGGTTGGGAAATCTTGACACAAATTTTGAGAGCAAACAAACCACAGCTGGCTGCGCAGGTGCAGTCCAGGTGAGTCTTGGCAGATGATTTTGTACTGTATCAATTTTTGCTTTTATCATCTGGGCTGCTGCTGATATTGTAGATTCAACTAAAATAGTAAATTACTTGGAGGTGTCATTAACTTCCCATTAAGATTCATTTCCAAAAGGTAGCTGTTCAGTCTAAAGATTAGTTCCAAATACAGCCAGAGTCCACATGCTTTAAAGTGTGCACTCACGCACACCAGTTGTGCACAATTTTTGGAGTCATTGGTAATCAGCTTTATGAGAATAAAATCATCCATTGACCTTTTGTCTAGGCTTACAAGGAAATAAATGCTATTAATTCCAAACTCTGAAAACAAAAGAATTACAAAACATTTATGCAGACATCCTGTCCCAAGAAGGTAAAGCATAAGTCCTCATTCATTAAGTGTGAGCTGCACAGAGTGACTTTACTCTAAAGAGGAAGATATGAACGGGAGAGGTAATAGAATCGATTTAAAGTCAAGAAACCTGACAAATACTGTCTCAAACCGGTGATGATGGTAAATGTCAGCAGTAATAATTCTTGTTTATACTATGTATTCTTGATATCGTGTGAAGAAAATGTCAGTTCATCTCTGTGGGCCTTTTTCCCCAAACCTATGTGCCCAGTTTACTCATGAGATAAACATCAAGTAAATCCCAAGTCAGGGACATACTACAAAATACCTGACCAGGGCTCCTCAAACCTGCCAAGTCATCAAAACAAGAGTCTAATAAACCATCATAGCCAAGAGGAGCCTAAGAGACATGACAACTTTGCAATATAATATAATATCCTGGATGGGACTTGGGGACAGGAAAAGAACATCAGGAACAATGCAAAGAAATCTGAATAGTAAGGACTTCACTTAATAATGAAATATCAATATTGGTAAGTATCAATATTGATTCATTAATTGTGACAAACTTATTAATATTGCATGTTAATAATGGGGGAAACGGTGTGAGATATATAGAAACTTGATGCAATCCTCACAATTTATCTCTAAGTCTAAAACTATTCTAAAAGAAAAAGTTATTTTTAAAAGCATATTTATAAACAACAACAAAAAAATGCAGCTTCTGAATCCAGTAGATGTGGATTGGAGACTGAGACCCTGCATTTCTTTCTTTCTTTCTTTCTTTCTTTCTTTCTTTCTTTCTTTCTTTCTTTTCTTTTCTTTTTAAAATTTATTTGAGAGATGGAGGGAGGGAGGAAGAGAGAGAGAGGGAACCAGCAGGGGAGGGGCAGAGGAAGAGGGAGAGGGGACAGAGGGTCTAGAGTGGGCTTCATGCTGACAGCAAGCAGAGAGCCTGATGTAGGACTCAAACTCATGAACCATGAGAGCGAGATCTAAGCTGAAGCCAGATACTTAACCAGCGGAGCCACCCAGGCGCCCTGATCCTACATTTCTAATAAGCTCGCAGTACTGCTCGTGCTGCTGGTTTTGCTCACCTTGGTCTAATGCAATTCCTCTCCAAAAGTGGTCCCCACACCAACAAAATCAGTATCACTTGGAACTTGTTAGAAATGCAAATTCTCAGGGTGCCTGGGTGGCTCAGTCGCTAAACATCTGACTTCATCTTAGGTCATGATTTTCCGGTTTGTGGGTTTGAGCCCCACATCGGGCTCTGCACTAATAGTGCAGAGCCTGCTTGGAATTCTCTCTCTCTCTCACTCTCTCTCTGCCCCTCCACTTCTTGCATGCGCTCTCTCTATCTCTCAAAATACATACATACATAATGCAAACTCTCTTTTGTTTCACTTGCCTCTGTAGACATGTCTGGTAAGAAGTTGCCGTGGCCAAGGTCAAAGAGGTTGCTGTTTGTTTTCTCCTCTAGGACTTTGATGGTTTTGTGTCTTACTTTTAGGTCTTTCATCCATTTGGAATTTATTTTTGTGTAATGTTGTTAGAGAGTGGTCCAGGTTCATTCTTTTCTGCATGTCCCTGTCCAGTTTTCCTAGCACCATTTGCTAAAGAGAGATGTCTTTTTTTTTCCATTGGCTATTCCTTCCTGCTTTGTCAAAGATTACTTGGCCATACATTTGTGGGTCCATTTCTGGGTTCCCTATTCTGTTCTATTGATCTATGTGTTTGTTTTTGTGCCAGTACCATAGGGTAGTTCTATTTTTAACATTTTGATTAAAATCCATACTATTCTCCAGAGTAGCTGCACCAGTTTGCATTCCCACCAACAGGGCAAAAGGGTTCCCCTTTCTCTGCATCCTCACCAACATCTGTTGTTTCCTGAGTTGTTAATTTTTTTAGTCATTCTGACGGGTATGAGGTGGTATCTCATTGTGGTTTTGATTTGTATGTCCCTGATGGTGAATGATGTTGAGCATCTTTTCATATGTCTGTTAGCCATCTGGATGTCTTCTTTGGAAAAGTGTCTATTCATGTCCTCTGTCCATTTCTTCAGTGGATTATTTGTTTTATTGGGTGTTGAGTTTGATAAGTTCTTCATAGATTTTGGATGCTAACCCTTTACCTGATATGTAATTTGCAAATATCTCTCCTATTCTATCATTGCCTTTTAGTTTTGTTGATTGTTTCCTTCACTGGGTGGAAGCTTTTTATGTTGATGAGGTTTCAGTAAAGAGAGCACTTACTGGGATGAGCGCTGTTATATGTAAGTGATGAATCACTAAATTCTACTCCTGAAACCAGTACTACTATATGTTAACTAACTTTAATCTAATTTTTTTTTAAATGCAAATTCTCAAATGCAAATTCTCCCATTACAGACCTACTGAATCCCCAGTTGGGAGTTGAATCCCAGCAATCTATTTTACAGCAAGCTCCCCTGGGATTCTGACCATGCTGGCCTGGGACCATCTTTTCTGGCCATGTCCATCCACCAGAGATGAGGCAAGAACCTTCCACAGACTTCTTCGCCAGCACCATTGTGCTGCCCCTGGTTCATAGCATTTCTCTTATCTTCTAATAGCTTCTTTTCCCTGCATTTACTTCCTTTGCTTTTGGCAAATAGGTAAGATCTTATCTTTAAAATAAACCTCTTTTTTCTATATTACTCACATTGGTTCTGATTCCCTAATCATTCCTAAATAATAACTTAAATTCAATCTAATCCATAGATTATTAGTCCACGTAGAACTGATAGTCTTGTATGAGATGAAGTAAAGATCTCTTTTATTTTTCTAAAAAGAAAAATAATTGACCTAGTATCACTATTAAGTAGCTCATCTAATGTAATATGCATGTGTCTGTCTCTATTGTTTTCATTGCTAATTTGCATCCCTGGAACTATTCCACACTGTCTGAATTGATACATTTTGTAATTTGTAATTGTGAGGTATGTTGCTATTTAATAGGATATGTCATACAAACTTGTTCTTCCTCTTCAACAATGTCTTCTTTATTTTTGGTCCATTGCCATGCATATATATTTTGGAATAAGCTGAATTTATAGTTTTGTTTTCCTAAAGAACCTATATGTTTATTATTCCAGGTCTTGCTACCCATTAACATGGTATATAGCTCAGTTTATTTAGATATTTTATGTTTGGAATGTACATCTACAAATGGTAGATGTATTTCTATAACAGATGTGGATTTTTTCTATTTTACATGATTTTTTTTATGTTTCCTATTATAGTTCTTGTGTAAGAATGTAATTATCTTGGGGCACCTGGGTGGCTCAGTCATTTAAGCTTTCGACTCTTGATTTTGGCTCAGGTAATGATATCACGGTTCATGAGTTCCAACCCCATGTTGGGATTCCTTGCTGGCAGTGCAGGCCTGCTTGGGATTCTTTCTCATTCCCTCACTCTCTGCCCCTCCCCCGATCATGAGCACTCTTTCACTCTCTCTCTCTCTCTCTCTCTCAAAATGAATAAATAAAAACCTTTTAAAAAGTATGTAATTATCTTTCCTATATTGATCTTATACCACAAAATTTGTTAAATCATCTTATCCCTATTTTTTATTAGATTTTCTTGGCTTCACTAGTAGAAAATAATAGAATCTGCAAAATTAATAAGAATTAATGTGTCTTTCCAGTCTCCCTATGTTCTTACCTCATTCTTATCTTATTCTTCTGGCTAGTGTCTCAGTATAGTGTTATAGAGAGGCAGTTACTATGAGCATCTTTAGGCAATTCCTAATTCTGGAGGAAATGCCTTTATTGCAGTTTTGCTATAGATACCTTTCATCACCTTAAAGATGTTTCTTTCTACTACTAGTTGCTGTTTTTGTAATTTCAAATGAGAATTGACTTTGACTCCACCTCTCAGTTTGATCCATCGCCCAAAAGAAAGAATAAAGAGAATGGTAAGATGTAATATGCAAAGATAAAATGGCTATGTGGATGATCAAGAAAAGAGTGCCCTTAGAGGAGGCACCCAATGATCAGATTAGATGTCCATCATTGTCTCTGCTATGTCTCTTAAGTTCTTTTTAATTTTTTTGTGTTTTTTTATATCTTCTCACTTTGTGTGTTGCATTCCAGATGATTTATTTATATCTATAGCCACTTAACTGATTTTCCAGCTTTGATTAATCTGCTTTTCATTTTATTCATTGAACTACTATCCACGATCATTTTTTTCATTTCTAAAAGACCAACTTTTCCTTTCTCAGATTTATCTAATCATCTTGATTTCTATTACTTGCTCACAATGTCAATCTCTTTATTCCTTAAAGTATTTTAAGTACACATATTTTATTTTATTTGCATTACAGTTCTAATATCTGAAGATCTTGGAGCCTAATTCTGCTGCCTAATCATATTTCGTGGGAAGTTTACGAGGTCTGGGCCAAGACCATTTTAATCCAGTGTTTACAATTTTAATGCTAAGTATCAGAGAATTATTACAATCTGGAATGTTTTAAAATTAGTTTATTTGCTTGGAGGTCAATTGAATATGCAAGTAGTTAAATTTCGGTTAGTGGATGATAGTAATGTGCACGTTTCTCTAATGGGTTGTACTAATCTTCAAAGGTCATAAGAGCTGGGGATAAACTGGCTTTTACTTTTCTTCTCCACCCAAAGGGAATCATTTAGAAATGGTGTATCTTGTATTCAAATTCAAAATTTCCTTAGGTGGATTGTTTCAAGGACTTAAGCTGGGAGGTTGGTTAGGAAACAGGAATTCCAGTTTAGTCCTAACACCAAGCTATTTTTTGTATATAATCCTTCACCAGTTTTAGAGTATGTATATTGGCTATACATCAGCTGACCTTGTTTTCTGGAATCTCAATTGGAACAAAATTCAGTCAGGCCATGGAATGATAAATATTTGTCCCCTTTTCATGTCTCAATAATGAGAATGACAGATAAACATCAAGATTTTTCTTTAGACACATAGATAGGGGCATGCAAAGTTTCTTCTGACTATAAAGAGCTACCAAAAGTGAAAAATGACCTTTATCAATATTCAGATAGAAAGTTCTTTTTTATAGAGAACTTATGTCTGATTTTAGCCTTGGGGTAAACAACTATGCTGGGAATCTCTCTGACTGGGTGGTAGTACCATGTATAAAATACATCACAGCTAGTTTGTATTTTTTTTCATTATTATCCTTATGAATCTCTGCAACATATATTGTTGACAGTTAGGCTTGAAGCATGAATCTTCAGGTAAATGACATTCCCAGGAAACTGACCATGGGCTATCTTGAGTTCTAGTTCATCCTCCCTGTTATCTCAGTTATTGACTAGTGTCATTAGCACATCTTCTGGTCAGGCACATAGCCAGAAGGAGTCTATTGGAGAGTTAGAGAACAGATGTGTGTGTGTGTATGTGTGTGTGTGTGTGTGTGTGTGTGTGTGTATTTTTGTTTTGTTTTGTTTTAATTTGTTTTAAGCAAAAGTGGTAACCAAAATCCCTACCCTGACTAAGGAGTTTAATTTCTGGAAGGACCCATTGAAGTCCAGGTGGCTTGCTCCTTGATTGGGATTTTCACAGTGTTTAATAACCAAGTCCTTTAAAGAACTTGAATCCTTTGTCTATATTGTTGGTGTCTTTCAGTTATTGATTCTGAGAGATGTGCCTGATAATTTGCTCTGTACTAAAATTTGCTTACTTTTCCTACCTAGGAACTTTGATTTCAGAAACTACATGGGATATTCTGGGAACAATGTCAATTTCTGCTGTGGACTCTGAGCATGAAAACATCTTTCTGTCATTTATACATTAATCAAGATTTTTGGCCAACTGATGATACCCTCTGTGTCCAGGGATTTTATGAACTTGTGCATTTTTCCATGCGTTTACTGGACGGCAATTTACTCTGAATGGGAGAGTAGTCAATATCTTCAATTTGCTATTGCAAACAGAAAACCCATAGTAAACCGACTTTAGATTTCTCTGAATTTGTTAATTTTTTCTCCAGTTTCATCCATTCTTTGAACAGAGAAACCTCATTCCTGGCTCAATAAATTTGCATTTTCTATTCTGTATAACTAGTTTAATTTTTTCTACCGTTTTGATTTGAATGGTCCCTTCTCATCATGAAGGCTTTAGCTTAAATGGCATGTTTCCTGTCTAGCTTTCCATGTTCATTCTATCAATGTAAACCTGTATTACTTTGTTGGTGCACCTGACCATTATCTAAAATTATTTTTGATTGTTGCATGCCATTTCTTTCCTCCCCCCACCATTATGAAAATTACTGGCATATTTACCTTGGCTGGCTTGGTCATCATTTTATCCCTACCTAGGGCTATTCAAAGCATACAGTCAGCATTAAAATCATTATTAGATGAATGAGTGAGTAATTGGGTTTAACGTCACAGATTTGTTTCAGAAGGCAGGTATCATTCAGAGTAACTATAAATTTCAGCTGTGCTAGATATAATCATTTAATTATTATTAATGACAGCACTTTTCATTTTCTCATTATTGACATAGACTATTTTGAGTACTGGCAAATTTGAACCCGAAATATCCTATTGTCTTTCCTTTGTTTTCTATTCTCTTTCCTTGAGCAGAACATTAAGGCTATTCTAAGGGTCTGACTGACTGGGAATAAAAGTGGAATATAAATTCTAATACTTGCATAGTATAGGAATGCTTTTATTAATCAATTATCATATGAATTAAAAACATGCTTGGGATTTTCTAATTTGTGTTATATTGTTAATGCAGTGATAGCTGGTATGTTTTTGAAAGCATTAAAACGTGTTTCAACAAATAATCAAAATATCAATGCATTAATTCACATTTTAGATATAGTAATGGGGTTAATTCTTTCCCATGGAACTAAATTTAAACGCATCTATTGCAGAATAAACTCGGAATCAATCTCAGTGAAACCAGGATTAAAAATTTAATAAGGGCCGACGTTTATACTTTAGTTTTTTGTGGAATTTAAACCATATTTTCATGTTGCTTACATTATTTCAGGATATTTTATATGGTTTATTATGGTCATTTTATAATCCCCTCTGGTAGTTGTGCATTCTTGGTTTTTAGTAGATTCTATTATGACCATTTGCAGACCATTTTGAGGGTAAAATGAAGTTTGTACAACTGGTCCCCAGAGCATTTTGGGGCCACAGGGAACAATTTTATGAAGGTGAGAGCAGGGCTCCTTTAATATGTTGATTTCCTAAGAGATGACTGCAGGCTTAGTTGTTGACTTCATTAGGGTTAAAAGTGATTTCCAGAATAAGTTTTAATAAAATAGAAGCTATTTTTCTTTCATGTTTGAAGGGCAGAAATTGGCAGAAGTTCTTCAATACTCAAGAACACAAGTTCCTTTCAGTTCATCAACCTGACATCTCTGAGCTTGATTATCATGATCGAGGATGGCTGCTAGGGATTCTATTATTTCATTTGCATACCAGGAAATAGGTGGAAAAAGGGAAAGGACCAGTGGGCCATGTGTGATACCAAATGTTTTTAATGAGCACATGACACTTCCATCCATCCCACTGACTAGAGCTTGGCCATATGGTTTCACTTTCAAGAGAGGAAGACTGGGAAATCTTGTCTACACACCAGGTAGTCATTTACCATTTTTAAAAGGAGGTGCATTACTCAGGAAAAGAGGGAGAAAATAATTTAGGGTAGACAACTAGCAGTCTAGACCACAGTTAATAGAGCACATGGTTTTGCAGAACAATAGGTTGAGGGAAATTGGCAAGGAACTCCTTTTTGGCCATCTGAACTTTCTTTCCTTGAGCTATAAAGCTAAGACCCTCACCTTCTTGAGACATTTCTGGGAGTGGACAAAATCTGCTTCTGTCTTTCTTTTAAATTCCTTTTTTATCCCTTTTTATGTAATAGCTAATCAAATTGATAAATATGATATTCTTTGAATCATGTTTTTATTAATGTCCACAAAATATTGTTGTTAAAGCAAAAAAAATAACACTACTTAGCTTACTTCATGAAGTAGTAAGAGCAACAGTGTCATTTTCCCTAATTTTTCTCCCCAAATGATAAACACAATAGGAAAGGAACCCACTTGCAACCTTCAGATACAATATTCAGAGGACAGGAAGAAAAAATGGTATGTAAGATTTCCAAAGTTCACTTAAGTTATAAGGCAAAACTCTGAAGGTTGTCAACCACATTTAATTCTAGATTAATTTCAGTTATTGGTGATTTGCAGTTTTAAGTACATAGGAATTTTAAAACATACACAAAAGGAATTATTGGTATAATTCAAACAAAAGTCATACACCATTTAATTTCAAAATGAATATGTGGAGCATTATAAAAAAGAAGCATAAGCAATTAAGAGAATAAAATCTGAAAGCAATGAAAAAAGCATATTTATGTTAATGTGCTGCTGTTAGTTCAATTCCATAATCGTCATAGCATAACCAATAAAAATTTTATGACTAGTTTTCTAAACTAAAGATTATATCTTAAAATTACATTTCATGAAAAAAAGTTGTTTTATATGCATAAATCCAAGCTCATATTTACAATGAGTGTCTTACGAAAATGGGCACAGTTGTGTGGCTTCTTGCTGACCGTCCCTGCAGTAATTCAGTCTCCAGGTTCTACAATACAGCTGTGAAGTCAGTAGGGAGTCATTCAATTCTTTGTGATTTTACACATCTGTCAGTTAAATCTGAGCATCAAATGCAAAATTGTACACAGAGGGACATTACCGGGATTTGTGACTTTCCCTGGAGGATGTTGGATCTGTATACCAACAAAAGATCTGTAAATGATCCTTTCTGTCCATAAGAAATGAATATTCCTTTTCCACTTATGCTTATGCTCTGCCAGCCCTAAGAATTTTCAAAATAGCAGGAGGTCCTATAATCATGAATAAATGAAAATAGATCTTTCAGAGTAAATTTGCATCTTCTTTAAAAAATGTAAGATTTCTGAATCAGTGTGGAATCACAATGGTTACCACTCCTTAATTTTAAAAGTTTTAGATGGCCATGGCCAGGGGAAATAAAATATTGGTTGAACATTTTTCACATCCATATGAGTTTGTGTGGCAGGTCTGAAAATGAGCTAAGTCTGTCAGAAAGTTGGGAGCATACAAAACACCTAAATATATCTCATGACCACACAAAAGTACTTGCTGTTAGTGTAATCTTCGAAGTGTCATCTCAATTTCAGAGAGAATAGCTATGGTATTTGCTATTCTTATAATTTAAAATCTTTAATTCGTGTATACTATGAAATGTTGTTTTCTGTGTAATTATGAAAAAAATATAGATTATTTATCTATGGTACCATTTGAACACTTCCAGATTGTAATTTACTGGAGTTCAAAGGATGCCTTGTCTCCAATATATAAACTTTAATTTTTTTTATCCGTTTTGGTATGTGAATTCCTTTTATGTATTTCGCTCATTTCTTATCTTCATTTCTTAGTATCATGCCATAAAAAAGACCATTGGACAGAAGATTTTGATTCTAGCCTTCTGCTCAGTAAATTTAGGATTTACTTTCTAAGGTCAATTTACCTCATGAGACCAATTTCTTCACCTGAATTTTAAGAGTAATGATACAGCTCTTAGCATAGCTGTAAATAATGACAAAATATGTGTGTGTATATACATATATATACATATGTATATATACATATATACATATGTATATATATATATGTATATATATATTTACCCTATTGATAAGTAAACTGCTACAACTGCTGGTGTCCCGCCCCTTCTTTAGTTAATATACAGAATTTATGTTATTTTATTGGAGACTTTCTCATGATTAGATTATGTCACATACATAGACATGACACCATCTGCCTTTTACTCCAAAATAAATAACCCATCTATAAAAATGCAAGAATTATATACTTTTAAGAAGTTCTTGCTGAAGAAACCACCCCAAGTTTTTTAGAAAATAAAACACATATATATAGTACTTACTAGAGATCTTAGAACACAAAAATGACTTCTATTAATGAAGAATCTTTTCTTTTCTGGAACTCTGTTATTGTTTAGCCATTGCTACTGCATATGACTGGAACAATTGCAAATATTCCTAATAGCATGGCTAATTTGGAACTAGGTGGCGGGGAGATTTGGTCAAGTATCTCCCATGAAAAAGATTGGGACATCATGCTCCAATTTGATTTAATATTCATTGCAATTATAAAATCAGATAAAGGCAATGGGCATACAGACCAATATCTCTAGTCACACTTTCTAATTAAAAACTTGACCCACTCTGAAATCTCTTTAACTCTATAACTGCATAAACTTCTGGTTTCAAACTCAGACCATCTCTGTTGCTCACAAATAGATCTTCCTATATATTGAGCACCAATATTTAGCAAACTTAAGTAGTTGTGGATAACACTTGCTCCAAGATTTGTAAGGGTATTTGACCTAAATCTTTGAATTTAGCCTATGATGTCACATTAGGGTTGGAAGAACAGATTTTGACCCTTCAATTAATTTATTTCAAATACGATGATTTTAACTAGGGGGATAAATTTAGTCACTATTAAAGTGTCTCTGTTCTAAATCATGATTCTCTTAATTAGATTTGGGTTTCTCTAGATTATAATAGATTTTTTGAAAACTATCTTGATAATTTTAAATGTGGTATGGTAGTGTGGCCACTCTATCCTACAAATTTTGATAGTGGGCTTTCAAGTCCTCAGTAGAAATCCTGTCAATTTCCTTTTTTTTTTTTCCCACCTCTTTCTTCAAATTTCCTGAATCTTGTTTCTACCCATCAGCCCCATGGTAGTACTAGGGTCAGTTAGGTCCCTAGTAGTAGCAGTTACTACTAGGTTCCTAGTAGTCGTTAGTTACTACTTCCTGAAATGCCATTCCTCTAACAAAAGTACATAAATATCCTAAGACTAGGGAGTCCGTATCACAGCATTTATAATAGTTTCCTTCAATAACATTGATTTAGATGTGTCCATGTGGCCATCACAAAGGCAGTCTTGGGACATCTGTAATTTGAAAGGTAATTTCATTTGTAAGAAGATAAGAGTGTGTGACTGTTACCCCTTTGAAAATAAATCTGCCAAATCCCTGTGTTCCCTCAATATAGCTCATCAGCTGTCATATGACCAGAAAACATCTGTTCTCAAAAAATTGTACCTACATGGAGGTCAGATCTCAAGCCAAATAACCTAATTCATTTAGCAGTATTTAGAATTATCACTGGTTTTCCATGATCATTAATCCTAAGAATCTACATTAATAATTGTTCAACAGGCTTCTGCAAGTATCCCTCTGAAGTGTCTTAACTATTTAACAGAATGCACTCAAGATCCAGTGGGCACATGTCCTTGATCCCCAGTTACCTGAATATCTTTAAAACATAATCAGTGGTCATAACTGAGTTACTTTTTGAATAAATATTACATCTGCTCACTGGGATATAACATATGCTTTTGTTCTACTACTCATGTTTCTTCTTTTAGAGATCCAGTTTTTACTGGTTCTACTAAGGGCAACCACAGAAAATATTTTTGTCTGAATCTCCCTTTTCTTATGTGCTGCATATTTACCTACTTAGAAGTTCTCTTGGATCTATTTCCTCCAAATTCCATTGATAAGATTTGTCACTCATAATTTGTTCTACAGCTTTTATCATTTTTTACCAAAGATGAGAAGGAAGCCATCTTGGCATCAAGTTCTCATTGTTTTTCCATCCCTTTCTTTTTATTGCCCCCAAAAGTGCTTTAGCTATTATAGTGTATGGTTCTTAAAGGAAATCTGGGACACACCTGAGATAATATACAGTTAAATCGCCAAATATGATTCACAGGAATCAGTGTGAAACTTGTCCTGCTTTGTTTCCATCTCACAAGTAATCAAGATGCAATGGCAGAGTGGGAAAAGGCTCAGGACCACCACTAACAGGTTGAAAGGGCTTTCGTATATAACTAGAAAATTGTATAGCAAAATTCAGTTTTTCCTACAAAACCAATGGGAGTAATTGGGGTGGGGATAACTTTGAATTGTTTGAATCGTTAGGGTATTTGGCTTGATTCCAGACTCAACTGTTCGGATTAAGGAAATGGTTATAACAAATGTTTTTACTCCTATGAACTGCTTTTTTGACAGTTTTCTGGCCAGTAGGTTAACTTGATAGTTTTATACTGTAAGCTGGCTGATACAGCTAATTGTAGTCCTTTGAAAGACTGTGGGCAATTTGTTACTAGACATGGTGAAAATTGCTCTCATTAGGCAAAGACCTCAGATAATTCTAAGGCAAGAAATACTAATCATGTTTTATGTGATGTTAGAGAGGTATTAAATCAGGGAAAAAGCATATAAAAAAGTTTCTTTGTAGGGCACCTGGGTGACTCAGTTGGTTAAGCAGTACACTCTTGATTTT
Source organism: Panthera uncia (assembly GCF_023721935.1). Classification (NCBI taxonomy): domain Eukaryota; kingdom Metazoa; phylum Chordata; class Mammalia; order Carnivora; family Felidae; genus Panthera; species Panthera uncia. Next base: position 57,843,972 of record NW_026057576.1, read on the forward strand.
GGCTCAGGTCATGATCTCACAGTTTATGAGTTCAAGCCCTGCATTGGGCTCTGCATTGACAGTGTGGAGTCTGCTTGGGATTCTCCTTCCCTCTCTGCCCCTCCCCCACTTTCTCTCTGCATCTTTCTCAAAATAAACTTAAAAAAAAAAGTTTCCTTGTAAAGTAGATGTAGTATAGTCAGAAACCTCTAATAAGACAAATTTGGCAAAAGGCATCACCACATACACAAGTAAATTGCTTAATTGCCCGTGGGACCACTTACAACGTCAACCACAAATCTCCCTGTCGCCATTACTGTATGGTCTGAAACTTATGTTTTGTTCTCAGAGCAAAAAGCTGCCCATTTAACTAATGAAAGTATCTGTATTGAAAATCACATTGACTTTTTGGAAATCAGAAAGAATGGGGCCTACTGACCCCATTGGAATGAATAAACAGAACAAGTTCGACTGACAGCACTCAGGCAGATCCATAATAAGCAAGGTTTAGAATCTGTTCTAACCCAACTGGGATTCTAAGCCTTACCTGATAGCTGAAAGGCTAAGTTGAAGATAGTATCAAGCTGTGATCTCAATATATATAGGTTTCACCTGGGAATCTCCATTAATTGTAAATGACAGTTTTTTTCTAGGGATATTATGTGTGATCTTGGATTGTACCTCTCACATGGAAGCCAAGTATTAACTTCCCCCCCTCCTTCGCTGAAACATGATGACTTATTCCTTAGGGATGATCATAGGAGACATTCAATTGTTGAAACATCATTAATAGATCAAGTAGCCCACAGATAATTGCAAAGATCTTTACAAGGGCTACACTTGGTTAATTTGCAGAGTTTTGTGTGGAGATTAGGTTAATTTGCAGAGTGTTGTGTGGAGATTACTGATTTACTGCTGTGCACCCTATCTTTACAACAGAAGTCATCCAAGTAGAGTTTTACTTCCGACTTTAAATGAAATGATAAATGACACCACTTTGGCCATGAGCACAGTTAGCTCATACTCAGCTTAATTTATAAGGTTGTCAGGGATGAAAGAACTGTCTTAGACTTCCTTCCTATCGAGCCAAGGCAGAATTTGTCCCATTGTTAATATATCTTGCTATACATGGATTAATGCCTTCAGCCCCATGGATAGGTCAACAGAGAAACAGGGAGAAAGGCATCTGGCTTTCTAAGATAAACCCATATGATCTAAAAGGGAATCTGTTCAGTAATTTGGTCTGAGAACCCAGAATGCATGATTAAAGTCAATAATGAAGGTTGACCTTCTGCTTTTTGGAGACCTCTTGGTAGTAGACTTAATTAAATGCTTTATTGGACAAACTGAATGGATTTTGTTCCATCTCTGCAATACAAATTACAGCAGCCAACAGAATGATATGCTCCTGGAAAATTCTCCCAAAGCCAAGACAGTATAGCAACAAAAGTGAAGTTTGGGAGAGAAAATTTTACATGGACCTTTCTCATGTCTGCATCTTTTATAAGTAAGGTACCAAAACTTTTTGCTCTATAGAGGCTACTCAAGAACATTTGTATAGTGAACTGTCTTGGAAGATAGCATTTCTCTCAATAATCAGGGGAACATTTGCTTTTGCCTTGGAGATAGAGATAATGTAACCCTTTGGAGCAAAGGTTAGGGATGCTTACATTCGTAATAAAATATTCTGATTCCCGAAGATCAGAATTCCTCTTCTCTCAAACGAACCCCTTGGCAAGGAAATGTGTCATCTGGCTGTCCTTCCATCATCCTGTAGGAACTTGGGCTCAGGGAATCAATTGCTGAGAATAACAACCTTTCCTTGTCTCTGACCAAGGAGTCTGTTTTCTACCAGCATCCAAGAAATTGTGGCAGATGTTTTTGTTGCTCAGAGAGTAAAATTTCTAATTATTTAGAAATATTTACAACTAAAAATTCCAGCAAATGATTCAGAGAAAAGAAGCAGCCCCATTCCCATCACCACACTCCATGATCTTAACTACATGGAGTAGTAAGATTGACTACTTACTGCTGACTAGAGCTACCATTAAGTTCTCATCTATAGGTCTTGAGCAAATAAACTAATGGGATGACTAAGTGTACATTATACCCATCAATAGTGCCAGAAATGTGCTTAAACCCTCACTCAGGAAGGAACTGATATTCTAAATAGTATGGAACAAAATGCCTTTAAAGGTTAGAATTGCTAAGAGGTAGAGGAAATGGTCATTTACGGGAACACTACAGTCTCAGAGCAGGACATTTCTGGACAGTTATCTTTCTTCTCAGGTGGCACTGGAAATACAGATTAAAAAGGGAATTTGACTAATCTATGGAGAAGCTAGTTGGAATTGGGCAGAGAAGGGAATTACTCCATGTTATTATTAAAAAAGGTTGATGAGTAGTGATAATGTATCACATGAAGACACTATCTATAAAAATGTGTTCTAGATATCTGGAACATGGGTATGTTCACAAGCTATCACAGTGTAGAATTACTCATCACTGACATCTAGTTTCCACCCAGTCTTGGAGAATATGTAATTAATGGCCAAAGGTAATTTATGCTGGGAAGAAATAAGAATCATATTGTAATTTTAACTGAAGTTTAATATATGAAATAGTATTTTTCATCATTCTGCAATATGTAGGTATAATAACAAAAGGGTTATATGTTCATTGCTAGAATTAAGTGAAAATCAAACTTATGTAGACAATCTCTCATAGGATGAAAGAATATTTCTGGAAGCTCATTTTGAAGCCTCTAATTAATATCCATCTATAAGAATTACTGGCCACAAAAAAAATTTAAAGTAAATATAGAAAGGTTACATAACCTAATACGATCTTACAAATGTTCAAACAACTTTGGATAACAAAAACAAAGTAATGGAACTTGAAATAAACTGTTAAAAGACCTCAGAAATACTATAGCCACTACCAACATTTTTAGTAGCAGTAATTCATGATGCCCATTTATGGTTCAAATCCAGATGGTCATTGGGGTGTTAAGAGGCTTATTCTTTTGGATGAAATATTGCAGAGACTGTTATAAGACAAATCATAAAAAGACAACTGAGATGTATACGTCTGACAGAGAAGTCGGAGAGTGTACTGAGAAGAAAAGAATTACTCGGAGATCTACAACTCATTCTGGTCAAATCTCTTTGAAACTATGCTAATGAGGAGTGTCTGGGTGGCTCAGACCTGGCTCAGGTCATGATCTCACAGTTCCGTTTGTGAGTTCAAGCCCTGTGTAGGGATCTCTGCTGTCAGTGCAGAGCCTTCTCTCTCTGCCCCTACCCCACTTGCACGCTCTCTCTCTCTCAAAATAAATAAACTTAAAAAAATATGCTAATGACAAATATTTAACAAATGCATCATTGATGGTGTTTAGTAAACAGAATGTGCCTGGTTTGGCTAGGATTGCTAATGATTCACATGCAAACCTGTATCCATAGATGGGGTGGACACAGAGCTCCCTGGAATATGTCACAGAAGCTATGACATATAAGCTGGATATTTCTCGTTATGAAAATAGTTATTTATTATGTAATCGAAGGTAACATACATTACTTAAAAACTCATATATTATATCTGGAACTCAGTATTTCCTAATGAGATAAGTATGAAATTGGGAAAATTGGTCTATAGTCTAGACATATTACTGCTTCACCTGGTGCCTCATGACTACTTCTGCCTTTGAAATTTTAATTAAAATGTGATATTGTGGAAGATCTTAGATTTTTCTATGTGATTTGATCTTCTGAAATGTCATGTTATCTCAGTGTATAATCTATTGAAAGGATGTATACACTCTACCTGAATGGCATAAGCTTTAAATGGATAATTTTTCTTTTGTCAGACAAATCAATAACCTAATTTATTTTTGAAAATCTATTTTATTATAATATACTAAAAATTGACTCCTACTTATAAGTGAATGAGTCTGACTTTTTTTTTAAAAAAAGGAGAAGGGATACTTTTTCCTATGCCAACAGTTTTAAAACAGTTGCCTTCCATTTTGCTTATCATTAAACAGAAAATTGGCACCTGATAAAAGAAGTTGTATTTACTTTTCTTGAAAGAATTTCCATTTGGATTTCACTGAATTACCTGAAGCAGCACAACATTTTCAAATGTAAAAATAAAACATTTGGGTACATCTCTCACACCAGATTAAACTCCTCCTCTTTGTGTGTTTAACACTTTACAAGACTGCCAGCTATAGAATTTGGTTCTCTCTGTTTGATCTGATTGTTAACTACTGTTTACCCAAGAAAGTTGATTAACCTAATTTTTCTTTTCTTGGGAATCACTTGTTTTAGATTAGACAATCCAAATGCAATCACCAAGTCGCTAAGTATATTGAACACAGTGTGTTCGGCACAAGCTCCTTCCAGATCCTAGTGTTGTGATTCAGTCATTGAAGAAGAAAAGAGAGAAGGAAGGGTAGAAGAAACAGGATGAAGATGGCAGAGAAGCTACAGGCACAAACTCTCCAGCTTTTGCATACATCCTACAAAAGTAGAATTGTGGAGTTTTATCTTACATCTCTTTTTATATGCTATTCCTGGAATAGATGAGCCTTAGAGCACATTTCAGGAGGTTTGGTTATTTTTCCCTAGACCCTGAATTAAGGGCCAGCACAATTTCATATTGCATAAAACTGCCACCCAGGGCTCCAGGCTCTTCTTTTTGTGTCCTTTCTCCAGTGAGAGGCTCACATTTTCTGAGTCACTCCTCTCTCCAGATACCTTGGCTGTCATTATTGATTCACGCTTTAGATGCAAAGTATGATCTCCCCCCCCGCCCCATTCTCTAACAAGATTGTGTTTCTCTCAGTTAACTGGAGTCTAACTCTAAGATGGAGACTTAGAGTAAAATGGTTCTAGTTACTTTGTCCAAGCCCAGGGGCAAGAAAGGGAAAATGGAAGACTCAAAAGTTTCCTTCCATTCACACATATTCAGTTTCTTGACCCAAGAATAGCAAGTTTTTGTTTTTGTTTTTGTTTTGTCTTGCTTTGTTTTGTTTTGTTGGCATGAGAGGCTATCATGCAATAAACAATCATGTGGAAAATATGCTAGCTAAAGCACCAGATTAGATGCTCATTTCTTGGAACAAGCAAGGAATGGAAAAAGCTGTACAACAGAACTGCTGAATCTCCCTTACCAGTTTCTAGCCACAGAAGCAATTATACCATTTAATATAATGATCTCCTATGATTTCTTCTTCTATCTGAAGAGCCTTCCTGAAAGCACTCACAATTTTCCTAGAGCCTGGTGATTAGGCCCACCTTGGCCTTTACCATATTTTGTTACTCTGGATCATACAATGTGTGGAGCATTCATCCCCAGTCTTCACTGTGTTGTGTGTTCCTTGAGATCAGTGAGTCTTTTACCTCAAAGAAGGTCAACATTTGTGGTTTGATTAAATAATAAAAACTCTTTTCAGCTTTTATCAGTAGTTAACATTTAAGTAAATTCTGTCCCCAGTGTGGAGCTCAGCCTCATAAACCCAAGATAAAAGCATCAAAACTGAGCCAGCCAGGCACCCCTCTTCTCACAAATATTATCCTAGGAGGAAACCCACCCTTCACAAGACATCTTAGAGGTTTGTTGGGACCCCACGAATTTAGGCCTACGAATAGTAAATCAGGTCTTGGTAAATTAGTGACTACAAAGGCAGGGGGGTGTGAGCAAATCTTACACACAGTAGTACCTTCTTATCCATGGTTTTGCTTTTCCACTATTTCAGCTACCTGCAGGCAACTGCAATCCAGAAACAGATAATCCTCCTTCTGATGAATCATCAGAAGGTCAATAGTAACTTAATGCAGGGTCACAATGCCTATGTCACCCACCTCACATCATCTCATTATGTAGGCATTTCATCATCTTGCATCTTTACAAGAAGAAGGGTGAATAAAGTACAATAGAGAGACAGACCACATTCACATAATTTTTATTATAGTTATATTATTATAATTGTTCAACTTTATTACTTATTGTTCCTAATAGTTCTCTGTGCTTAGTTTATAAATTAAACTTTATCATAGGTATGTATATGTAGGAAAAAAGCATAGTGTCTACAGTAATCAGGCATCCAACGGTGGTCTTGGAATATATCTGTTGCAAATAATGAGGAACGTCTCTATTGACCTATTATGTGCCCAACCCTTCATACAAGCTCACTGAAGCAATTTAGCTTTACCAAGTAGTCATTTTATTATTAGTAATGGATGAATTGACTGTGTGAATTGACTCACAGAGAGTTAGAGTTAAAATTGCATTTTAAGCCTGTAATTGCCTCCAAGTATATATAGTCATCATTGGAAATAGAGAATAAATTCACTAATAGAAACGTATATTGAGCAATTAAGTATCTTTAAGGAAACTTCTTATGATTAATGAAACAGGAGTTCAACATTGTTAAACATGTGTATTAAATTGTAAAAATTGTGGGTTAATTGTAAATATTTTATTGGCAAAAGTATTGAAGTAGGGCCATTATCTGGACGATTATTAAAAAAAATGAACAAAAGTCAAAGTGCCATCTCCTCTATAAACAAAGCAAGAAACACTTTGCTTCTTTTAGGTTATGTCAATTGACCCCAAGTGCTCAATGAAATAGTTTATGAATGCTGAGTGAATAACCTGGGACTTCATAATTCCATTCTCTGATGGAGCTCTTTTTATATTTCTTTAGATACATTTTTGAAAACATGTATTTTTATTCTTAATTTATTAGTACTTTAACATCAATGTAGCTGGTCATTTACAACAACTTCTGTAGTAGGATCATTACTCCTGCAACTTCTAAAACTCAAGTAATTGGCAAAATAGAAGTTGATACTAAGTCTAAGTCTGTAAGGTCAGAAGTTACATTTATCCTTTACACCTCCCCCAAATCTATGTGTCTCGTTTGCATTCTTAATGCTGAATGCCCTCCATTGCCATTGACAATTGTTTAAATGTAAGTTCTACAACTACTGCAAACCATGTATTCACTGTCTTCCACATTTTGTCAGTTCATCAGACAATTTCCTACAGCTCAAGAGCCATGAAGTAAGCCACTAAAGTGTGCAGCTCTTCTTTTTTTTTTTAAAAAAACTATGGTTAAAAGTAGCTTCAGGTTGTAAATTATATTAAAATTAGATGTAAGGAGGTATATAAATTTATGATGCCCAATTAGCTTTATGCAAATTTCAAGTATTGCAGGAACTGAATTAAATCTAGATTGGACACAGATGAGTTAATTATCTTTATTCTCACTCCATAATGATACTAAAATAAGAGCATTTAAAAAATACATAAAAACACAGTGACTGTGCCATCCATTAATTCTTTCTAATATATTTTTTATATGTAATTCAGAAAGAAAGAAAATTATCCCACAAAAAGGATTAAAAGTGTGTGGTGCATGCCCCAAAACAATCTGTGAGTGCGTGGGTAAATCAAAATACATGTTGATATTGCAAACGTGAAATGTCTCCATTAGTAACTATAAGATGAAATCAGAAGAGTGGACAGTAATATAGGTTAGTGAGAGACAGGAGAGGGAAATTCTTAGATACAGTATTGTGAGGACATTTAATTGTTTGAAAAGGGGTTGGAGAAATTTATTCACTTTAAACTTTTAGTGAAATAAATATGATAATTCCAATAATAGCCACTTAAAAGGTAAAAAAATAGAGGATATCATTTCCAAAATGTTAAGAAAAACATGTAATGAATATGAAATCTGCATAATAGGAAAGAAAATAATAAAATAACATGGAAATGAAAAAATAATATGGGAGAAATAAATCCTAGTATGTAATATTTCCATATTTGAAAATGCAAAATTACTTAATACTGAATAATAATGCAAATACTACTGATGCAGACTATGGGATGCCACCCAAATGGTACTTAGAAGAATATTTATACTTCTAAAAGTTTCTATAAAAAAGAAAAATGTATTGCACTTAAGTGATTACATTTGAAAAACAAATAGTCTAAAATATTAATGAAATAGAAATCTGATTTAAATAGCAAGAAAAAGATTGACTAAACCAAAAAAAGAAGGAAATTGTAAATAAATTATTGAAAAGAGCTGAAATAGAATACAGATACATAATGGAGATGATCAACAAAACCAAAGACTTTGAAATAAAATGACCCACCAGTGATTATAAACAGTAATTTTATGATGTCATTGTCAAACTATTTTTTTTGCTGATATTCTTTGGGACTCAGATGTGCCAATAACATTTCATGTTCCTCCATCACCATGCTGTCATAGTGATGTAGTCCATCATTTGTAATACTCTTTGACCTTCTGGATTGAAGTAATGCAAACAGCATCATTTTCTGCACACCTACCAAAATTCAAGTATATTTCCTTGAAGGAAGAGATCTGAGATGGAGTCGAATCCAGAAAGCATCCACTTTTGTTGCGAGGGGTATATACCAAACTACTTTATCAGGCATTTAGACATAAGTGATCTAAATCTAAGCTGATAATTGAGATACTGTATTTTACATTCTAAAAGGAGGCAGCAGTTACAAAATAAACTGGCGAAAATGCAGGGGAAAAAGAAAGGGCAAGAACATTTATAGCACTGCCAGTAGCTGAAACCACAGTAGAGTTGGTTCTGACTCCTAAGTTTTTAGCGTTCACAAGGCTCCAAGAAATGGAGTAAATTGCCTAAGATGACAACCAGTAAATCACAGGATGAGGATTCTAAAGCAAATCTATCCAACAATGGAGACCTTGCTTCTTCATATGAAATACCTTTAGAGAACACGAACCTGATTTTGATGTTTGGTATGCTTTGACTTGGTCTCATGTAAATGACTCAGATTTAGAAGGCTTCTCTCTTTAAGATTTCCCAAAAAGAATGCTTGACAAGTTAGACAGCAAGCATGTATCTCATTAGCTTCTGGCAAATGTCAGATTTATTTACACATTCTGAGAGTTAATGATGCATTTCTGGATGGTTTCTTATAAGTAACTATTTTCTATCTAATTTTAGAACACCTTGAAAGTTCTGTTATTTGTGACTTGTGAAAATTCAAATCTTCTAATGGTTTCAGAAAACAAATTCTCTCTGAATGTGTAGAAAGTAATATGTGAATATATCTATTTGTGAACACATGGAGAGTAATGTATAGTATTACTCTATCTACCCTACATGCTGTGTACTTTATATACTCTTTACCGTATAATCAATTTACTCTATAAACTATATATTTTATCTATACTCTATGCTCTATGACACTATTACATGTATATAATACTTCTCTGACAGTTGGAGGAGATATCCATGAAAAGACTTCATATGACAATGTAAACCTGACTCTTCTTAGAACTGTGATTAATATAATACTTCTTAAGCATGGGAGAAATTACATAACAAAAAGACCATGTTATAAGTTACTTATTTCCATACAATCCATCTGTCTCTTATCCAATCTAAGTAAAGAAAAATGAGCAGATTTTTTTTTTACCATTACAATTGTGTTTAGCCATTCCCTTTAAAAGAATAGCAATCAGCTCATATTATCCTAAGCAGTTTTATTAGGATAAAGACTAAACTGCTGGAAAACAAACAAGCAAATGAAAGACAATGCCTTAAGTTTGACTCGTGCACATGGAACAATTTAAAAGTCCAAAGAGCCTATGCAAGTGAGGCTTTGCTCTGTGATCTTCTTCTATGGATTTGTCTTCTTCCCGTGTAATTCTCCACCTCCTCACAGATGTTGCCTTCCTCAGCGTGGTTCACGATGTACTTCTGCCACATCAACATATCAGTCCCTAGGCAGGAAAAAAGAGAGGAGGAACAGGGTAAGACCTTTTAAATACCTCTCATTGCAGTTCATATTTTATTGATGAGAACTTGAGTACAGAAGCAAATATAGATGTAAGTCTGGGGATGAGAAAGGTAGTTCACAGCTGTGCAGCCATGTGCCCAAAAAGAAGGGAATAGATTGGAGGCGGGGGGGGGGGCAGCTAGCAGATGGCCAGAGTCCTTCCTGTGCCACCATATATCTTCCAACAAATTGAACTAACGCACACTTCTTCCAACAAATTGAACTAACTCTCTAGCTGAAGGACAAAGCCCAAGGTCTTATCCTATGGCCACACCCAGCTCAAAGCCCGTAATCTGTGCCAAAAGGACAATCCTATCCATTATGTCCAGTTATGGATTCTATTACCTGGCAACTTACAAACTAAGAGAAAAATGATCTGCCCTCCATAATCATCCTCACTGTCCACACACATATTTGCCCCAATATTTCTGGGGACAGAACCGTAATTACAAATGGAGGCTTACCTAACATGTACCTAAATATTAAAAAATTATAATTCGAGCAAATAGACTGTTAACTAAATAACTTTCATCTACCCCTTTGAGAAATTCAGAATTCTCAGACTCATTTTTCCATCTATGAATGTGGCAACACATTATAAATGCCCCCACCTCGTAACCTTTTTTGCCCTTCTTTCTTTTCACACCTTTCCTTAATGGTCAATTGTGTGACACCTCAGCCTACAAGTCCAAAGTACCCTCAGAGCTCCTCTGAATAGCTGCCCATTAGCGAGCTCTTGGGCATAAGCTAAGGCCAACAGTGGAGCAGGCAACTCTCAAGAAGATGATGTGAATGAAGAGCCTGTGAAAAACCTGGAGGTCAATGTGGAACTGTTTAGACAGGGTGTCCTGAAGTCCCAGGTGTCTGGAACACGGCACAGAAGTGGAATGTGGGCTCCAGCTGGGCATCACTGCCACTTGGCCTGTAGAATCTTCACCTTGATGATGGGGGCAAAGCTGAATAATGAAAGAGTCAGGCCTGCCAATGAGGGGAGCCCAAGGCAGAGCTCCCTTTGCCTGCGTCCAAAGTTGATAAGGAGAATAACGTATGAGGTGAAACAGGAACAAACAAATGCTACTGATAAAAAGAGTCCATGTAGAACATAGAATGAGAAACATGTCCATCAGTCCATGATGATGGTGAAATTCTGGGCAGAAATGATAAAGGCTGGTTTTGCTGAATGTTGCATAAGATCATTGGTGAGAGTCATACTGATCTGTGAGAAAAACCATCTTTTCTTCAGTTTTCCTTGGCACTTGATTCTGATTTCTGAGAGTTCCTTCATTGTGTCCATAATCTTCTGTGGCCAGATCTGAAAAAAGTTGATATTCTCCTTAGAGATGCACTTTTATAAACTATTTCTAGCACTTGTAATTCTAGGAGGCTGAAAACTGTTCTGGAGAAAAACAATCAGATTTTTATAGGCCATAATTTCTTTGTAATTACTCTCTCAAAAGTTATTGGACTTCTCATCTATTTACTTTCCCTCAGTACAGTATTTGAGAAACAACGCCTGATGTAAGATTTTATTTTGTGTGACCATTTCTCCCTAACTTTGAGAAATGAAGGTAACTTGAAGAGCTCTTGATACTATAGGCTGGAGTAAAAGGCAACACTCATTCTTTTAGAATTACCCCAAGCTTAGGTAAACTTTCTTGGCTGAAAAATCATAAAGAGAGGCCTTGATAAATGTTATGAATAACAATTTTATTTTCCTGGTCTTGAGGAATACAAAATGAGATTTTTCAACTCTGCAAAACCTCGTATTTCTGGCCTTTTCCTTTCTTCTTGTTTTGAAAGTAAGTAAAATCTTGCTAGAGGTGATTTTTTTATTGTAATAATTTGCATAAAGCAGCAAGAATCAGGCAATATACATTCACATTATAGCTTTTTACAACCACTCCCCTAGAGGTTGGCCATCAAAGAGGTTCAATAGCCATGTATTCTGCTTTGTAAGTCATCAAAGACAATGGGTTTACCAGTTATGATAGCATAACGAGTCAATCTTTATGGGTCCAGGTTGCCTAACCACCAATCCAATGCCACGTACTTTAGGTCTCTGTTACACAGCAACCTACTTGGAAGTTTAAAGTCTGTTTTATTTTGACTAAGTTTAGACAATAGCAAGAAGTCCCCAAATATAAGAACATATAAAAGAACTATAATTTCTAGTCTTGCCAGCAGCCACGTGCAACCATGTGCCCAGGAAGACTGGGGGAGTGTCTTTTGGGATAACAAATGCCATAGAAATTGAACTTTAAAACTGAAATGCCATTATCACTGCAAAAAGTACTCTACCAAGATCAATAATGGTTGGTCACTTAATGATTAAAATCAATAATTTCCTTTTGCCCATATCTCCTTTCCCCGAACTAATTTCCTACTCTTTAATTCCTCTTTCTTACAACAGTAATGCATTGGACAATAACCCTCATATCTTGAGCATCTGTTCTCTTTTAGTTCATCATAGATTCAACTCCTTTAAGTTTCCTCTTTTTCACAGTTTTTGCCCTCTTTTTTGCAAGCTCAAGATCTCCTTGGTTGTCTACTTTTCTTATTCTATGTTCTATGGTCAATCTTTAATATTTATCTTTACTTCCTAGATTTCTTTTAAAATCTCCACTCCCTGGACAGAGTCCGGAAGATGGCGGCGTAGGAGGATGCTGGGCTCACCGCGCGTCCTGCCGATCACTTAGATTCCACCTACACCTGCCTAAAGAACCCAGAAAACCGCCAGAGGATTAGCAGAAGGGAGTCTCCGGAGTCAAGCGCAGACGAGAGGCCCACGGAAGAGGGTAGGAAGGGCGGCGAGGCGGTGCGCGCTCCACGGACTGGCGGGAGGGAGCCGGGGCGGAGGGGCGGCTCGCTGGCCAAGCGGAGCCCCCGAGTCTGGCTGGCAAAAGCGGAGGGGCCGGACAGACTGTGTTCCGACAGCAAGCGCGACTTAGCGTCTGGGAGGTCATAAGTTAACAGCTCTGCTCGGAAAGCGGGAAGGCTGGAGGACAAAGGGAGGGAGAGCTGCTGAGCCCCCGGACGGCAGAGCTCAGCTTGGCGGGGAACAAAGGCGCTCGCCAGCGCCATCTCCCCCGCCCATCCCCCAGCCAAAATCCCAAAGGGAACCAGTTCCTGCCAGGGAACTTGCTCGCTCCGCGCAAACACCCAACTCTGTGCATCTGCGGAGCCAAACCTCTGGCAGCGGATCTGACTCCCTCCCGCTGCCACAGGGCCCCTCCTGAAGTGGATCACCTAAGGAGAAGTGAGCTAAGCCTGCCCCTCCAGCCCCCGTGCACCTTGCCTACCCACCCCAGCTAATACGCCAGATCCCCAGCAACACAAGCCTGGCAGTGTGCAAGTAGCCCAGACGGGCCACGCCACCCCACAGTGAATCCCGCCCCTAGGAGAGGGGAAGAGAAGGCACACACCAGTCTGACTGTGGCCCCAGCGGTGGGCTGGGGGCAGACAGCAGGTCGGACTGCGGCCCCGCCCACCAGCTCCAGTTATACACCACAGCACAGGGGAAGTGCCCTGCAGGTCCTCACCACTCCAGGGACTCTCCAAAATGACCAAACGGAAGAATTCCCCTCAGAAGAATCTCCAGGAAATAACAACAGCTAATGAACTGATCAAAAAGGATTTAAATAATATAACAGAAAGTGAATTTAGAATAATAGTCATAAAATTAATTGCTGGGCTTGAAAACAGTATACAGGACAGCAGAGAATCTCTTGCCACAGAGATCAAGGGACTAAGGACCAGTCACGAGGAGCTGAAAAACGCTTTAAACGAAATGCAAAACAAAATGGAAACCACATGAACTAGAAGATAAAGTTATGGAGAAAGAGGAAGCTGAAAGAAAGAGAGATAAAAAAATCCAGGAGTATGAGGGGAAAATTAGAGAACTAAGTGATACACTAAAAAGAAATAATATACGCATAATTGGTATCCCAGAGGAGGAAGAGAGAGGGAAAGGTGCTGAAGGGGTACTTGAAGAAATTATAGCTGAGAACTTCCCTGAACTGGGGAAGGAAAAAGGCATTGAAATCCAAGAGGCACAGAGAACTCCCTTCAGACGTAACTTGAATCGATCTTCTGCACGACATATCATAGTGAAACTGGCAAAATACAAGGATAAAGAGAAAATTCTGAAAGCAGCAAGGGATAAACGTGCCCTCACTTATAAAGGGAGACCTATAAGACTCGTGACTGATCTCTCCTTTGAAACTTGGCAGGCCAGAAAGGCTTGGAACGATATCTACAGTGTGTTAAACAGAAAAAATATGCAGCCGAGAATCCTTTATCCAGCAAGTCTGTCATTTAGAATAGAAGGAGAGATAAAGGTCTTCCCAAACAAACAAAAACTGAAGGAATTTGTCACCACGAAACCAGCCCTACAAGAGATCCTAAGGGGGATCCTGTGAGACGAAGTACCAGAGACATCACTACAAGCATAAAACATACAGACATCACAATGACTCTAAACCCGTATCTTTCTATAATAACACTGAATGTAAATGGATTAAATGCGCCAACTAAAAGACATAGGGTATCAGAATGGATAAAAAAACAAGACCCATCTATTTGCTGTCTACAAGAGACTCATTTTAGATCTGAGGACACCTTTAGATTGAGAGTGAGGGGATGGAGAACTATTTATCATGCTACTGGAAGCCAAAAGAAAGCTGGAGTAGCCATACTTCTATCAGACAAACTAGACTTTAAATTAAAGGCTGTAACAAGAGATGAAGAAGGGCATTATATAATAATCACAGGGTCTATCCATCAGGAAGAGCTAACTATTATAAATGTCTATGTGCCGAATACCGGAGCCCCCAGATATATAAAACAATTACTCATAAACATAAGCAACCTTATTGATAAGAATGTGGTCATTGCAGGGGACTTTAACACCCCACTTACAGAAATGGATAGATCATCTAGACACACAGTCAATAAAGAAACAAGGGCCCTGAATGATACATTGGATCAGATGGACTTGACAGATATATTTAGAACTCTGCATCCCAAAGCAACAGAATATACTTTCTTCTCGAGTGCACATGGAACATTCTCCAAGATAGATCATATACTGGGTCACAAAACAGCCCTTCATAAGTTTACAAGAATTGAAATTATACCATGCATACTTTCAGACCACAATGCTATGAAGCTTGAAATCAACCACAGGAAAAAGTCTGGAAAACCTCCAAAAGCATGGAGGTTAAAGAACACCCTACTAACGAATGAGTGGGTCAACCAGGCAATTAGAGAAGAAATTAAAAAATATATGGAAACAAACGACAATGAAAATACAACAATCCAAACGCTTTGGGACGCAGCGAAGGCAGTCCTGAGAGGAAAATACATTGCAATCCAGGCCTATCTCAAGAAACAAGAAAAATCCCAAATACAAAATCTAACAGCACACCTAAAGGAAATAGAAGCAGAACAGCAAAGGCAGCCTAAACCCAGCAGAAGAAGAGAAATAATAAAGATCAGAGCAGAAATAAACAATATAGAATCTAAAAAAACTGTAGAGCAGATCAACGAAACCAAGAGTTGGTTTTTTGAAAAAATAAACAAAATTGACAAACCTCTAGCCAGGCTTCTCAAAAAGAAAAGGGAGATGACCCAAATAGATAAAATCATGAATGAAAATGGAATTATTACAACCAATCCCTCAGAGATACAAACAATTATCAGGGAATACTATGAAAAATTATATGCCAACAAATTGGACAACCTGGAAGAAATGGACAAATTCCTAAACACCCACACTCTTCCAAAACTCAGTCAGGAGGAAATAGAAAGCTTGAACAGACCCATAACCAGCGAAGAAATTGAATCGGTTATCAAAAATCTCCCAACAAATAAGAGTCCAGGACCAGATGGCTTCCCAGGGGAGTTCTACCAGACGTTTAAAGCAGAGATAATACCTATCCTTCTCAAGCTATTCCAAGAAATAGAAAGGGAAGGAAAACTTCCAGACTCATTCTATGAAGCCAGTATTACTTTGATTCCTAAACCAGACAGAGACCCAGTAAAAAAAGAGAACTACAGGCCAATATCTCTGATGAATATGGATGCAAAAATTCTCAATAAGATACTAGCAAATCGAATTCAACAGCATATAAAAAGAATTAATCACCATGATCAAGTGGGATTCATTCCTGGGATGCAGGGCTGGTTCAACATTCGCAAATCGATCAACGTGATACATCACATTAACAAAAAAAAGAGAAGAACCATATGATCCTGTCAATCGATGCAGAAAAGGCCTTTGACAAAATCCAGCACCCTTTCTTAATAAAAACCCTTGAGAAAGTCGGGATAGAAGGAACATACTTAAAGATCATAAAGGCCATTTATGAAAAGCCCACAGCTAACATCATCCTCAACGGGGAAAAACTGAGAGCTTTTTCCCTGAGATCAGGAACATGACAGGGATGCCCACTCTCACCGCAGTTGTTTAATATAGTGCTGGAAGTTCTAGCATCAGCAATCAGACAACAAAAGGAAATCAAAGGCATCAAAATTGGCAAAGATGAAGTCAAGCTTTCGCTTTTTGCAGATGACATGATATTATACATGGAAAATCCGATAGACTCCACCAAAAGTCTGCTAGAACTGATACATGAATTCAGCAAAGTTGCAGGATACAAAATCAATGTGCAGAAATCAGTTGCATTCTTATACACTAACAATGAAGCAACAGAAAGACAAATGAAGAAACTGATCCCATTCACAATTGCACCAAGAAGCATGAAATACCTAGGAATAAATCTAACCAAAGATGTAAAAGATCTGTATGCTGAAAACTATCGAAAGCTTATGCAGGTAATTGAAGAAGATATAAAGAAATGGAAAGACATTCCCTGCTCATGGATTGGAAGAATAAATATTGTCAAAATGTCAATACTACCCAAAGCTATCTACACATTCAATGCAATCCCAATCAAAATTGCACCAGCATTCTTCTCGAAAGTAGAACAAGCAATCCTAAAATTCATATGGAACCACAAAAGGCCCCGAATAGCCAAAGTAATTTTGAAGAAGAAGACCAAAGCAAGAGGCATCACAATCCCAGACTTTAGCCTCTACTACAAAGCTGTCATCATCAAGACAGCATGGTATTGGCACAAAAACAGACACATAGACCAATGGAATAGAATAGAAACCCCAGAACTAGACCCACAAACGTATGGCCAACTCATCTTTGACAAAGCAGGAAAGAACATCCAATGGAAAAAAGACAGTCTCTTTAACAAATGGTGCTGGGAGAACTGGACAGCAACATGCAGAAGGTTGACACTAGACCACTTTCTCACACCATTCACAAAAATAAACTCAAAATGGATAAAGGACCTGAATGTGAGACAGGAAACCATCAAAACCTTAGAGGAGAAAGCAGGAAAAGACCTCTCTGACCTCAGCCGTAGCAATCTCTTACTCGGCACATCCCCAAAGGCAAGGGAATTAAAAGCAAAAGTGAATTACTGGGACCTTATGAAGATAAAAAGCTTCTGCACAGCAAAGGAAACAACCAACAAAACTAAAAGGCAACCAACGGAATGGGAAAAGATATTTGCAAATGACACATCGGACAAAGGGCTAGTATCCAAAATCTATAAAGAGCTCATCAAACTCCACACCCGAAAAACAAATAACCCAGTGAAGAAATGGGCAGAAAACATGAATAGACACTTCTCTAAAGAAGACATCCGGATGGCCAACAGGCACATGAAAAGATGTTCAACGTCGCTCCTTATCAGGGAAATACAAATCAAAACCACACTCAGATATCACCTCACGCCAGTCAGAGTGGCCAAAATGAAGAAATCAGGAGACTATAGATGCTGGAGAGGATGTGGAGAAACAGGAACCCTCTTGCACTGTTGGTGGGAATGCAAATTGGTGCAGCCGCTCTGGAAAGCAGTGTGGAGGTTCCTCAGAAAATTAAAAATAGACCTACCCTATGACCCAGCAATAGCACTGCTAGGAATTTATCCAAGGGATACAGGAGTACTGATGCATAGGGGCACTTGTACCCCAATGTTTATAGCAGCACTCTCAACAATAGCCAAATTATGGAAAGAGCCTAAATGTCCATCAACTGATGAATGGATAAAGAAATTGTGGTTTATATACACAATGGAATACTACGTGGCAATGAGAAAAAATGAAATATGGCCTTTTGTAGCAACATGGATGGAACTGGAGAGTGTGATGCTAAGTGAAATAAGCCATACAGAGAAAGACAGATACCATATGGTTTCACTCTTATGTGGATCCTGAGAAACGTAACAGAAACCCATGGGGGAGGGGAAGGAAAAAAAAAAAAAAAAGAGGTTAGAGTGGGAGAGAGCCAAAGCATAAGAGATTGTTAAAAACTGAGAACAAACTGAGGGTTGATGGGGGGTGGGAGGGAGGGCAGGGTGGGTGATGGGTATTGAGGAGGGCACCTTTTGGGATGAGCACTGGGTGTTGTATGGAAACCAATTTGACAGTAAATTTCATATATTAAAAAATAAAAATAAATAAATAAATAAATAAAATAAAAAAATAAAAAATAAAAAATAAAATCTCCACTCCCTATTTCAGATTGTCTGCAAGATATCTCTACATAAGATCCCCATTTTTTTCAATTCAGTCTTCCACTTTTCCTCCAGTATCAATTAAAGAACACTGTCTACTCTTTCTCATCCTGATTCTGTACCGTTCCTCATGGTATCTCATTCTTCGTTTTGCATAAAATCTTTGTGTTACTATTTCTTTTTGTCAACATCAACATATTATTCCATGTTTATGTCAAATGCCCAAAATAAAATGCCCATAGAAACGCTATATCTTCTGATGGGACTCATACATTAACCAAAGTTCTTGTCCTTACTCTCCTCTTCAAACATCATCTTCCCAAAAGATGTACTGTGGAATACTAGGATTTGTCTGACATCATTCCAGGTACCCACTATTTTGCAACTCATGCTCCTTTTCCCTGTTTCTATCCCTATGTTGAGCAAGTCCTTTCAGAGCAAATGCTTTCTGAGTCTTCTCAAAGTGATGCAAGTATCTCTGAGAAGATGTTAGTGGAGACGGTGAGGTGGTCAGTTCACTTTCCTGTCTAATGTGCACAACAGCAATGTGTAAGTTTGTCATATGTCCAAATTTTGCAGTGGTTGCATAATTTGGGAAAATTAAATTATAAGAGAAAAAAGAGAAAGAGAAAAAATTTAGAATTTTTACATTCATAGATCATAAAAATGCATACAAGTAGATTAAAACATTAAATATGATTGCTGATGCTGTCAAACGCCAGTTTCAAGACTTGTGTTCCTTTCCTTGGGTTCCTTATCTTATGTCCAATGTATATATTCTCTCTTAGGTGATGAGTCATCATTGGTTTGATTTTGTCTGTTTGTTAGCTATTTTTGTTTAATTCAATGACTACATTTTTTTTTATAGATTTTTTTTCATTTTACAGAGTTTTTATTATTTGTGCTCTTTTTATGTGATATTTTTGTCACAGTTTGTAGCCCACTTTTCACTTTAAACATTTTATTTTATTTATCTATTGATTTATTTTTTTTATGGAGAGAGTGAGTGGGGAAGAGGCACAGAGGGAGAAGGAGAGAGAGACAGAGAGAGAGAGAGAGAATCCTAAGCAAGCTCCATGCCCAGCATGGAGCCCAACACAGGGCTAGATCCCACGACCCTGGAATCATGACCTGAGCTGAAATCAAGAGTGGGATGCTCAACCAACTCACCCAGGCACCCCTCACTTTAAACATTTTAAACATGCTTATTTTAAATGTTGTTGTTCATATTCTTTATTATATCTCTAGTTCTTTGTAAATTATTTATTGTTTATCATTGTTTTCTGTGGTATCTGAGAGTCCTGGAACAAAAAAGTCTTCCTATAAAATATTTTATTTATACCTTGCAATCCATATGATTTGTCTACATTCTTTTTTTTAATATGAAATTTATTGTCAAATTGGTTTCCATACAACACCCAGTGCTCATCCCAACAGGTGCCCTCCTCAGTGCCCATCACCCACTTTCCCCTCCCCCCACCCCCCATTAACCCTCAGTTTATTCTCAGTTTTTAAGAGTCTCTTATGGTTTGCCTCCCTCCCTCTGTAACGTTTTCCCCCCTTCCCCTCCCCCATGGTCTTCTGTTAAGTTTCTCAGAATCCACATAAGAGTGAAAACATATGGTATCTGTCTTCATTCTGATCACTTTTTAAAATTAATTTTTGATCTTGGGGTGCCTGGGTAGCTCAGTCGATTAAGCAACCAACTCTTGATTTCAGCTCAGGCCATGATCTCACAGTCTGTGTGTTCAAACCCCATGTCAGGCTCTGTGGTGGCAGTTCAGAACCTGCTTGAGATTCTCTCTCTTCCTCTCTCTGCCCCTCCCCTGTTCTCTCTCTGTCTCAAAAATAAACTTCAAAAAATTTAAAGAACAAAATTAATATTTTTATCTACAATTGTACATTCATTTGTGATTAATAAGCATTCTGTTTCCATGCTTCATAGCTGAGCCACTGAGATAAACATTTATAGTCTCACATCAAAGATAAGCCAACATTTCCTCAATGCTGATCTAATGCAAGATGCTCAGTTTCATCTCCTTGTGAGATGTGCTGACTGTGAAGGTCTATGGCATGGCCAGTTTTCTAACTGGAACTTAAGCGCATATCACCTTCTGATACCCACTGCAATGTTTGGCTCTAGATCCCACTCACGGTTCTTCTTCATCTTCTTTCTCCTTGTAACTTGGAATTAATTTCTTTCTTTTGATTAAGTACATATTCTTAAAACATTAACAAGAATTTAAAAAAATGTTTACTTATTTATTTTAAGAGAGAGAAAAAGAGAGAGAGAGGGAGTGGCAGAGAAAGAGAGAGAGAGAATCCCAAGCAGATTTTGCGTTGACAGTGCAGAGCCAGACATGGGGCTTGAACTCATGAATCACGAGACCATGACCTGCGCCAAAACCAAGAGTTAGATGTTTAATCTACTGAGGTACCCAGGCTCCCTGAATATTTATATGTTGTAATACAAGGACCTATTCTCATTAGTTCAGTCCACTGTGTTCACAAGAATCCCCTCCTTCCCATCTGAGTGCATTATTTTTCAAACATACAGACATTAATCTTGATGCTTTAAGAAACAATGTAACCCTTACCACAAAGCTTTATTTTACCTCAGGCTCTAGGTCCTTGCCCGCATTAGCACATTTCAGCAAATCTGAAATATATACTCAAGAATAACATCTTATGAGATCTCATAGCACTAGGCTGGACTTGGTACTTTAAGATACATGGAACAATTTAGGAGGGCATTGTAAGTGCCATCTCTTGAAAGATTTCTCTGTCAGCATGATAGCTCAAGTGCTTCCTGACATTTTTCCAGATGAGATAACAATTAATCCAATAGCCATATACACAAATATTAGAGCACAAATACTCAGTCTCTGATGCACTGCCATATAAAATCACAATGACAGAAATATTTTCCTATCTGTCCAAAGTTCCTGCTATGGGGGTATGATGGAAATTTATTATCAGAAAAATGACAAAGATCACTTCTTTGTTTATTTTTTTAAAATTTTTTAATGTTTATTTATTTTTGAGAGAAAGAGAGATAGAGCATGAGTTGGGAAGGGGCAGAGAGAGAGGGAGAGGCAGAATCTGAAGCAGGCTCCAGGCTCTGAGCTGTCAGCACAGAGCCTGACACAGGGCTCAAACTCACAAACTGTAAGATCATGACCTGAGCTGAAGTCAGACGCTCAACCAACTGAGCCACCCAGGTGCCCCACTTCTTTGTTTATTAATGTTTTCATGCTATGTCTCTCTGGATATGTGTCCTGAATATTATTTTTTAACCCACCAATTGGTTACCAAAAAGTTGGTATTCTCAAGTTAACCACTTATGTCATTCTGGGTCAAACCAAAATCTGAGATCAAGCACCATTTTCTCATACAAAGATTTAGATAGAGTAATAAAAGCAGATACTATGAGTCAGTGGAGCTGGAGGGTAGAAATCATCATTTTTATTAATTCTGATCTTGTGTGTAAATTTGGGGATTTTGTCTTAACCACGCTACTACATTGTAAGTTTTTAAAAATATAAAGGGAGGTTTTCTGACACTGTGTTTTCTGGATGTTAGTTTAAAATTTTTTTAATCAGTTAATTAAAATTTAATTATAGTAATGTTAGTTTAGAGCCACATTAACTCCACCAGGCTGAGAATTCAAGCCCACAGAGTGTCTTTTGGTGTGAAAAGTTCAGAGACTTTTCATTAGGAAACCAGATGTATTCTCAGTGTCTATCTATATGTTACATAGTTGATCTAAGAATAATTACTTTCCCCCACCAAAGTCTAAAACATTAGTAGTAGTACGTAATATTATATTTGCAATCTTTCTTTACTGGGAGATAAAGAAAATAATTACATAAAAAATATTTGTCAGACATTCTTTTTAAGAACCTATGCATATTGTTGAAGAAAAAAATTCCATTGGCTCAAAAAAAATCTTTTGAAATTTTTATGCCTTGCATTCATTTTGGTATAAATCCATGAAAATCAATCATACATAGAGAAATAGTCATCATTCTTTACCTCAATAAAAATATAATACCTAAAAGGAATAAATAGCTAATAGGCAGAGAAACTCTACTGATATTTTTACAAAGAAGACATACAAATATCTGACAGGTATATTGGGTGGGGGTTGAGGGAAATTGGTGAAGGTGTTCAAGAGATAAAAACTTGCAGTTATAAATAAATTCTGTGAAAGTCATGTACACATGGTGACTGCAGTTAATATTGTATTGAATATTTCAAAGTTGTTAAAAGATTAGATCTTAAAACTTCTCATAACAAGAAAAATAACTATATGAGGTTAATTCAACCTATTATGGTAATTATTTCACATTATATACATATATCAGATTACTATGTTTGTACACATTGGATTAATACAATATTATTTGTCAGGTGTATCTCAATAAAACCTCGGGGAAAAACATAAATACTTAACATTAGTAATCTCTAAAGTCCCAAATTGGTAATATTAAGTTTGATTGATTAAGATAGTATGTGCCAAATATTTCCATTATGAAATTTAATCTTTTGTTCGTTTTGTTAATATTAATCTGCAACATGATAATTTCAGACTTTTTGAATACCCCAACACTTACAGTCTAGTGATTTCTCATTAACTTATGGATTTTGCCCGAGTCAGTTATTACCATAATGATCATTAAATGGTGACTTTTCTATTACTTCTTCTAAATTTTTAGTAAGTATTCTTATATAAATAAGACGTTGTCCCCCTTTTAATATTTTTAATATGAAGTCAATTATGTGCTATGTGATTAAATGCACTGTAACATAATTATAATATGTTAATTTATGTAAAAGGAATTTTGATTTGTTTACAAAAGTGTTATGTCCTAGTAAGTATACTTAGTCCATCATTTTACCATGTTCCTCCCATATGAGATCTGTTTATGTCAAGAATATCTTGCAGCTATTTGAATATTTCTAAATCAGAAAGTTTGAACTGCCATGGAAATTCCACGAAATTTTACATTAGGGCAAATATAAATTTGCAAATACCTAGGAAGTCATGAGCATGAGTGTATACTTTTTTAAATAATAATTTGGAAGACTATTGAAATAGTAATTGGTGGAACTTCCTGTTATGGAATGAAGTAAATCCTTCAGCTGTATTGAAATGAAAAAGTAATATCAAATATAATTTATTGAACCTGAACAATTACCTTCTGACACAGAGGCAATACCTCAGAGATACTGCGGGTTCATTTCCAGACCACTCCAAATAAAGCATATATTACAATAACGCAAGTCAAAGAAATTTTTTGGTTTCTCAGTGCAAATGAAAGTTATGTTTACACTATACTGTAGTCTATTATATGTGCAATAGTGTTATGTCTAAAAATGTGCACCCCTTTATTAAAAAGTACTTTATTGCTAAAAAACGCTAACCATCATCCAAACTTTTAGTGAGTTCTAATCACTGATCACAGATCACCATAAGAAATATAACAATAATGAAAATGTTTGAAATATTATGAGAATTACCAAAATGTGACACAATGACGTGAAGTGAGCAAATGCTAGTAGAAAACTGGTGCTGATAGACTTGCTTCATGCAGAATTTCCACAGACCTTCAACTTGTAAAACAGGCAGTATCTGCGAAGTGCTATAAAATGAGGCATACCTGTAGAGATGAAATAGAACAAGCACACATGCTGGGGCAGCAATAGCCTTCAGGAATTAGACTCATTTTTCTTGGGCTCAATTGAATGCAACAAAAGACGTTTAGTTATTTCCTTACACATTCCCGTTCCAATTAATTTTTGAACTGCACACATGTTCCTTCTCTCACAGTATGCACTATAGTACATTTATGGAGAGGCTATCCTAGAGATATTAAGACTATCCTAGAAACATTGCATATCCAATAAATGCTATGTAGCCTAGCAGCCTGCCTTGTGAATGATCTTTGTGTACTCTCTGACCACATCTATGTTATTCCCAGAGACATCACAAAGTACTAGCCTAGATCACTTTGAGTTTGGTTGAGGTCTACTACAGATCTTTATAATATTTTTAAAGTTACATCAATAAAGGTATTGTTTGATACAGGTTTTAACAGATACCCTTTCATCAGGTGAAGGAACCTTTAGCTAATGATTTGCGAAATGCTTTGTTTCTGTGTTTATTTTTATTCACGAACAGGTGCTGAATTTTTATCAAATATTTCAATGCAATATTTGATTAATTTATTATTAATAAATTATTTTATTGAGATTAATTTATTATTGGTTAATATGTTTCAATACAATAACAGATTAACTTTCTATTTGTTAAAGTATGCAAACACACTGTGACACTTTATGATACAAAGTTCTTTTCTATTGCTGGAACGAAACAAATGTAAATGTGATATATTTTATATATATACGTTGCAGGTTTCCATTTGGTAAGAGTGTATTCATGCTTTCTGCATCAATGTTCTTAAATGAGTTTGCTCTACAATTTTATTTTCTTGTACTATTCTTGTCCAGTTTTATAATTGAGGTTTTACAGGTCTAATAAAATGTGCTGGGGAATCCTTCCTCTTTTTCTATTCTCTGAGCAGCTTTTGTAAGATGAGGATTGTTTGTTTCCTCAAAGTCTTCTTAAAACATCTCCAAAACTATTGGCGATCATTTGTTTTTTCCCTAAAACTTTTTGTAGGAAGAATTTTTGGCCATTGATTCATATTTTATATGAATAGCTACAATTTCATTTATATTAGTTGAGGATATGTTTCCTAAAATATCCATATTACTCTTTTTCAAATATAATGCCATTAATGTTTTCATTGTCCTAAAAGTTTTAGATGTCTTCTACTAATCTATTTGTTCCATTTTCTAAAGTTAATTTTCCTTCTTTGTGCTTTTCTTTTTCCCTAGTTTGCCTTGGTAGATCATCCTGTATTTTTACGCTTCTAAAGAATCAACTTTGGGCATTGTTTATTATCTCTATAGTCCCATCCCCACAAGATGTAACCTTTCTGTTTAATAATGTCTGATTCTATTATTTTCTTTCTCGTACTCTTCTTGGTATTCTGTACATTTTTCCTATATTTTGAGTTGAAAATAATATATTAGTACTAACAATAAGAACATAATAATTCCTTTCATGAATATTTGAGCACTCACCAAGTGAAGACTTTGTTCGACATGTGGTGATACAGTGTTTTGAAAAAAGAAAAGAGCACTAAAACATTAAATGTACGAGGGCTATTTTAGTCAGTGTTGTAGTGAGTTATAAATCAATGCTGTAAAGGAGAAAATAATTAGTGGAGATGGAGAGATGCATAGGACACTTTGTTTAGGCAGGAAGGTAAAGGAGTTCTTTGAAGAGATGTAGTTAGTTCGCTGGCTCTCACAAGGGTTGGAAAGAAGAGATAGGTCCCAGAGGCACTGGGAACAGTAGAGCCATGGTGAGCCAGAAGATGACCACAAGAGATTTGAGTTTACAGCAGAGTTAACATAGGAGAAAGTGGCCCCCAAAAAAGGTGGAGAAATAGAAGACAGATTTTCTAGGACAAGGCAGGGAGTTTAGATTTTGTAATAAAGCAATACAAAGCCATTGGACTGTTTAAGCAGGAAGCTAAACATAAGCTACCTTATGTTCTGAGAAAACCATGTTTCCTCTTTTGCAGAGAATAAACAAGGGAAGAGAAACCATAGGAGTGGAAACACAAACAGGAAGCTGGTGTCATTATTTAGGTAAGACGAATGGTGGATTGAACTAAAGTGATATCAATAGGAATAAGGTTATAGTGGCAGATTTGAGTAATATTTTGAAAATATTATTGATGAGACAGTACTCATATTTCTACAAAGCTGAACTCAGGGGTGTGCAGTGTCTACAAAACTTTTTCCTTTCTCATCTTTCACTTTAAATATTCTGTCAGATCTTGCCTTCTTGCCCCTGGATAGTATATTCAGATGCAAAACCATTCTTGGTTACTTTGGGTATTAGAAAACCCATTTTTAGATATTGAAAAACGCCTAGCTAAGATTAGTGTCAAAAATATGACCAATTATCCAATGTAAGCACATCACCTTCTTTAGCTTGAGTCTTGCCTGAGAATGTTGCAGGGCATCAACGAAATGGTGCACTATCATTTCCTGTCACTGCTTTTCTCCCTTGACCATGCTGCCTCTGGCTGCCCCAGCTGGAGAATGGGGCAGGAGATGAGACAGTGGGGGTGGGGAAGGTACAGATGAACTGGTGTGTTTGTAATCCACCGGTGTTGTCTTCTGCATGGCAAATCTACTCAAATCATTATTTTCGTTTTTACATGGGGGTACATTGTGGCTTTTTGGATGCAAGCTTCCTCTGTCATGCAGACCTCCAACACTGCCATTTCTTTGCAGAGGTGTTGGCCTTTCAAGTTAACCACTGAAGACACAGATTTTGTTTCTTCCCTTGATCACAGAAATGGAACATAGCCTCCCACCTGCATTAGGTCCCTCTGCTCTGCCCACAGGTTAATCCAGCCAAACCAGTCTAGCACCTTGAAACTTTTCCAGGCAAAAGAGACAGGTGTGTTTTTGCCATGATCAAACTTGCCATATGCTTACAAAACCCCTCTCAGCATACTTCTGTTTGACAGCAATCTAGACAAGCCAAAAATTTTGGGCTCAGAAAGCATCTGGCAGGAGCGGCAGCCTTGAGTCCTTATATCCCTCCACCCCTTCTGACCTCGTCAAATCTCTTGGAACTCCCTGAGCTAGTCTTGAAATAAGGAAAAGCCTCCACCTTTGCAGAAAACAAAGGAAGGTAAAAAGCCTAAGACTGATGATCTTTTTCAAGTCCAAGTCATCCTTCTCTCTCAATCCACTGGATCCTTAGTTTTCTCTACAGAAACCTATATGTATGTGAGGAGGTCAGGACGCAGAGCTGGGTAGTGAACACCTTTTAGCAAATACTGAATATGCACTTCTTCTAACATCTTTTTGCTTTTCTTTTTTTAAAAACAATGTCCATCCTTTAGCACTTATCTTCTCAGTTTAGAGAAGCAGTAAAATTATCAGAAATAGCTGAAAAGCTACTTAGTATTATCATTTAATCCTCAAATTAACTCTATAATTTAAGCTTATTTTTTTCTATTTTTCAGAAGGGGAAAATGGTACACAGGAAATGTGAGTCACTTATGCATGTTTACATACCTAACATGTAGTAAGCAAGGATAAAATCAGACTATTCAGCCTTTCTGACAAGAAGATAACTCAGAATTCTACAAACTTGGTTTCAAATACTAATGTAATATCACTGAAATATGAAGACCTACGTTTAAGAATATGCTTTGTTTCCTTAAAAATCATGTGGTCTCAAAGTGAATTCTTATTTTGCTATTCATATTACTCTTTACAAACAAAAAAATTGAACCAATTATTCCTTTTTTTACTTATATATTAAATCTAGTCTTCTTTGAAAATGTGCAACTGTTTCTGACTTTAGAAATGTCCTTTACCATACTCTTATTTGTTTTTTCCTCTAAGTAGAATCTAAGAGAAGAAATAAGTGTATTTAATGATAACCAACTATAATTGAATTTTATCTTATACTCAGAAAGGGGAAATCATAATTTAATGATCGTCTGATTAAACATTTTGGATTTTTTCTCCAGAGAAAATAAAACATAAAGGAATGATCTTTTACAGAGGTTATCTGTAGCCAAGGTATCTAGTATTGCTTTCTGTTTTCTTTTTTGAAGAGGGGCTGGCATTTAATTCTAAAAGACTGTATGATGGCCAATCCAAGGGGGAAAAAGGGAAAAAAAGTAAATCTAGCCATTATACATTCTTTGTTCACAAGAACTCAGTGTTCTGATCTGAAATACTCACCACCCACTCTCACATGTCACCAGAAGGAAAGCGTCTGCTGCACTGCTAGAGAAATACTTGTTCGGCTAACCAACAATCACATTTTTTCAGAAGCCCTAGAACAAAGAAAAATAGAATTTATACCCTATTTGAGCACATGTATTTTATTTTCATTCAATCCCTGACTCATTTTAAAATGTGAATTTGGGGGCTCTTCCAGATATCGTGCTTTGTATGCCCCAGATGATGCACTAAAAGCTGGTGGCTTAATATTTGATATTGAGAATATTTCCTTCTCTCAGAAGAGGATTTAAATATTCCCATATATCCAAAACTAGAGGAAGTTGTATAATAGGAACCAGCAAAGACTTACTGTCAGAAACTCTGTGTAAAATATGCAACCCTGCCCTTAAGTACCAAGGATACTTTAGGAACAGAAAATTTTTTAGAGCTGTTAATATCTTCATTTATAAAATGGAGACAGCGATAGTTATCTCTTGGGTTTACTATGAGTACAAAATGATAGCAATTGCTTTACAATTGCTTTGCAAACTAAAAAGAATTCGGCATTATTAAAATATTTTAAGAAAGTAAATTACATAATTTTTGATGTTTTGTTAACTATTTCTGGATACTGAAGTATCATTTTGTGTCCTAAATCAACAGTTTACTAAATGGTATTTTAGTGGTCTGTTTCCAGGGAATAACTTTCACATGGGTATTATCCAGTTGCATATAATGAAATGTGATATATAATCGAGCATTACACATTGAACTTATCATCTGGGAAATTGGAATTGTCAGTCCCTGAGAAAATAATTAAAACCCATGCTTCCACAGAAATATATTGAAATTCATTTCTTGAGTAAAGATACATGTGGGAGAGAAAAAAAAAAGATAAAATTGTTTTCTCTCTCTCTCTCTCTCTCTCTCTCTCTCTCTCTTGTAATGTTCAGGAATAAAATCTAATTCCAGGAAGAATATAGTGTAATGTGTAAGGAACAACACAACTGTCGATGCTTGAAAATGTTATTTCAGCTGCAATTAGAAAATAAGAGAACATTCTGAAAAATGGTCTGAAAAGTAACTGTTCTAAGAATGACAACAAAAGAAAGACTATTTGAAAGTATGATATTTAATGAATTACTAGTCAAAAGGACCCTCAGCCATGTGAGGCTACATTATTTTGTAGAGTTCCAACCAAAGGTGGAACTCTGAATAGCCAAATATGTTTACATTCTTTTATAACTCCCAAGATGAATAGTTTTTCTCCTAGGACCGTGGACAGCACAAGAGTGATGGAGCCATGGTGAGTTAAAGTATGTCTGGCCTTCTCTTTAATTCTACTGAAATTTAATTATGCATGGTTAAAAAGAAGTGGGTTGGGTTGCCTCTTAGCCTTCAATAATTTACTGTAATTTACAGTACAAAAGCATAAATAAACTTAAATATAACATAAATTTATTTTGTGTCACATAAGTAAGTGGTTTGACAAGTAAATTAATTTAGCAAAGAAGTAGTTTTCAAATTCTTGCTTGTTTTAAACATAGCCTATAGTTAAATTGAATCAAATTGTTAGTTTCCTTTGCTTATTTGTGGCTTTTTAATTTTTTAATTTTTTTTTTTTTATCTGAGAGCGAGAGAGAGAGAAGACAGGGGAGGGACAGAGGGAGAGAGATAGAGAGAAAGAGAAAGAGAGAGAAAGAGAGAGAATCCCAAGTCAGCTCCATGCTCAGCTCAGACCCAGACGAGGGGCTCTATCCTACAACCCTGGGATCATGACCTGAACCAATATCAAGCGTCGGAAGTTCAACTGACTGAGCCACCCTGGTGCCCCTCTTAGTTTTTAATGTACATTAGTGTTTAAAACCAAGTAACTTTCATTCATATTGTTCATCAATACTCAGGAAAACAAAATGGGCTCACTCTTGGTGTTGTACATTCTATGGGTTTAGACAAATGTATAATGGCATGTATCCACTATTAGAGTAGCATACAGAGTATCTTTTTAAAATTTTTTTTTAATGTTTATTTTTGAAGGAGAGAGAGACAGAGTATGAGTGAGGGAGGGGCAGAGAGAAGGGGACACAGAATCTGAAGCTTGCCCCAGGTTCTGAGCCATCAGCACAGAGCCTGACACGGGGCTTGAACCCACGAACTGTGAGATCATGACCTGAGCCGAAGTCAGGTGCTTAACCCACTGAGTCACCCAGGTGCCCCTAGAGTATCTTCACTGCCCTAAAAATCCTCTGTTCTCTGTCTATACATCCCTTCCTTCCCCAGCCCCTAGCAACCACTCATCTTTGTACTGTCTCCATAGCTTTGTCTTTCCCAGAATGTCGTGTTATCGGAATCATAATGTATATACCCTTTCCAGATTGGCTTCCTTCACTTAGCGATAAGCATTTAAGGCTTCTCCAAGTCTTTGCAAGGCTTGATATAACATTGCTTTTTAGGACTAAATGATATTTCATTGTCCAAATTAGCAGATCATTGATCCCTTCACCTCATGAAGGACATTTTGCTTGCTTCCATTTTTAATAACTATGAATAAAGCTGCTAAAAACATCCACGTGCAGGTTATTGTCTGAACATCAGCTTTCAACTACTTTGGGTAAACATCAAGGAGTGATTTCTAGATGGGTAGGTTAAGGGTCTGTTTTATTTTGTAAGAATAGTCTACTGTTCTGAATTCTATTTCTCTATGTCCTTTACAAGTTTTTTTCTTTATTTCTTTTCAATTTCTTTGTGAATAAATAGTATAATGATTTGTAATGATATTTTTTCTGTCCATATCAAGCTGGTATAAAAATATGGGTAACAATAAAAAAAAAGTCTTCCAAATAGTTTTGAGGCTAATCTAACAAGTGTGAGATCTCTGAAACATTAAGTTCTCAAATATAAATTCTCATTTAGGATCTTAGAAGAATGAGTTTCTTCTTTCTCTTTAATTTCCCTAACTGACTCCCTATAAGTCTGAGTTCTTCTCCCAAATATAAATAACATGCATTCTGAATTTTTCACTCTAAGCAAAAGGTGTCACATTGACATTGCTCTGTTTGATCTTAGTTTGTAATTATTTTTGATCATGCTAATACCAAAGGTCTACTTATGGACTTTGTTGTCTATATTCATATGACTAAATAACTCATGACCATAAGAACATAATAAGATGACCTAGGTATAATATGGGCTTATCACCTGTCAGCTATATGGTCTTGACCAGAAAAATAGTACTTACTTCAAAAGATTTCTTGAGGTAGCAATTTAATACTCGTCTAGATTGCTTAGGACAGTTGAACACTCAAAAGACTAATGAAAAATTAAAATTTACTGGTATCATTTTTTGCCTTTTATTTGTTATTATTTTTGCATTTCCTAATAATATTGGCAAATTTTAAATTTGCTTTGGCACTTAGAGTTGGTATGAGTTGAATTGTGACCCCTTCCAAATATGTACAACTCCTAACTCTCAATACCTGTGAATGTGACCTTATTTGGAAATAAGGTATTGCAGATTTAATCAAGTTAAAATAAAGTCATTTATTCCAATATGACTGGTGTCCTTATGAGAAAGGGGAAATTTAGACTCCACAGAGAGAATACCATGATAAAACACAGAGACACACAGACACAAAAGGAAAATAGCCTTGTGAAGATGCGGGAGAGAATGGAGTTACACTGCCATAGCCATGAAATTCTTGGGGCTACTGAAAGCTGGAAGAGGAAAGGAAATACCTTCCCCCAAGAGGTTTCAGAGGGAGCACTTTCCTGCCAACAACTTGATTTCAGATTTCTAAGGCTCCAGAAATGTGAGACTAACTTCTATCATCTCGATCCACTCACTTTGTAGAACTTTATCATGGAATCCCTAGGAAAGGAACACAGTAGCCTTGTCACTGACTATTGCTCATCTGTCCCTGAACTTTGCTTCACCTGAAGCATTTGTATCCCAAATCATCTAACAAGGAAGAAAAAGATGACCCTTCTACTTGTGTAACAAATCTTTCTTTTGACTTCTCCTTCTACATTTTCATAGTGTCCAGACCCCTTATGTCATTTGATAAATGTGTTTTACAGACTACATCACGGCCCAAAATGAAACCTACCTTAGTAGGCTGTGTTTCTCTTTACTGTGCCTCTGCCTCTGGTCTTTGTTAGAGATAATAAAGACTCAATCTCACCACTTGTTTTAGTCTCATAATTGGCAGATAAGTGTCAGCTCCATGTTTTTCAGCCCTTGCACTGCTCAGAAGGTCCGGTGGCCATTATTCAAAGAGAATCTGATCTTATTTACTCTGGTACGCCAGAATTCTCACTGTTGTCCCTCTTAAGGTCCCTGTTTCCCACCAAATGCTTACTACTACAGCCTTATTAAAGTTCTAACAAATAATAAATGAACCATAAGCCTAATTTGCCTGCTTCCATGTTTTTGGTCATTCTGCTCCATTTACTTTTGTTACAAATACTCAAATCCCTGCCTGCCCATACTTCATCTGATTAATCCTAACCATTATCATATTTCACATTTTTTAGTACTCTAATTTCCACTTTCATTGTGACCTACAATCTGGTAATCTCTGCATTTGGACATGGCCATCAAGTCTCCCCACTCTCAATTATATAAAGCATATCTGCCCCTGTCAGGGTTAAATCATTCCCACCAACTGCAATCGTTTTCCACTAGCACTATGAGGGAAGAGTGTTCCTGGTCCTTACTTTTGTAGATTTAGGGTTGACTCCCTGGGGGAGGAGTAGAGATGATGGAGTTTCACGGGTGGCTTCTCCTCCTTTCCTGTAGTCCATAGACTCTGATCTTCCCTGTGAGCCCCGAGCAAGGGAAAGAGAGCAGCCCTCCTGTCTATCTGGCCCTAAGTGGCTCCTCATTTGTTTTCTGCCCAACTTTTATCAATTTGACTTTTAAAAACTGTGTCTTCTTAATGGCTTGCATGGTCTTGAAAGATCAGTCCCAGGTAAACAAACTCTTGGCCTTCTCTCTCTCCCTCTCTCTCTCTCTCTCTCTCCAGGTTTCAGATTACTCCATTACACTGTAATTTCAGTTTTCTAATATTTTCAGGAAAAAATATCTAATTTTCAGTTTGTTTAGCTCTTGGTCAGTTGTCAGAGTGTCAACAGTACTCTCTCTAGCTCCCTGTTCTAGCTGAAACCTAGAACTTGTCTGGATTATTTTAGAAAATTATGTGAAATCTGTTTCTTTAAGAATTCTTCTCATACACCATCCCATATGTACTTATTAACAGCATAGGTCATCCTTCGTTTTCTTTTCCAATGCCTATGCCATAGCATAATTGATAACCCTTTTCCCTACTTTTTGAATAATATTATTTTAATATTTTGGGGAAAACTAGTACCCTCTTTTCACCCAAGAGCCTCAGAGAAGGGTTTTTTGCTTGTCTTGTTTTTTAATTAGGCCAACATCGATGATTATTGAGGTAAGTTTGACTAGTAGGGGAGGAATTTAATTTCTTTATGCTTTGAAGCCAGGTATTATTGTCATTGTGTATTTGTATTTTCTTCTTCTAGATTTGAAAGAAGACTTCAGCTGCCTCCATTTGACTTTCTAGATAGGTTCTTCTTTCCAGCTTGTCTCTTGTTCCAGGTGGAAGACCCTGATGGAAACTGAAATCACCAGCAATAAGAACTGCCCTAGGCCAGCAAGACCCTGCCTGTGTTGACTCCAAGGCAGGGATCATTTGCCTTTCAGTGTCTATCTGCACATACTCACCCACCTTTGCCCCACAGTTTGCTTATCTGAACCTGGAAGTCTTTTTGGTTCTTTGGAGACAATCTTTGAGACACTAGTCTGCTGTCTTCCCAGTGTTCCTCACTGAAATTCCTTTTTGGTTTCACCACCACCCCTTTCTCTGCCTTTGGATTTTGTCAATGATCAGTGACTGAACGTGGTCTGTTAGGGACCCAGAGCTGGGCGCTCTTGCCTTCTTGCTACAGATTTAAACTCCTTTGAGAAAAGCAATTATTCCATTTTTAAATTCTTTACTATGCAGTGTTTTCTACAAATTAAGTATTAAATAGGTATTGAATTTATTTAGTTTGAGGACTTACAAATCTCTACTGAGACCAAAAGTCCCCAAAACAACTACTAATAAGAATATTCATTCCACTTTTTCTGCCTATCTTTCTTTTTTTTCTTAGTTTGAACACCTACAAGATAAATAAACATGTGATAAAACTCAAGTAAATTATATAGAGTATAATAGATGACACTGCAAACATGAAAGAATCAAGTATTCAGTAATATTTATGGCATATTAAAATGTGGCTCTCACTACAAGGACATCTAGCACAAAATAAGAAAATAAAGAAATTTATCTAATCTACTCCATTTTTCTTAATATCCTCTCAAGAAATTATTAAAGTTAGCTACACAGGTATTGTCAGAAAAACGGTTTTATAATGTGGGTCCATGTGAAGCCAAATAACCCTACTTGAAGCAGAGTGAAGAGATTACAATCAGCCAAAAGGCACCTTGAGTTCAGGCTGTATATTAATGAGGGCAAAAGGGTTAATAATAAATAAAGAAAGGAATAAAGGGACAGATAGAGTGACAAGAGAAGCAAATTTCATTTTGTTTCTATCAGGGTCAGCTTTCATCCTGTCCTCCTAGCACTACTTCCTTTTTTACTCAAAACATAAATAAGGAAACAGACTTGAAAGAATCATAAACAGGGGTGTCGAGGTGGCTCATTCATTTAAGGGTCTGATTTCAGCTCAGGTCATGGTCTAATGGTTTGTGAGCTCAAGCCCCACATTTAACTGTGCGCTGACAGTGCAGAGCTTGCTTTGGATCCTCTGTCTCCCTCTCTCTCTGCCCCTCTCCCACTTACTCTCTCTCTCAAAAATAAATGAACATTTAAAAAAAGAATCAAAAACTGATTTTGTGGTTTGAAAAGCCCAGTGGTGATGGTATATCCACTAATGGAGGTGGTCAGGGACAAAAATGATCCCAGAAAAAAATATATTTAGTGAAATAATGTGGATATTTATATCAAGTGTTAAAATTATGTTGCCTAATTCAGCCACCTTTCAAGGCATTCTAAGACCAGATTTGTTTCCTCATTACTGATTCCCAGCTGTTCTTAGTACTCACTTTCCTCCCAAGCTGTTTCTTTATATGAAAATGATTAAGACGAATAATTTGCTTACATAGAAGTAAGGCCAATAAGTGTTCCTGGTCTTGAAGATTTCCCAAATATGTTTTTTGCTGACTTTCTTTTTTCATGCTGATTATCTACTATATATATATATATATATATATTTAATTTTTTTAATGTTTATTTATTTTGAGAGAAACAGACAGAGCAGGATGAGCAGAGGAGTGGCATAAAGAGAGAAAGAGATAGAGAGACAAAGGGAGGGGGACAGAGTATCCCAAGCAGGCTCCATGCTGAGCAAGACCCAAGTTTAGGGCTCCATCTCACGACCATAAGATCCCGACCTGAGCTAAAACCAAGAGTCAGATGCTTAACTGACTGAACCACCCAGGCACCCCTACAATTTATATTTTTATGTCTATTAGAAAAATTTTCTTAGGCAATGTATAATGTCACATACTCTTTAGATGACCCAAAATTATTTGCATGCTTAAACATCAGTTTTTTCTCTTAGTAACCAAGGGAAAGTGAGAAATTTTAAAGTCCTAGATTAAAGAAAAAAAATACAGGGGTGCCTGGGTGGTTCAGTTGGTTGGGCGGCCGACTACAGCTCAGGTCATGATTTCGTGGTTTGTGAGTTCGAGCCCCGCATCGGGTTCTGTGCTGACAACTTGGAGCCTGAGCCTGGAGCCTGCTTCGGATTCTGTGTCTCCCTGTCTTTCGGCCCTTCCCATGCTCATGCTCTGTCTCTCTCTGTCTGTCAATAATAAACGTTAAAAAAAATTAACAGAAGCCCATCATCCCAAGACTATCTTATCCCATGGTGCTGCAGTCTTTTGTGTAACCTACTGTGCAGCATGCTGAGATCAGATAGGGCAACAAAATACCCTAAGTAAGACCAAGTGCTATGATGTTTGGGCACCTAAACAATTAAATGACCATCAGTATAGGACTTTTTCATAGTTAAAAGAAAGTAAGGAAATATGAGCACGACTACAAAGAAAAAAGAATTTTCTTTTGGTTTTCACGTTGAAACCAGAGGGATTCACCTTTATGTAATCCTTGGGTTGCTACTCTTCTGTGTTTTCACACAAGGGGTTATCTTCTTTGCATTTGAATTGATACTTCTTCACCAGATCCTCCTCAATTTACATCTAAGACTTTCCAAGTGAAATTTTTCAGTCATACTACAGGCACAATTTTCTTCCCAATGTCGGGGCTATTACTGTTCTAATAACTGTATTTTTTTTTCTTTTTTAAAAATGTTTATTATGGGGGGGCGCCTGGGTGGCGCAGTCGGTTAAGCGTCCGACTTCAGCCAGGTCACGATCTCTCGGTCCGTGAGTTCGAGCCCCGCGTCAGGCTCTGGACTGATGGCTCGGAGCCTGGAGCCTGTTTCCGATTCTGTGTCTCCCTCTCTCTGCCCCTCCCCCGTTCATGCTCTGTCTCTCTCTGTCCCAAAAATAAATAAAAAACGTTGAAAAAAAAATTAAAAAAAAATGTTTATTATGGGGCGCCTGCGTGGCTCAGTCGGTTAAGCGGCCACTTCGGCTCAGGTCATGATCTCGCGGTCCATGAGTTCGTGAGTTCGAGCCCCGCGTCGTCGGGCTCTGTGCTGACAGCTCAGAGCCTGGAGCCTGTTTCAGATTCTGTGTCTCCCTCTCTCTGACCCTCCCCCGTTCATGCTCTGTCTCTCTCTGTCTCAAAAATAAATAAACGTTAAAAAAAAAAAAGTTTATTATTTTTGAGAGAGAGAGAGAGAGAGACAGAGAGCAAGCAGGGAAGGGGAAGAAAGAGAGGGAGATACAGAATCGGAAGCAGGCTCCAGACTCTGAACTGTCAGCACAGAGCCCGACATGGGGCTCAAACTCACAAACTGCAAGATCATGACCCGAGCTGAAGTCGGATGCCCAACCGACTGAGCCACCCAGGCACACCATTGGGCTTCTGTTAATCAGTGCTTGCCTCCTTCTCTCAAAGCCTGTGGTCTACAGTACTACTCTACCTGGAGAGCCTTTGTGATTAGGCAAATCTCCTGAAACCAAGATGGGGACACAGGCCTGAGTATCACCATTCTTCTCCTAAGCAGATATAACCAAGCTTTTGAATTCCCTAAATTCCCTACAGGCAACTTCTGAATTCTTAATCATGTTTCCAGTCCTGTCTGGTTCTGAATCCCCCCTCTCCTGAAAGCTAATTTTGCTGAAACTCTTGCAAATATGTTTTATGTTATGATTCAAAATCTGTAAATTTGTAGTAATCCATATCAGCATGGTTATTGCCCAGTGAAATGTGGTACATTTTCAACATGATTATGGATATTAGTTTTGAAAACACGTTTTACTGGGTTGAAGAAAATGGCCCCATCAAATCGAATCAATAAAATAAGAATGGAACACAACAAGTAGATCTAATTTTTAACTGTACTCCTCCCTTAATACTCATGCCTAGGCATTAGCACTATGCTTTCACGGTTTAGCCTTCCCAAACCCATCTATGTCTATTTAATTATCACTGTACCTCTTGTAGACAACATTAATTTGCATCTTTAAAAAGGCTATTCCTCTTCCTGAAATACTCTTTCCATTCTCTCAACATATGCCAATGCACCTTTTTTCTTTAGTTTTTTTCAACATGTGTTTCCTTCCTTTCCTGAGCTACTGTATTAAATAAATGATTTTGCTTTTCAAATAATTGTACAGAGTGATGGTATAGGGTTGCCATTATTTTGCTTTCATTTAAAGGATAAGGAAAGTAGCAACCGAGAATAACAAATGCCATTTCTTCAGCAAATACTCATTCATTCAAATTAAATCTTCAATATTTTGTTGATGAATATCTATGTAACAAGTATGTTGTGCTTTTTACTTTAATTTTTTTGTGCCTGCATTCACTTTGCATTCACATTATGTTCCCACCTAAAGACATATCAAGTACTGGAAACCAGGATCAGGACTCATATTTGCTTCCCACATTTGCATGTAATGAATTTATATGTTCTTGATAAACGTTCTCTGATGGACTGAAGAGAAGCTTTAATATAATCTGGACAATAACATTGAGAATCACTAAGTGTTTTGGTTATTTTCCCAACATTTGAGTGAAAATCATTTCATTGTACTTCTTACTAAGTATATATTTAGTGCTTCTCATATTCCAGACAATGGGCTGGGTACAGGGAGTAAAAATATGAGTAAAATAGGACTCCTGCTTTTGGGACTTCACAGTCTAGTAAAACGAGACAGCATGAATAAAAATATTTCCAGTGCTGTGAAGTAAGTGGCAATTAGTGTTTCTATGGTGGCATGGGAGGCAATGGAGCAGATGCCTGTACGTGATGGCCTCAAGGCCTCCTCTCATGGAGCACCTGAAGACAATCCTTTCTGGCATAAGTAACTTGGAATCTCAGATTTCTTGAAACTTGTGTGAAACCAAAAACTTAGCCTTATATTTCTTACTCCCTGACATTTTTTTTCTCCATGCCTAACAGGTTACCTGGAAGACATTAGATTCAGAATAAATATTTTTAAAAAATAATAAATATTTTGTGAACACAGGCTTATCATACAAATAAAATATAAAATGCCTGAAAAACCCAATATTTTCAAAATACTTACCTCATCTCTAAACAGACCATGAATGGCCATAATATGCTTCATAATTGTTATGTATCTCTCTTAGTGTGACTGCTATATAATTTGGGTAAAGAAATATTCATGGATTTGACTAGAGGGTACTGCCCAGAAGCAATTTAGAGTGTTACATAATATTTGTATAATGTATACTGCAACACCTTTTTTGCATTATATATAAAAATAGATAAGTACCTGAAGTAGATAACATAAATAAATTTCTAAATAATATAATTACATAAAAGTAAATTATATTTATTTTATATTATATTTATAAATCTAATACTATATATGTATTTTTCTATATGTACATGGATATATGTACATACGGATGTATGTGTGTATATATATTGCACTTTGAAGTCCATATGGCCCAAAGGGACTCAGAAGATAAAAATTTGTGTTCTATGAGTGAGCACAGTCTGCCCAAATAGAACTTCTTTGAATTCTCTTCAGGAATGGCAACTCTTGCCACATCATTTTCCTGCTAGTTCACAGCTGTCAGTTTCAAATCCAGGATCAATTGCAAGACAGGCCCATATAGCATTCTGAGAAAAAATGAACAAAAGGACTGTTAAGGAAGGCAAAGCCGCAGGTATTTTAAAAATTGATCTGTAAGCGAACTGTGGGCTACTTTAGGGGAACACATACAGAAACTGATGATAAACCAACACCTCTGTTTACCTGAGAAACAGACATACTCAGGGAAACGTATTTGACTTCAGTTCAGTGGCTTTAGCATGAAGCTTGGGTATGAATGAAAAAAGGAGACTTTATACAGCTAGTCACAGTTTTTCCTGACCATCTTTTTTGCCATTGTCATATTTGCATTGTCCCAACATTTATTCTAAATAAGAAAATGCATCAACTTTTTATTTTATTTGATATTTTGTATTTTGTATTTTAATATTTTATGTAAATAAAGTATTTCTTTCAGATTTTAGAAAACTGATCAAATAAAACTACTATCTTATTAGTAAACATTAATTAACATCATGGCATTTCATTCAA
The DNA here is from genome assembly GCF_023721935.1 of Panthera uncia. NCBI lineage: Eukaryota > Metazoa > Chordata > Mammalia > Carnivora > Felidae > Panthera > Panthera uncia. Next base: position 57,884,007 of record NW_026057576.1, read on the forward strand.
AAATATGTCCTTTAAATTAGACTCCTAATATCCTTACTCTGAAATTGTATTAATCTAAGAAACATTTGTATTTCCTTTGCTGTCCCCATCAGTGACAAATTTTAGAAAACTATCTCCAATGGACCTTGCCTGTACGTAAATTATCTAGATAAAATACTGGAGTTTTTCTCCTTATGTAATGGAATTTGAAGACTTAATTTTCTCATAGCAAGTTACAACTGCAACTTTTCTTTAAAAAAGAAAAAAAACAGAACTAACTCCTTGGGTCCTTTAAAAAATTAATCTTGAGAATTCAATTTCTTTTACCTCCTAATGTCTTAAATTTCAATCATCTCTTTCATTTTTACAGGACAAGAACAGCAGTTTTCCTTAAATTGCTAAGTTCTATCTAGTTCAATACATTTTCTACCTTAGGCTTTTCCTGAGCATCCTATGATTACTAAGTTGTAAAAAGAATAAAATGAGACTTTTACTTCTTGGCTGGGTGAAAACAATAAGTCATTGCACTCTGGCTTATTGTCAACCCTTAGCAAGGAGGAACAAATAGCAATTGTCTCTTGTGATCCAACGTGACACCTTCCATAGATTTCTAAGGTCAACCAAAACAACACCTTATTCCCTTTCCACACTGCATTATACCTAGGCTTAAAATTTAACTTAAAATTCTATCTAAATAATTCCAACTAAATACAAGAAACCCCAGTGGGGGTGGGGGGCGGGAATTTGTATCTTGCGAGGTAGGTTTTTCTTTAAAGTTTTTTTAAATAGGTAATAATATGGCAGATATGAATTGGAAGTAGAATTAAAAAGTTCATTGCAAGTTCTCTATATCATAACATATTTAAAAACTGCAATCATATATTATTGACCAGTATCTTGCCCTTATTTTAATGCTACTGCAAATAGAGTTAATACAGTTTAGGATGTAACAGAGAAAATATAATGTGCAAGCCAAACAGATAAAACATAGTGTAACATCTAATGTAAGAGAGTTTGTGCCACGTAAGGTACTAAGAAAGCATACAGTAATCTCCCTTCAGATAATGTATCATGCTTGTAACTGTATGTGAACTTCTGTGATTATATCTTATTATCTGTCCACCAACTAAACAGTAAGTTTCATAAGAGTAAAACCTGTTTTAGAGTGATCAACATTTTATCAGCACAATTTCTGATAGTATAAGGTACACAGACAATAAATATTTCTTCAGTGAATAAGAGTCCTGAAGAATTTGATCAGCTTACTAAGCGTTCTATATATTTTGCCATATCAGAAGATATCAGAGATTTGAGTTATATATTCTGGAAAAGTAAGGAAAAGGTACAAAAGAATCCATAGAAGTTTGTAAATGTTTGAAGTTATATAACATAAAAGACAAAATAGATCTGTTTTAGTCTCCGTGGGTAGAACTGTGATAAGAGACTAGAAGTTTTAAAATGAACTTTAAGTAAACATGACGGAAGACTTGCCTAAAAAGTAGGAGAGTTTACAATATAATAAGCTGTCAAGTGATGTATATCAAGCTCCCTAAGAGAGATTTACAAAGAGAAAGAGTAGCTACTAGTTCACAGCGAAGACAATTTCCACATTAGTTGTGAACCTGGATTTTATTATTTCTAAGATCATCCATAGCATGGAGACCTTATTGTTGGTTGATACCATCATCTAGCTGCAAACAAGAAAAGAAATTAATGTAATTCACCAAACTTTTTAAACAATTAACGGATGTATTCAATGAACTGAATATTTTTGGAGAGTATACTAAAATTAAAAGTATTTTTATAATTTACTTAAAATAATTATAGAGTCAAAAAGACTTCATAGCAATAAAAATCAATTAGTAAATCCAACTATAATTACATGTTTAGTTAAAAGGAGGACTTTCACCTTGATGGTATTCAAATTCACTAGTGAGTCACAAATCTTTTGAGTGCATTCTCTCTTATGTGTCAGACAAGGGTCCTGAACTTAGTCAACATTTTCTCCCACAATGGCGCCCTGCCTAATGCATTTCCTAATTGGTTCTTTTCATCCACTTATTCTTTTAAACCGTGACATTCACACACTACATCACTGGCCCTTATATTTGAATAAAAATAATTGACAAAAGTGCTTGTGTGTGCAACTGTACAGAAGGAGCTGCTATAGCCTCTTATTCTGATAAGTCCTTCCGGAGCTCATATTTCCGAGGTATATTTTGCCCTGCCTCTGCCTCTGCCTCTGCCCCTCAGACTTACAATGTGACAGAGATTTGTTTCAAACTGACAACCTAATTTCAGAGGAATGATGATAAACTATGTTTTTCCTATTTCTAAATCAACTGAATTTTCTTCATCCAAATGTATATATAAGTTAGGAAGCAGTGGTGGTGATTGTGAGGTTGAGGCAAATCACATTGCTATCGGCCAAACACGTTGGGGCCCTTGCCTCAAAGGCACGGTGTCTGTGCCGCTGAACTCGAGCGCTGTCATGTGACTTATTTTCAGCAATGTGTGAACAGAAGTGGTCTTTGTCAGCTAAGGCAGATATTTAAAAAGCCAGGACATGGTTCCTATGTCCTGCTCCCACAAACTTGCAATGTTCTAAACCGAGGCTACTCCATTAGCCTTGCACCCAAAGAGAAGACATCATACAACTATTACTCAGACAGTGGTCAACCTGAAATTGGCACTGAGAGAAAATTGTCCCGTCTGGTCGTGAGCCACTGAGACTCAAAGGCTGTTTCATACCACATGTCCTACTCTATGCTGATTTATACAAAGTTATGAAGTCGGAGACTTTTTTATCCCACAAGTATGACAATTATAAATGAATTGTGACTGGCATAGAAAACCATGTGGAGAAGCAAAGTGGGCAGGAGATTCTATTCGAAAAGTCTGAATGGGAAGTCCCCAGGTAAGTCAAAAATGAGTTCAACTGCAGTAATGTCAGAAGTAACTTGCAAGCAGCTTAATGTAAAATGTGTAATCACCTTGAATGGAAAATAGGAACATTATTTGCCAATTTATGTGGTTTAACCACGGAATAAATTTTGAGAAGAGGACACGCTGTTGTACATAAAAATGCTAGGATGGGGATTTTTGTCTTCAGGAACAGAAAGGAAGTGACAGCTTTTAAAGACAGGAACAGGAAGAAATAACAAAATTTTGAAATGTGTTGGATGAACAGCCTGGATGTGGGAGAAAATAAAAAGAGTAAGGTTTGTCAGTGATGCCAAGGTAAAGTGATTGAAAAATGAATATGCCACTAAATGGCAAGAGGACAAAAAAAAGAGCACAGATAAGGAAAGACAGATGAATGCAAGGAGAGAGGACGGCAGATAACTTTTGCTTGTGTGCAAGCTCTGGATATAATGAGTTTGTTGCAGTAATTAACATGTAGTCCGTGGTGTTGCTTCTCTCCTTTGTATCTGCAAAAGAAGGAACGGTCACTATTTAGTCTCACTTTGAAAGTATTTACTTAATTAGTTATGCAGTCAAAATAGCATAGCATTTGAAAGAATTCCATATACATATCGTTTATGGATAAGTAGAAATATTTTTTAAAGTTGATTAAATATTAAGAAAATATCAACCTTCACTATTTCTAGCGGCACCATTTCAAAACCATCAGTAGGACTGTGGTAAACTGAAGGTTTTTAAACAATAATCTGCATTTATCTGCATAATTCCTCATGTGAATATGATAGTTTACATTTTTATTTGAAGTTAAACATAAATGTTGCTTCAGCCAAGAGAATAATAGCCAGAGGAGTAAAATAATACCCAGAAGGTGAGAAAAAGAGAAAGACTAGAATATCTTTTTTTGACTATGATTTCATGACTCTAATACATAAAAAATGTAATACTAAAATATAACTAATATGATTAAAATAGATAAATAGTTGAATGAAAAGTTCATGACTCTACATAAACATGTTTTTAATAAATTTGTGATAACATGTTTTAATTTACAATTTTATATTTAAGGGATGATTTACGCTTCCTTGTTTTAACTGACATTTGTTTATTCTACTCAATCAAATAGACTAAGTGGATTTATGCTAAAATTATTCGTAGTCAATGAAAGCAAATTAATAATATATTAACAGCAAAAATAATGGATAACTCTTGAGATTTTACTATGTATCAGGAATTTCATTCTGCATTTTACATGCATATGCTTTAATTTAATCCTCGTAAGAGACTTATAAAAAAAACAATGTACTGGTTACAATTTTGGGCTCTAGAACGAATTGTTCATGATTGTTTTACTGCTCTGCTGTTTATAACTTGGGTAACACCAAGCCTGGACTATTTATATTTCATCTTTTATCTTCAGAAATCTCTATAAATGGGGGAAAATAGTGCAAAGCCCTTAAGTTATTATAAGAATAAACTAGCTAATGTAGAACAATCTGACACACAAATAATATTAGCCATTATTATGATCCCCACCCACTCAAAAATGAGGACACTGAGATTCAGAGAGGTAAACTCCTTTGTCCAAAACCTCCTTTGTCCATAACTACCATACTTTTCACATTCAGACTCCGATTCAGGTCTATGGCCTCTAAAAACCAAGCTCCTCATTATTATTATCCCATTTAGGCAGTCCTGATCTTGAATAGTTGCTTTCCAATTTATACATCCTCAGGGCAGTTCATTTGGAACTTTGCAATCCATGGGTGCTAATAAAGGATGGCTAACAAAAAAATTTCCTCCCTACTTCCTAGAAGATTAGAATGACTGTTTAACAGAAATGAATATCCGCAATATTTGTATTTTCAATAAGTACATATATCATCCCATATACACAAATAAATGCATATTTTGGGTAGCAAAATCTTTATACTAACACATAGCCTCATGATCAAAGTTCAATTTCTGAAAACTGAGATCAGTGTACCAATTTAATGCAAAGCAATATGTGTTTCTAAAATAAGTTTGAAACAAATTGTGAATTACCTGAATGTTGACTTGAGAAAATGGTCTAATCAAGAATGGACACACTTAACAAACTTGTGAACATGAAATTAAAATAGCTGTTCTGGTCCTGAATGGAAATATTCCTCTGATTTCCAAAACTGGTGTACAGAATTCCTGCAGTTTAAATAAAGATGGTTTAGAAGATGCTCAATCTTTTCAATTCAATTCCAGCAAATCCTATGAGTTATTCATTCATATGTTTATTAATATTAATGTATATTAATTAAACATGTCATGTATATATATTCATATATAAGTATAATTTTTACTTATTTTATAACAGTTCACCTCACAGAAAATCTATATGCTGGATTAAAAGTTGTGTGACTAACTCATTTATTTTAAAATAGAGCCAATAATGAGCTGACAGTGTAGAGCCTGCTTAGAATTCTCTCTCCCTCTCTCTCTGCCCCTCCTCCCTTCCACATGTGTACACTCTCTCTCTCTCTCAAAATAAATAAATAAAACTTAAAAATATATGTAATAGGGCCAATAGCATCATAATGGTGACAATGTCTGGATTTCATTAATTATCAATCTAGGTTAAATAAGTTTTAAATTTGTCATTTCTTTTAAAATGTATTTAGTCTAGGATGATTCTTTTTTTGCAGTAGATTTTGTGATATGGTTTTGTTTCCAGTCCAAATTATTAAATATGTCTGGTTTTGAAAGCCTTGAAATATTTTCTGTTTATTGTTTGGTATTAAAAACAGGAGGAAAGAATAATGAGTCATATTATCTGCTTGGGAGAACTACATAGAGTAATATATATAGTTATAATTTAATATCATCAAAAATATGCAAATATTCAAAGTTTGCAATTATTTACATATGTGTTAAGGGTAAATTAGTCTTATCAAAGGATTCCTCCAAAAATAAACATTTTCAAGATGGTATGCCTTAGATTTCTATTTAAATGCTAAAAAGAGTAAACACACACAATTTCTTTCCAATATTAAATAAAGAATTCAACGTGTAGGTTTAGTAGTAAAAAAACATAATTAAAAATATATATTAAATGTATTCTTTTTCACCTTCATATTCAAATGTATACTATACACTAGTGAGCAAAGTGAAAATCAAAAGATCATGTCTTCATATAAATAAACATTCAAGGGGCTCCTGGATGGCTCAGCTGGTTAAGGGTCTGACTTTGGTTCAGATCATGATCTCATAGTTCTTGGGTTCAAACCCGGCGATGGGCTCTGTGCTTAAAGCTGGGAGCCTGGAGCCTGCTTCGGATTCTGTGTCTCCTCTCTTGCTGCCCCTTCCCGGCTCATGCCCTCTCTCTGTCTCTCAAAAATGAATAAAGGTTAAGAAAATTTTAGCTAAATAAAGATTTGAGATACATAACCTGACATTATTTCTAATAACACACAAATGATGTACAAATAACTCTATTAGTGTTATTCACATTAATGGCTTAGAGGAAATCCTCTAGAATTTTAATTTTGATAGAGAAGAAAGGTATTTATTTACAATATTTAATCATTTCATGAAGTAAAGATGGAGGTAGTTGAGGACACTGGAAAAGAATTAGTTTGTGGTTTTTTCGATGCCTATGTCAATATGCCTGAAATGAAAGAAAAAAAAAATCAGTTACATAGTTTGAATGTCCTAGAACAATAGAATCCACTATTTATGCATTTATGTCCACCACATTTGATACCTAATGATTTAGCAGAAAAGCAATGAATTTCTGCAATTCCAAGAAGTTTCTACTTTAAATACAAAGGTAAAACCAGGTGTTTTTACTAGTGTTCCCAGACGTTGTTCACTACCAATCATACCAGGGAACTGTATAATATCTCTCTCTTAGACACACACACACACACACACACTCATGCGAGCACATAAGAAATAAATGTATATTATTAAATTAATCTGTTAAAGAATATTCAATTAGTATTTTTTTCCTTATTGTAACAAGTTCTTTTTTCAAATTGTTCTTTTACTTTTTTCTCCCCCAACTTGAATCTTGTGAGGAAAACATAGCACCTAAAAGGTTTATTTGAAATTTGTCAAGACCAGGAAAAAAATTCCCTTTTCTGTCCCTCTGCCTTTTTGTGTCACTTTAAGCCCATTTCCATTACAAGTTACAGGGAATAGGTTTCTAAAGAATTCAGAAGTATTAATAGATCACAAAATGATTACGTTCAGTGCTCTGGCCCTCATGTTTTTCTGCTATGTGTAGGCAATGGTGCATAAGAAGAAGCATAAGAAACACACAACACAGTTACTGGTACCATAGTAGTATAGTCCAACACTCATTTTTGCGCATATAAAATTTCTTAAGCACCGTGATAAATGGTGATCTATAAAGATAAGTAAGGCATGATACTTTTTCTTTAAAAAGTCAAATGTTATACTAATAACTTAACCATGTTTTGTTAAATTTTAAGGTAGGGCATGAGACTTTAGAAGAGTAGGAAATGAAATTTTACCATATTAAAGATGCTAATATAGAGAGAGACTTTTTACACATCATCTATCATTACTCTTACTGCTACAATGAGGATAAAAGCCACAAACTAAAGGAGAGAGAGGAGTCTAAGTCCTGAATGACCTTTATGTTCTTTCCACCAAACCTAAGCTGCAGATTTAAAACATCTTGGTGCATGAAATAAATAAACCTCTGACTTATAGGCTTATTTAAGCCATTTTTTTTTCTTTTGGTCAGGTTTCTCTGTTATATGAAGCAAAATGTAATCTTAATTGACAGATTGATAGATACTAATATAGATATCCATTCTGATACATAAAAAATATTTTAAAATATTTCCTGAATCAGTGCAATTGAAGTATGCATCAGCTATTACTTATCTGCTGTTATTACCATGTAGAAAAATAAATGATGTATAAATACTTCATTTATTTTGTTGATTAACCTTGTTACCTGGTAACAAATCTTTTGGTAACAAAACATTTTCACCTGTTTAGTCCCTTTATACATTTTGTAGGCTATAGATTTTATAAGCTATTTCATACCAAAGCATCACTTGGCTTTTATGTAGAAAATGACAATACTTTGAGATGTTCAACAAATTACTATCGTGTGTGTGTGTGTGTGTGTGTGTGTGTGTGTGATTACAATTTAATATATGCGGGGCGCCTGAGTGGCTCAGTCGGTTGAGCGACTGACTTCAGCTCAGGTCATGATCTCACGGTTTGTGAGTTTGAGCCCCGCATCAGGCTCTATGCTGACAGCTCAGAGCCTGGAGCCTGCTTCTGATTCTGTGTCTCCCTCTCTCTCTGTCCCTCCTGCACTCATGCTCTGTGTCTCTCTGTCTCAGAAATAAATAAACATTAAAAAAATTAAAAAAAAAACAATTTGATATATGCAACACAAAAAACCTGGTGTGGTGGCTAACCTATTTTACAAATATTGATAAATATTGATAGGCTAACCTATTTTACAAATATTGATACATTATTTATTTGTATTAAATTTAAATACAAATTTAAATCAATCTTTAATAACTGATAAATAATGGCTAAACATTTGTTTGAGTTAAATGTATTGATTATTTTAACTCCTACATTTGGTTAATAGCTCTTTATTGACTTATGACTGGTTAATAGAAGTAAGTTGTCTGTATTCCAATAGATAATAAACTGAGAACATATGAAATAGTAGAAAACAAACTAAAATTTAAGATTTTACTATAGTTAATAGCAATAAATAAAAGTACATATTATAAAAACAAGAGCGTTATATCAGTTTTTGTAATCATAAATTTTATTCTATTTGCATATTAATCACATGACATTAATCATATTAACAAATTTTTGTGAAATTATTTTAAGCTTCTACTGTGGACATTTGACCGTGTTGCAGGAGTCCTTGATAATAATTGCAGGCATATATTTGGCAAATGTTCAACATTTTCTTTAATTGGATAAGAAAGGAAACATTAGCAATGTATAATGGTCCTTCCAATTTAATGAGATATTTAGAAAAATAATATTATACGATGTCATTTACTAAGCAACATCACATGTATGCATTTTATATGACTGCATATTAAACTTATAAAACATAACAACAATGTTACAAAGTTGTATTGCTATTAAAAAGTGTATTTACAAAAGTTATTTTACAATAAGAAAACCATGAAATGTTTCATATATATTCAAAATTCCTTTATGAAAATCCAGTAAATAATTTTACAAAAATTATATTCAAATATTTTTGTTGTATCAACCAACCACTTAAATTAAATAACATGCATTATTTTGGCCAATATCTAGTTAGGAAATCATCAAATCACTTACCCAAATATCAAAAAAAAACCACATCAGGAGAACATACTTCCCTTGGAATGAGATGCAAAAGTACAAAAAAGGACAAGATTGTTATCACTCAATCATTTAACTGGACTCACAATGCATGAAAAGAAAGCCAGTGCTTCAACATTCATATCAATTCATTATCCCCACTTCATTAGTTACTCAGTTCCCCAATTTCCTCCTCAGTCATGGCTAAAGAAGATCTTGGAAAAGGAAGTGGCTCCTAGCAAGTGGAGCCAAAGACTAAATATTATTGAACTAGCCAACTGCTTTTAAACATGAAAAAAGAAACCTAAGCTAGTACAGTCTCTAAACACAGGGTAGAAGGAACTGGAAACATCCACCCAGCAACGTTTCATAGTTGCTAGAGACCACTGAGTTCTCTGAGGCTCAGCTCTTTCTATTTTCACCTGTTACAATCTTCCATTTATTCCACCCCTCTTCTTGTCTCTACTGTTTAGTGTATTTTTAGTTCATAGGTGTCTGTACAAAAGAAGAGAAGAGAAAAGAAAAAAGAAAAGAAAAGAAGAAAAGAAAAGAAAAGAGAAAAGAAAAGAAAAAGCTAAATTCACATTGTAGATGACCACAGATCCTGGAAGTCCAGCCCACTGCTGTAAATAGATGAGCCTTTTAGTGTGTCATGGGCAGATGCCTATAAATTTTGCATACACAAGGAAATCAGATGTTATGAACAAGAGGTTAGACTGTAACAGAGTGAATTTCCTTTCTACAATTGTCCACTCCCCTCCCTCTTCCAGAAGAATCCGTTTTCCCGAGAGTATTATTTTCCATTTAGCCAGGTAATTTGATTTGCACATTCATGTACATATAGAAGTGATATGAGCAGAAATTATAAATGAAGTTTGCAGTTTGGGCTGATATCTTTTGCTCCTCTGATCTACCATAAAACCTGCATGTTCCATGTGGCTTTGACCCCTTCCGCCTAAGCACACTTGAAAAGGACTTGACTCCTATGCAAAGTCAGGTTAACTGGCACCAAACCCTGAGCAGCCCAGCCAAACCAACTAGATCACAGTCTGGAGCAGAGATTCTCCAAGGAAACCGCTGTACACAGTGAACAAGGAGGGGGGGAAATGTTTACAATAGAAACCACTGATGTTTGGGGAGGTTTGTTACACAGAATTATTATTATTTAACCTAAAGAAGATTTTTTTCTCCATGAAGTGTAATATAGTCAATTGTGAAACTAGGATAATGCCTAAGAACTCCTGGATTAAACTCTTAATTATTCATTTTGTTATGTTCCACTATCTTTATTTCTCTCTTTTGTGGGGGTATAATATTTCCTTTAAAGAATATAATGTGATGGAAAATACATTATTATCATTTTAATGAATTAATTTATTTGTTATTTAAAATCATGGTTACTTATTTAAGTTATAGCATCATTAGGATTATATGAAAATTGTTAGCTTAAGTTTGTGGACCACAGTAAAATTACATAGGAAAAATGTACTTACTATAGCTTATTTATGATACAGAAGTATGGATCCTACAATTTAACAGAGCATTGTAACAGATGGAGACTGTGGTAGAATTATTTTTAGAATTGGCTTACAGTGTTCATTTTTGGAAATATTAGATACTGTTATAACTTCCATCTGCAAAAATTTTTTATCTGAATAGAAATTGTTTTATTTCTTATGGAAATAGGTTCTAACTTACTTCATATGAAAGGGTCCATCAACACAATAGTCTCATTTATATCCTATCTAAATTTTGCACTGGTTGCATTTAGATCTCATACCTAAAATATATTCAAATGATATATTAAATAAATAAGTTTTCTTAAAGCCTAAGTTGAAATAAGGCTCATTAGGTGATAGCACTGAGTTGAGACTTCCTGTTTCAATTAGGATGGACTGAGGAGCCTGAGCAGAAAAAATACCTTCCAGGGAGACGGATCATCCCTGCATTGGAAGTACCCATGTAAGCACAACTGGTAATTTCGAGGGCATTAGCATCCCCCCTCCTAACACCTACCATATTTTTTTTGATATACAATACTGATATTTTCTCCTTCTTATATACATTGTGAACAGAAGTACGTTCTAAAACATTGTTATTTTGCTAATCTGAAGAGCCATGTGCCAATACTGAAAACTCCACTTTATTATTTTTTAAATATTTGTTTATTTTTGAGAGGGGGATAGGCAGAAAGAGGGGGAACAGACGATCGATCGGAAGCAGACTCCGCGGCAGCAGCGAACCCGATGTGGGGGCTCAAACTCACAAACTATGAGATCTTGACCTGACTTGAAGTTCAACCAACTGAGTCACCCAGACATCCCTGAAAACTCCACTTTAAATCTATGCTATTCCGTTTACTTCCAGATCTTAGACCCTATGTTTCTGATAGGGAAATTCTGTTGCCTCTAATTAGTGTAAATCTTGGAGATTCAAAGGCAGAGGAATTAGAAATAGTGGCTGACGTTACATTCCAGTAAGGTTGGAGGTAAATTGCACATAGGAAGAAGTTAAATAATATGTTTTTGCAACTAGGTTTTGGAGCACCTGAAGATCCATGGTAAATAATATTGTTCTATTGGCATGAGGGAAAATTTCAGTCTTTTGTAAGGGAAGAAAATCATCGGAATTGTGAATTGGGGAACTATATCTTGTGACAAAGTAAGTGATACATTTGTGGATAAAAACTGGATGCAATGGAACAAGGTAGGAATTGATCACTATATAGGAGGGACTGAAGAAAGCTTAGTGGAATTGGTGGTGCAAAAGAGGAGTAATGTGAATTATGCAGGCGATTGATTCCACACAACTTGTCATCAAGAGTGGAGAAGAGGAGAAATAATTTTGAATGAAACTGAGATGGTCAGGTAGCTTACCTCATCCATATAAGACAAGAGGTTGGGATGTAGTCACAAAAGAATGGTGCTGAACAATTGCTTTATTTGTATATTTCTCAAACATCTATAATACAAATAAATTACATTGTCAGAAATTATGTAGTCATTAAAAGCATTTAATTGATGTTTTCATGCATCCAAAATCATTCAGTTAATTCAAATATTCTGTAAATGTGAATTTAAGCCCTATTGAAATTTATTACAATTCATGAGATGAAGTATTCATACACTGATTTCTTAAATACTACTTTAAATTCATAAAGACTAAAACAACTTTTACAAATTTGATTTCAAATCGAATTATACATCTTCATCAAATTAAGTGGTTAGATTTCTTTAAAAATTTTCCTTAAAATTATGTTTAAATAGAATTTGATAATTAATGTTATGTTCCAATATGATTAACTTTAATACTCTTGAACTAAATCCATTTCAAGGACCAACATCTATGTGTGGAAGAAAAGAATGGTTAAGAAGTGTAATCCCCCCCAATTATACCCATGTGAAGGCTTATTTCACTACTAGCAGAAAACATGCATCAATAAATGACAAGCTACATAGATTTTTGTTTTATACATTGAGTGTTTGGGTTGTTGCTTGTATTTGGATTTGGTTGTTTGGTTTTTGCCACATGAAGCTTGCTTCCATATTTGGCATAAGGGACAGATGAACAAAAGAATCTGTTTACTCTTTTGTATTATCCTAATGTTCATCTGATTATTGTTAAAAAGCTGGGGGAGAAAATTAATAAAACAAAATCTGTATAGTTAGTATACTGGGATTCAAAAAGGAATTGATATTTTCAAGGGGAGATGGATGGATGGATGGATGGATAGATAGATAATTTCTCAGTGAAATTACTACAATCAAAGATCTTGTTCTCTACTTCTCATTATTTAAGCCTGCAAATGATTCATGTACCTCAAGTTGACCAGGCTTCTTTAAAATGAATACATTATATTATAATCACTACTGATTGGTTTATGAATCCAATAGCCAAAAGGCTGACACCTATGTCCTAAATCAATAAATGCTCTTGCCCTTTTTGTTTCCAAAGAGGAGACCCAGCATAAAACAGATGAAAGGGATAAATGTAAATCTGAAATATTTATTCCTATGGTTTCCTTCTTGTGGCATTGCCCTGTACTGAAGATCTGTGCTCCTTTAAATTCTCCTGGAATTACCCTAATTTGAGAGTTCTATCTGTTCTCTAATTAATCATTGACTGATGTATTAATAGGTACTGGGAAAGTTTATGGAAAATAGACCCACAAAGTAGGAATCTGACATTGGACTGCTTGCATATTAAAGATCCCTGGGATAACTTCCTTGACAGAGAAAAATGAGAAATGGGTGATCCATTGCATTTAGTAGTATCGGAGTAGGTCAGATTATCACTACTTTGGCATAGGAAGTAGCAAAGAGGCAATGAAAGGCATTAGGAGAACAAATGTATATGGTATTTGATTGTTAGGGCAATGAGTAGTGATCATTTCTAGCTACCTTCAGACAAGAGGGGGTGTTTGTTGATCAATGAAATCTTGGATTTATAAATCTGTACTCCTTAAATCTATGAAAAAATCAGTCTTGGATTCTTCTTTTGAGGGCTAGCTTCATATGATCTCTCCACTAAAAATGCCATATCACTCAGTGTTCCAGCAAATAGATGGCACAGTACTTCTAAATCTCCTGGAATTATAAACCTCCTGAAAATATATCCCTATGTAGGTGAGGTCATCCAGAGTCTCTAACATCCCTAGAAATTATACATTAGAAAAAAGAAGAATGAAAAGTTTTGCATAGGATTTGCCCTTATCCACATAGGATAGAATAGGTAAAACTATGCCATCAATCCTCCTTGTACCAAAATAAAAAGAGGTAAGTTGTGTACCTCATACTTTTGAGGACCTGGGAGAACTGTGGTAGCAAAGAATACTAGAGTAACTAATACTCGAGAGAGAGATGACCCTTCCTAGATTGGCTGAATCATCACATACTCATAAACCAACTTCCAAACATACAGATTTATGAACATTTTATTAAATTTAGTTTTCACTTAGCTTCTTCCCACAGTATGAAAGTAACAGTCACTACACCATTTTATTTCAACATACATCACTAAAAATAACGACTCATTGAAAATTAAACTGTAAAACCTCTAGCATGTTAAAAAAAATAAATAATGTTCCTCCTTTTAATTAAGCCATCAAATACCCAATTGGCTTACACTATTCCAATTGGCTTACACTATTTAGTTGGCTTATTTCATTGGCTTGTTTGAATGCAATAAAGTATAAGAGTTGTACTTGAATAATATGTCTCACTGCATCTTGGTTGATGTGTTTCTCGCTGTCTCGCCTTTTAATATAAATCTCATTATATCCCTTCCCTACTTTAAAATTCTTCAAAGTTTGTCATTGTAATTAGAATACAATTCAAACTTGTACTCATAGTATGCAAGAAACAAATCTTTTGATTTGAACTTGCACTCTCCAACACCCCATTAAGTTAGCCGCAGCATTTTTTTCCCTTTTT